>NC_056739.1:1773482729-1773527729 GCF_019279795.1 Protopterus annectens | reverse complement strand
TATAGCTGATGTCACCACGCATCACCAGCGTATCATCAACATGCAGGGGATGTGCATAATGACACCAGCATTGTAAGGCAGACTGCAGCCTATCAGAATTGATCACAGTCAGACTGTTGTTAACTGAATACCAGCAGGCAGGCATCAGCAGCAGTGAGTGGAGGGGAGCTGCTGTTTGTGTACAAATTGCACATTATTACAAACAAATTCAATATAATTAATTTGTCTCTTCAACTTCTGCTGCAGCAGAGACTGGCAGCAGTCCACCCAGCACCCACACCACCACAGTCCGTGTCCACACTCCTCAGAATGAGAAAATGTACTTTCTCTGGCTACTCCAGTGGCTTGACCTCCACGTAAGTAAAAAAACAATTTAAACATTTTTTAAAAAAACACATAGCATATATGTATGTCTAAGCAATGAACTAGCATGTATGTATGTTGGATGGTACCTTCTAAATCTCTGTTACCAACCAAACCAACACATTGAGGTACAGTGACATCATCAAAAAGCAGCCAGTATAAGTTACATATAACTTGTATAACAGTATTGGCTAAGCAAGGAAAAAACAGAAAAATGTTTGTATTCTGTTAGATATGTGAACGGTGAACACTTATATGACACAATACCTGGCTATAAGCTATATCACGAGACTTAGATATGTGAACAGTGAACGCTTGTATGACACAATACCTGGCTTTAAGCTATATCACAAGACTTAGATATGTGAACGGTGAACACTTATATGACACAATACCTGGCTTTAAGCTATATCACAAGACTTAGATATGTGAACGGTGAACACTTATATCACACAATACCTGGCTATAAGCTAAATCACGAGACTTAGATATGTGAACAGTGAACACTTGTATGACACAATACCTAGCTTTAAGCTATATCACAAGACTTAGATATGTGAACGGTGAACACTTATATGACACAATACCTGGCTATAAGCTATATCACGAGACTTAGATATGTGAACAGTGAACGCTTGTATGACACAATACCTGGCTTTAAGCTATATCACAAGACTTAGATATTTGAACGGTGAACACTTATATGACACAATACCTGGCTTTAAGCTATATCACGAGATTTAGATATGTGAACAGTGAACGCTTGTATGACACAATACCTGGCTATAAGCTATATCACGAGACTTAGATATGTGAAAAGTGAACGCTTGTATGACACAATACCTGGCTATAAGCTATATCACAAGACTTAGATATGTGAACACTTAATATGACACAATACCTGGCTATAAGCTATATCACAAGACTTAGATATGTGAACAGTGAACACTTATATCACACAATACCTGGCTATAAGCTATATCACGAGACTTAGATATGTGAACAGTGAACGCTTGTATGACACAATACCTGGCTTTAAGCTATATCACAAGACTTAGATATTTGAACGGTGAACACTTATATGACACAATACCTGGCTTTAAGCTATATCACGAGATTTAGATATGTGAACAGTGAATGCTTGTATGACACAATACCTGGCTATAAGCTATATCACGAGACTTAGATATGTGAAAAGTGAACGCTTGTATGACACAATACCTGGCTATAAGCTATATCACAAGACTTAGATATGTGAACAGTGAACACTTAATATGACACAATACCTGGCTATAAGCTATATCACAAGACTTAGATATGTGAACAGTGAATGCTTGTATGACACAATACCTGGCTTTAAGCTATATCACAAGACCTTAGATATGTGAATGGTGAACACTTATATGACACAATACCTGGCTATAAGCTATATCACAAGACTTCTGTAGCTTGGATTCCTGCATTGCTATCACTCTGCTTAATAGTACTTATGCAGAAAAACTCCAGAGAAAAGAACTGTGCTGGAATGTTCCTGCTAAACCTGCTCATTACATTTTATTTATTTTATTTTATTTTATTTTACATTTGTTGACCGGGCTAGTCTAGCTGGATATATGTCCATTTTCAGTAGAGGCCCAGGGAGAAAAGCTCCACACATAACATAAGCAAGACAGATAGACACATTGTTAATAAAGACTTACACATAAAAATATACATTTAAATCAACTAGTAATCAAAAATCAGCATACATTAAAGGAACTCAAAAATTTAGATTCATACACAATGTTCTGTCGATTTCAAAGCAAGTTTACCTAAAACATATGGTTATGCAGTAAGGCAACAACCATGAAGATTACATTAAAAGCTCGAAGGGAAGAGAAGTAGAAGGAGTATGAAGGAAAGAAAAGAAATGGCACAAGGCCAGAATCATAAGTAAGAGGAGAAGAAAAAAGACAGTCAAGACGAGGTGGGAGAGATGGTAGACGTAGGTCTGAGCATAAGAGGACAGCAGGGAAGGGAAGCAGGGTAGACGTTAGTTTTCAGGCAAAATGAAGGGTTAAAGGTTAGGAGAGAGTAAGGAGAGGGAGGTTAGCCTGGAGTACTACAAGAACAGAGCCAGTGGTTTTGGAAAGTTAGCCTGGAGTACTACAAGAACAGTGCCAGTGGTTTTGGAAAGTTAGCCTGGAGTACTACAAGAACAGAGCCAGTGGTTTTGGAAAGTTAGCCTGGAGTACTACAAGAACAGAGCCAGTGGTTTTGGAAATGTAGTTTGATTTGTTGTTTGAAGAGAGGCAGGGATGAGATTAGTGTTAACTCTTTAGGCAGCAAATTCCATACTCTGCCTACAGTATTGGTGAAAAGAGAGTCACCAGCTAAGTTGTGGGCCTTTATGGGTTTGGTCATAAGTTTACAGGAGGAACGAAGAGAGGTGAGATTGTTATAATGGAGTAGAAGTTGTGAAAGTATAGGGTTACTAGGTTGGTACAGTATTTTGTGGGCAATTGTAAGTTGTGAAATATTAAGATAGTTTTGTAGTTCCAGCCAGCCTAACTGTTTCAAATTGAGGCAGTGATGTGTTCTAAAAGGGTTACTAGTGGCGAAGCGGGCAATGTTATTATAGCAAGTTGCTAGTTTGTTTAGGTTAGTTTTTTTAAGGTTGGTGAAGATAGGAGAGGCATAGAAGAGAGTTGATATAAGATGGGAGTGAGCAATAGTAGCTCTAGTTGATGGGGTAAGAAATGGTTTTATATGGTATAATGATCCAATTTTTCTGTTAACAGTTTTGATGGTGTTGTTGATGTGTTGGTCAAAAGAGAGATTGTTATCAATGGTAACACCAAGTAGTTTTGTTGTGGAGTCAGGAGAGATGATAGTTTTGTTGTTAGAGTAGATAGAGAAGTTAAGTGGAGAGGTACGAGTGGTGGGGGTGAAGAGGAGAAGTTTGTTTTTTTTGGCATTGAGAAGTAGATACCGTCTAGTAAACCATGTTTCTACAGTGTTGAAAGTAGTTTGAGTTAGAGTGGTTAGATCAGAGGAGGTGGATGCTGAACAAATGATAGTAGAGTCGTCTGCATATTGAATGCAGGTAGCCTGAGGAATTACAGAGTGGAGATCATTAATATAGAGGGAGAAGAGGAGAGGACCAAGGATAGAGCCTTGAGGGACACCAATTGCAATGGGAAGTAAGGAGGAGATATGGTTTTCCCAAAGAACGGCTTGTTGTCTGTTACTGAGGTATGATGTAAACCAGTTGATGGCATGGCTGTCAAATGAGAGGGATTTGAGAATGCTAATTAGAGAAGCGTGGTTGACCATGTCAAAAGCTTTAGAGAGGTCAATGAATAGGGCAGAAGAGAGTAGGTTCTTGTTGCGATTGCTGTTAATGGTATCTGCAAAGGAAAGGAGGGCAGTGGTAGTACTATGGTGGGGTCTAAAGCCATGTTGACAGTGAGCTAAAATATTGTGAAGAGATAGGTACTGTACCAGTTGCTGATGTATACATTTCTCCATAATTTTTGCTAATGGAGAGAGAAGAGCAATAGGTCTAAAGCTGGAATAGTCAATAGAGTTTCCACCTTTATGTAGTGGGATAATATGAGAGATTTTCCAGATGTGAGGGATGGTTCCTTCTTGGATGGTTCTATTTATGAGTAAAGATATTGGGTAAGCAATTTCTTTGGCTGCTTTTTGTAAGAATAGGGGAGGGAGCTTGTCATCAGACGGAGTACAAGGTTTGAGTTTGAGAAGTAGTTTGAAGATGGTAGATGTAGAGATGGGTTGTAAAGAGAAGCTACAGTTAGAGTTTAAGTGATTGTTAGGAGGATAAAAGTTATTAGTATTTAATTGTCTAGCGAGAGATTGAATAGTATCAGAGAAGAATGAGTTAAAAGTATTTGCAGTTTGAAGAGGGGTGTCAGGGTTGGCATTTAGTGGGGAGGGAGTTTTAGCCGTACCTGGAGAAAGGAGTCTATTGATAGAAGACCAGAATTGTTTGGGTTTATTTAGGTTAGTTTCTTGTAGGTTGCAGTAGAACTTTCTTTTATCAGTGAGGATGGCTTTTTTGGTAAGATTTCTAAGTTGCTGAAAGTGATGAAAATCAGAGCTGATTCTATGGGACCTCCATTTGTTCCAGATCTTATTTTGGAGAGAATTAGTTTTCTAATTTCATTTGAGAGCCAAGGGCTGTATTAGATTTCATTCTAATAGTGCTCGGGAGCATGATTGTCTAGAATAGAAAGGAAAGTAGAATTAAAGAATAATACTGCTTCATTTAGTGGAAGAGTCTTTAAAGGGTTCCAGTTGCAAGTTCTGAGTTCGTTCTGAAATAGGTCGGTTTTAAAGTGTTTAGTGGAACGTATTTTTCTTATATTGAGGGGGGGAAGATAATCAGTCTTCTCTTGCAATGTATGTTAAACAGTGATCACTGAGGTCATCAGGCAGGGTCCCAACATTATAAGTGATATTACATTTGTTTATAAGAATCCAGTCTAATATAGTCTGTTTTCTGTTTAACTTATTAACTCTTGTTGTGGATGTAATGGTTTGGGTGAAGCCATTTAGGTTAATGTGAGAGATGGGATTATCAGTATTAATAGCATTCCAGTCAATATTTAGGTCACCAAGAATGATAGTTTCTTGGGGGTAGTAGTTGGAAACCCAATTGAGAAAGTCTTCTACAACTGGTATGTTGTTTCCTGGAGGTATGTAAATGCAGATGATGTAAAGGGCTTTTTTGGCATTAAGTTGAAGTTTTGAGATGATGGCTTCTACCTTACTATCTTGGGTTGGACAGGCAGGTAGGGTAGAGATATTAAGATGGTTCTTAAACAGTATTGCTACACCACCACCCTTTCATTTGTTACGGTCAAGCCTGAGTATATTATAGCCTTGTGGTATAATCTCAGTATCGTTAGTGGCTGACTTTAGCCAGGTTTCAGAGAGACAGAGAATGTCAAAGCTGTGTATATCTAGGAGGGTATGAAGGTAGGGTACTTTGTTGTTTACACTGCGTATGTTAAGGTGTCCTATGAGGAGTGTAGTATTGGTGTCATGTTTGGGTGTTTGTGTAGAAGGATGTATGGGGCCAGGGTTGGGATGAATGTCACCGTCTTGTAAGGTAGGATTGATAGGTTTAGATGTGATTTTGATACTAAGAAGGGTTAGAGGTCTTATTTTTTTGTTTGAGTGTAGAGTGTAGGAGAGATGGGAGTACCTATGGTATTTGGGTAGGAGGTATCTTGGGGTAGTATTGGTATTGGAGAAAGAATTCAGAGAAGTATAGAAGGAAGAAGTGTGTGTCTGTGAGTTTGTTGGCTGAATGAGAAGTGGATACTCAAAAAAGGTAAGGAGGTAGGTTGAGTAAAGAGTAGTTAAGAGTAGAATCAAGAGTAAAACAGTGTGGATAGATTGAGACTCATGTTAGAGAGTAAGTAAGTTAGAGGAGGTTGTAGGGAAAAAGTCACAGATTAGGGGTAGTCTAGAGGAAGTGTGGGTGTATGAATGTAAAGAAGGGATATATAGAAGTGTAATAGGAGGTATGGTAGTGGTATGAAATGTGAGGTAGGGAGAGGGGTGAAATGAGTGGGGAGATATAGAAAGGGATGTAATAGTGGTAGAAGAAAGTAGGTGTGAGTAGTGTAAGGAGGGCTAGTATGTAAAAGAGAAATGAGGGAGGAGGATATGGAGAGTGTGGAGGGGAGGGGATTATTTTGGTGGTAAAGACAAAAGGATTGGATGGTAGGTCTAGGGGAGGGACTAGAGAAGTATAAGGTTAGGACCCCGGGGGGTGGGTGGGAATTGGGGGTAGGGAGGGGAGCGGAGTGAGCCCGCAGGGCGAACGGAGCGGGACACAGTAGACCTCCAAGGAGGGAGGAAAAAGTATCAGAGTAGGCTGGTAAGTCAAGATGGGAGATAGTAGCCTAAAGAGGGAAGGATTAGAGAGAATATCAGAAGGAGGAAAGGGATAGTAGTAGGAAAGGAGAGAATAGAAAAAATGAGGAAGGTAATAAATACTAATGTAAGGAGTATAGGTGGGTGTAGGATGACATCTAGTGGCCAAAAAGCAGAGGTGCACAAACATGCACAGGAGCTTCCAAAAGTAGAAGTAGACTAACTGGTAGAGAGAGGAAAAGCAAGTTAGCAGTCTAAAGTGTGGGGGAGGAAGGAGATAAGGGAATATAGGTGGGGGGTTGCTGCTGGCCACTTAGCTGGGGTCAGACAAAGGCTTAGCAAGGATAAGTTTGTTAAAAATAACACTTTGTGATGTGGGTAGACATGCTTTCTTGAAACTCTTGAAGTAGTGGGTAGCAGAAGAAGGCAGTGTCTTGACTTTTCCAAGGGCAGTGGGCAGAGAGCACCTTAGTGGATTTAGTAGTGAGATTCACCCAGGCAAAAACACAGGGTAAAGCAGGGGATAGCTAGTACAAAAGAAAACAGTGGAAACAATAAGAAAATGTTAAAGTGAATATTAGCATACAGAGTATCAAATGCACTATCAAAAATGCAAATAGTACAGATTATTCTAATGGTCAAAACAGTCATATATCACAAAAGACATACACAAACAGTCAGGCAGGCCAAGCAGAAATCTTTGGGAAATTAAATGTCTAGGTATAGCAAATACTATTGAGATACTACTTAATTGACTGCTATAACATCTATAGTATGCAAAACCATATGTTGTAAAAAAAAAAAAAAAAAAACTACATGTTAGGTAGTATAGCAGATGCTAGAAATCAGCTTAAAAAGGTGCCCTCAGGAAGAAGAGATGCAGAAATGGAACTTGAAACATGAATTTGATAATAATGTAGCCTCTATTCAAACTGAGGAGAAAAAAAACATTCAAACAAAAAGGATGGACTCACAATGGCAGCAAGTGTCTACAGGCAGGAGAATAAATTTAATAAATGTAACTATCATAAGAAGAAAAAAGTGTGTGCCCCCCACTCCTTAGTTAGGAAATGTTAGAATATACGCATAATAAATAAAACCATTTTAAAGTGATTTCAGAAACATTTCAACATTAACCACAGTTTTACTGAAAAGAATGCAAAGTACATGAATTTGTCAATATTGATCTGTGCACTATCTCTGTATTTCTGAAGGATGAAATATTTCTAGGCATGCTGCTCAGTTCATTTGTAAAGAATACATCATTTGCTAACAATGATCCTATTTCTCATTGTCTGCCCTTCTATCCTGTTTTTCTTTTGACGTGTAACACAGTAACGCATAAAGTACATGCTAATTACTGGCTAGCATATTAATGCATTAGAAAGCAACAATTGCTAAATTCTTTTTTGGCAGTCCAGAGTTTAACAGAATGCCCAGATTTTTTGCCTCATATTTTGGGTCTGTTCCTCACAAAATTTGTGGTTTTCTTTTTCTGGATTTTTGTAGCAGATCAGGATTGAATTGAATTCACTAAGTAATGGCAGGCATTTGAATTTTAGACTTCATATCCTTCAAAAATGTATGTAAACACAACACCTTTTATTCTAGCAAATTCCAAAGTTTCTAAGAGCAATATTTAAAATTTGTCCCTATTTTGGAGGCTCCCCTCCATTTTTGTCTTTGTCCAGAATTTTTGTGCTAAGACGTTAAAAGCTATCTAGCAGCCTAAAATAAACTGCAGCAAAGGAATCTTCACTTAACTATTATTTTATGTTACAATAAAAGAAGTGTCATATTGGCACTTTCATGTGAATGATGTGATGTATGTGAATGAGTGTGTGATCAGTAGCTGCCTACACTGGACTGGGCTATTTTAAGTGATTCATTCATAATCATTTTCCTAGCTCGAGCATGCAGTATCATATCATTAATTTCAGATCTTTAAACCAGACTGGTTATATGATGTTGTGCTACTTAATATTAGATTTTATTTTTATAAAAGAAAATTGTATTTTATTTTTACACAAGTTCAAAGTTTGATACAAGTTCAAATGTTAATATACATAAAACACTATTGTTCTGTTTATATTTTGTGTTTAATATTTTGTCTGTTCAATTTGTGTTTGAATGTTGGTATCCCTCAATTCCATTGGAGTGGGTGGGGTTACATAATTATGTATTCAAATTGTATGTTAGTCAGCATACAGATTTTTGGCCAGTTGTACTTACTTTTCATTGGCCTTTGTCCAGATTTTTGATGTTTCCAGGTTGAGAGGTATGCTTTGCCAGTATCCAAAAGCCTAGTGGAGACAGGTGCAGACCATCTCTGGCAAAGCAGTGTGGCCTGTCGACTATGTTTTCCCAGGATGACGGATTCTGGATCCCTGTGGACTGACACCACAAGCTAAGCCAATTGTTGAATTTGATCATTTTTTTTGTTTATATTGTGGCATCATCCTGAGTGAAGGCAGAATGCTGCTTAGGGCTAAGTTCATACCTGCCTGAGACCCATAATCTGAGAGTTCATTCATGTCTGTCTTCATATAATTCAGACAGGTACGTCTCAAGTCATTCACCCCAACATGGACTAAGAGTCATAATGGTACTTGTTTAGTGACATGAGTGCATGTGTGATTTGATTGATTCTGACACCTGACAGGCAGCTGACTGGGACCTTCTCCTTGTCCAGCCTGGTGAGGGGGACATCTTTATGTTTCACTATGGAGTTGCCTGTTACTAAGACATTAGGTTTTGAGGTGTTTTGCCTTAGAGGCTTATTTGCTGAGACACTGGTGTATGTGTTATTATATGTAGTTGCTTGTATTTGTATAGCAGTATGTACAAGTGGTTTATGTTTCAGAAATTTCTGATCTTTTGGTAGGCTTCTAGTGAGTACCTCCGCGTATATATGTTTATGTGTCATGACCTCATTTTGTGTGAGAACGTAAGTGTGTGTGCTGATAACCTGTTTGTCTGCTTTGTTGTTATGTGAGAGAATTGATTCCAATTTCATAGCATAATTACATCTCTTACATTTATTTATTGTTTATTTTATTTTACATTTGTTGACTGGGAAAATTTGACTGGATGCATGTCCATTTTCAGAGGAGGCCCTGAGAGAAAAGCTCCACAGTTAAATTCAAGCAACATTATAAGGAATACAGAAGTTTTCAAATTACATAGAAAGTAGCAGACTTAACATTGACAAGTAACATATTATTCAAGCTTAGTTCAGGGTTAACATAGCTAGTACTAAACTTAACATAGATCAGCGTCAAGGCAAAAGAAGCTTCAAGTTTAACATAATTACATAGACTGTACACAAATTTTCAGTTTTAAGTTTAGGCATTACATAATGGTAAACACTGAGTAGAATAGAATACAATAGTGAACAAGTTGGCCAAGTAAGTAAGTACGGGGTATAGCAGCAGGGGAGAGACAAAGTAGGTTAATTGGATAGCAGGTTATTTATGAGAAGCAGGAAAGTAGCCAAGTATGTAGTAAGAGTAGAGGTATAGAGTGCGAGTAGTAGTTGGTGGGTAGATACCACAGTGATCTGGCAGTGATATATGAGTGTTAAACTAAGAGGAGGTATTAGAGTTGGAACAGGGAGGAAGCTAGAAAGGCTGCATTCCTTGGAGATGAAACTAAAGTTAGTAGGCAGGGGGAAGCAGGAGGGGGGAGGTGAGAAGGCCAGCCAGGTGGGGAACATGCGCAGATCCATGAGTGCTTTAGGTGTTCTTTCAGGAATCTTTTAAATACATAGGGTATTTGATTGTTTTAGGAGTAAGTAGTTATCAGTATACATGAGGCAATTACTACATTACCTCAGGATGCCCATGTCAATCGGGCTGACTGGTGAAATGATGGGAAACTGCCCATCCATTATAGCAGATTTTTATCATATGTACTATTAGGGAAGGGACTGTGCTAGTTTAGCTATTTGTTGTGGTGGGACTAAAGGTGCTTGTTCTAGTGAAGGCTATGGATGATAAGCATGGCAATGCTAGTAGACCATGGAAGTTTGAGAGGATTCCATTGACAGATGTCTAAGGAAAATTGAGTCTCAAGACATTTGCACCTATACAAGGCACTGTTAACCCTTGTTGCATGGTGCGCTGCATCATGCAAAGGCATTTGCATGACACACATATGCCACAATCCACACTTGCAAGAATGTAATCTATGCCATCAATGTTGTCAATAAGCTGTGTATTTACAGGGTGATTCACAGGAAGACATATCACACAGGCATCTTGTATAACACCTTGAAGAGAAGTCTGCAGTGTCAACAACTAATGGTTATGCATCACAAAGGATACTTATGTGTGACCAAAAAGATGTGTGGAAGCTCACTGTGGCAAAAGTGATACACTTGAGTAAATCATCCCTGCATGATATGTGGTGAGGTACATGTGCAAGTCTGGTTTCCATACTGTCAGACAACACTTTATAGCTGATGACATCAGCAGTGTCTAGTGAGAAGATAAGTAGTAGGAGTGTCTCACATGCTGCTCTAAAATGGTCTCCAGAATATAAATTAATCCAAAAACAAATGAAACAGAGTCCAAACTGTCCGTAATCTTTTATTATAAATCATAAGTGCTTTAAGGTTAAAAAACCATTCATCAGACAAACTTCAAATAATCATGACAGTGTTTAAATATTAAAATATTTCTAAAAGCAACCAATTACTTTCTATAGTTGACCCACTTTTTCTTTAAGGCTGGTTTTAAAGATACAGAACTATTTAACCCAGGTGGGTTGTCAGCAGCCAACTGTATGATCCATCTTAGCTCTGCATACTCTGTATCATTGACAATGCCCCCGCCCCCTTTTTTCATCTGTGCAACATGCAGAACCATAAAAACAAAAGTATGATCAGGAAAGCTAGAAACATGCTGGTACAATGCATTATGTTTATCCTTCTGTCTAATAGATGACACATGATGCAATATTCTTGTTTTTAACTTACAATTATTTTTTCCAACATAGAAAGTCGGACATGACTTGCAGCATGCCAAGTAAACCACATTCTCTGTATGGCAAGCTGCATAAAACTCAAATGTGTATTTTTTGTTTGTAACAGGATGTATGAAATAATTTAAGCCATTGCTTTGCAATGCCTACTGGGAAAAGTCCCTGTTCTCATATGTGCAGAGGAAACATTGCTAGCCTTCTTCTTCTTTTTTGAACCAGGTTCTATGCATAACATGTCTTTTATATTACTATTTCGCTTGAAGGTAAATCTAGGTTTCTCATCTAAAGTATCTTTCAAGTGATTGCCACTTCTTAGTATCTTCCAGTTTTGCTTAGTAATATCACATATCCCATAAACATTGTTACTATAACGCAGCATTACCTTGGGATTTTAATCATACTTATTAGATGGCTTCAACTTGTCTCCTTGCTGTTCTTTATTATCAGAAAACTATGGTCTAGCCCTGGCTTCCCTGTTAGATATTATATTGTTCTTAGTTATTTTGTAAATTGTCCTTTTAATACCCCTTTTCCTTAAGATGCTCATTTAACACATCTATTTCTTTATAAAACTCATTATTGTCTGTGCACAGCCGAGAAACTCTGTATCCTTGCCCTTGCATGATATTATGAAAAGTATGCCTAGGATGCATACTACGTGCATTCAGATAATGATTTCTCTGGCATTGTTTCCTATGCAAGGTGGTGTTTATCTTATCAGTTACATTTTTATTTAATGTGACATCTGAAAAGGCAATGATCTCATTGCTGTGCTCTACTGAGAATCTAAGAAAATCTGTAGTTTTCTCCAGGTAATCAACAAAGTTTAACAGTCCATCACTGCCCTGTGCCGACAACAAAAAATATCAACAAATCTGGCATAAAAAATGTTAAAGTCTTCCATAGATATTCACATTTAAAAATATTTTTATCTTCCCAGAAGGCTAACACTAAATTAGCATATGAATTGGCACAGGGTGTGCCCATGGCAACACCCTGCACCTCCCTATAATGTGTTCCATTACAAAGAAAGATGTTATTTTCTAACACCAATGCTAGTGCTTCCAGGATTAAAGTGTTGGTATTCTCATCATATATATTAACTGTATGCAGTACCTCTTTCACTGCCTTTAACCCAAATTTATTTGTGATGACCATGAACAGACTGTTGACGTCCATGGTTACCATCAACACATTCTTCAAATCTAAAGTTTGACAGACATCATACAATTTTGATAAGAATTGTGCAGTGTCTTTCAAAATCCTAGGAAAATACGCAAGCAGATTTTTCAATATTGCTTCTACCCACATAGATAAATGTTCAGTAACCCATCCCCTCCCTGAAACTATTGGTCTCATCGGTAGGGGTAGGGTATTTTTATGCATTTTTGGTAGTGCTTTAAAAATAGGAATCACTGGATGTTCAATAATTAAAAATACATACAAGTCATCATCTAAGTCATCATCTGAACATTTATCTATGTGGGTAGAAGCAAAACTGAAAAATCTGCTTGCTTATTTTCCTAGGATTTTGAAAGACCCTGCACAATTCTTATCGAAGTTGTACGATGCTTGCCAGACTTTAGATTTGAAGAATGTGTTGATGGTAACCATGGACGTCAACAGTCTGTTCATGGTCACCACAAATGAATTTGGGTTAAAGGCAGTGAAAGAGGTACTGCATACAGTTAATATATATGATGAGAAAACCAACACTTTAATCCTGGAAGCACTAGCATTGGTGTCAGAAAATAACATCTTTCTTTGTAATGGAACAGATTATAGTGAGGTACAAGGTGTTGCCATGAGCACACCCTGTGCTAACTCATATGCTAATTTGTTAGCCTTCTGGGAAAATAAAAATATTTTTAAATATGAACATCTATGGAAGACTTCAACAATTTTTTTTGCCAGATTTGTTGATGATATTTTTTGTTGTGGGCACAAGGCAGTGATGGACTGTTAAACTTTGTTGATTACCTGGAGAAAACTACGGGTTTTCATAGGTTTTCAGTAGAGCACAGCAATGAGACCATTGCCCTTTTAGATGCCACATTAAATAAAAATGTAACTGGTAAGATAAACACCACCTTGCAAACGAAACTATGCTGGAGAAATCATTATTTGAATCCACATAGCATGCATCCAAGGCATACTTTTCATAATATTATGCAAGGGCAAGGATACAGAGTTTCTCAGCTGTGCATAGACAATAATGAATTTCACAAAGAAAGTGATGTGTTAAATGAACATCTTAAGGAAAAGGGCTATTCAAAGGACAATTTAGAAAAAACTAAGAACGGTATAATATCTAACAGGGAAGCCAGGGCTAGACCATGGTTTTCTGATAATAAGGAACATAAGGGAGATAAGTTGAAGCCATCTAATAAGTATGAGGAAAAAAACCAAGGTAATGCTGCGTTATAGTAACAATGTTTATGGGATATGTGATATTATTAAGCAAAACTAGAAGATACTAAGAAGTGGCAATCACTTGAAGGATATTTTAGATGAGAAACCTAGATTTACCTTCAAGCGAAATAGTAATATAAAAGACATGTTATGCATAGAACCTGGTTCAAAAAAGAAGAAGAAGGCTAGCAATGTTTCCTCTGCACATATGAGAACAGGGACTTTTCCCTGTAGGCATTGCAAAGCATGTTCAAATGGCGTAATTATTTTATACATCCTGTTACAAACAAAAAATACACATTTGAGTTTTATGCAGCTTGCCATACAGAGAATGTGGTTTACTTGGCATGCTGCAAGTCATGTCCGACTTTCTATGTTGGAAAAAATAATTGTACGTTAAAAACAAGAATATTGCATCATGTGTCATCTATTAGACAGAAGGATAAACATAATACATTGTACCAGCATGTTTCTAGCTTTCCTGATCATACTTTTGTTTTTATGGTTCTGCATGTTGCACAGATGAAAAGGGGGTGCATTGTCAATGATACAGAGTATGCAGAGCTAAGATGGATCATGCAGTTGGCTGCTTACAACCCACCTAGGTTAAATAGTTCTGTATCTTTAAAACCAGCCTTAAAGAAATGGCGGTTCAAGTATACAAAGTAATTGGTTGCTTTTAGAAATGTTTTAATATTTAAACACTGTCATGATTATGTGAAGTTTGTCTGATGAAGGGTTTTTTTAACCTGAAAGTGCTTACATTTTATAATAAAAGATTACGGCCAGCTTGGACTCTTGTTTTGTTTGTTTTTGGATTTGTTAATACAAGATGTTCGAGAGGAGTCCTTAAGGGAAACTAAGAGGCTTGTGTTTTGCTATAGAATATAAATTAACTGAACACAAGCACTTACACCAGTTGACTCTACTGAGACAAGAAACCCTACCTAACTACAAAATACAGTACATAACACAAGTGCTACAGCACAAGTCTGTTTTTTAAAGAGTCGGACGACACTTTAGAGCTGATGACATTAGCAGTGCATGTTTATGAGAAGAAGATGGTACTAAGAGTGTCCCAAATGCTGGTCAAAATGGTCTCCAGAATGTGAACTAACTGAATACAAACACACACCATTTGACTGCAGTGAGAATAGAATACTTACCTAACTGAAGAGCACATTACATAACGCAAATGCCACAGCACACATCTGGCTTTCACGGTGTCAGACAACACTTTGTAGCTGATGACATCAGCAGTGTATGTTTATAAGAACATGTTGGGGAGGCATGTATGAAATGGCTGTGTAGGCATGTATGACTGTAAAAACTTTTTTTTCTACATAGTACTGGATTGCTGTCAGTAGGATACAGACTCATGTTCTACACACACACACACACACACACACACACACACACACACACACACACACACACACACACACACACACACACACGCATATACAGGCACACACATAATGGGGCTGTTGTGTAAGTTAACCCACACAGAACTATTTTGTTCCCATCTGCAGAACACAGAAGTTAATAATTGTGTCATCCCCGAAATATGCTTTTGCCTTGTCATACTGGTCTTTATAGATGATAACATAACCATTATATGATGTAGATACCATATCCTTTTATGAGAGTAATGTGCAAAATGTGGAATTTTGATTTTCTTTTGTGGTTCCAATGTGCAGGTATACTTTAAAAGATAAAAGACAGCTTTTCAAACTACATGCAATAATCTGACAGGAATGCATATTGCAGAACTGAGACATATTCACCTCTTTCTCAATATGTTGCGTACATTACAGACTTACAGTCTCATACGCACACATACACACACACACACACACACACACACACACACACACACACACACACACGTTTTGTGATCAGCATGGATGCAACTGTGGATGTGCATATGTTCATATTTGTGTAGAACTGATGTCCACAATAATACATGCAGAAGACAATCTTAATGTGTATTGGCAGTATAAAGGTTTAGATGATGTAAAAATGCAGGTGTGCTATTGATTTATGTGTGTGCTTGATATATGGGAACTACTACTGACATATCCACTTTCAAGTCCATAGGTGCAAGGCACACATGTGTTTGAGTAAATATGTGTTCACTCACTAACAAGTTCCTTCCCTTTGGTTGTGGTTTTACATGGATTATAATGGGATGAAGACTAATTGTACAGTAAACATAGAAATACATGCCAATCAGCTCTTTACATAGCACACTCCCAAGCAACTAGTTTACATGATCGATGGCAAACTGTTTGCACATGCAAGATTCACATTTATTGAATACAACTTGAACTTGAGAAGTACTTATGCATATATGCTAGGATAGAACTAGCTGACAGATACTATAGTGTTCATATTGTAGTTTATATTGGAAATGTGCTATAAATGTTATGCTATGAAAAACTATTGCTATTGCTTTCCCTATTTGCATGTAGTTAAGTGAAGAGCAAACATGGTTCTCTGATTAAATGGAAAAATAGTAATATTTCTACTGCTTTATCTTCCATCATGTAAACATGCTAAGTGGAGAGGTGCAGCAGTCAGCACAGTCTGGACAGTACTGAGTGTAAATAATACATGTGCTGTCTACCTTTCATAGTGGTAGCAGGTTTAAGAGCAGTGGTCTGTTTTTAGAGTACAAATGACAAAGGGTTCTAATCCAGTTGAATCTAATTTTTATACATGCTATTGTTAATTTGTGGTGCCTGCATGCCCCTTGCTTCTCTTAGTCTTTCTAAGCATTCAGCATGGGCATCTCTGTTCGCTGAAATCTCCTGGGGAGCTGTAACACTAAGAAGAGAGAAAAAGAGAAGAGCATTATGTATACCAGTCTTGGCTATCTCCAACTTTGTATATCATTTAATGTATCTTTATCTGTATACTTACACAATGGGATGTCAGCAGTCCTAAATTCATCCAGCCACTGGTTGAATTTTGCTTGCTTGCATCTTTTCTTGGTGCTGTAATGGTGCTTGCATTGCACTCCAGTGTGTGAAATGACAGTCCTACTAAAGACAGTCTTGGCTATACTGTTCCAAGCCTCTGATTTATATTAAGATGCAGTATAGTCCCCATGCAGTAGCCTACAGCTGTGGCGCTTCATAATGAAAATTCTGGACTCCTCTACACCCCATGTTTGAGTCCTAAACTGGACACCTTCCCTCCTATCTAGTGCCATGTCTGCACAGGTCATCCAATAACAGCTAAAGTGTTCTCCTGCCAATTTGTGATATCACATTTTATAGCTAGTGCACAGCTAGTGCACAAACCCACACAACAATGCCAACCACATTTGTGTGATAGTGCGCAGAGAGCAACACTGCCAGAGAGGAAGGCAGTTTATCTAATAAGAAAGGTAGTGTGGGAGTTGGCATTCGTTTATGGCTTGTCTGCTGCTATACCTGTTAAATGACTTTACTTTTAAGACATAAATTGGGGGTTATAAAATTTGAAGACTTGACACATATTTTGTGGGGCTTTACACACTGATAAAAGTAATTTTTACAATGTGGGCAGAAGAAGTGTTTGTCAGACATGCTCATTGATTAGCCAAAAAAAAAAAAAAACACTGTCAGACATGCTCATTGATTAGCCAAAAAAAAAACACTGTAGAGGAACCAGGCTTGACTCCTAATCCATTCCATTATTATAAAAACATAAACGCTTAACTAAATCACCACATATTTGTTTCACGGACTTCATCAGATGTACCAGACTAAACAACTCTGGGGTTTATATACTCTATCTCCCATAACCTATCATTGTTAATTGACAATTTAAAAAAAATTGAACTTGAATAAGTAGTCATAGCAACACAAAATAAGTAAATAATCATATCATCAAAATAGAAAACTAAAAGGAATAAAACCATATGCTAAATAATAAATTATTACCATATCTATCTGTAATAACAACCTGTTATTTCCCAGATATGCTCAGAATTAGTCCAAAATGACAAAAAATACACCTAACCCACAGACATTGCCAACATCCTAGCTGACAGGTTCAGCGCAAACTTCTCCCGCCCCCACCAAAAGGGCAAATATCTATCCCAGTAGAGTGCTGCCCCCCTGACATCTCAGATGCTCAGGTAAGAGCCGCCCTCTCCAAAGCAAAAAACACAGCATCAATGGGACCAGATGGTGTCCCAGGCTGCGTCCTACATGAACTCCAAGAAGAGCTAAATCCAAACATAAAACTACTGTTCAATCTCAGCCTTACTACAGGATATGTGCCCAAAGAGTGGCGTACAGCAACAGTGGTCCCTCTCCATAAAGGTGGTGCCTCAACGGATACTGGAAACTATCGCCCCATAAGCCTGACTAGCTTGGTCTGCAAAGCTATGGAAAGAATCATCATGGACCTCATAAATAAAGATATTGGGGATCTACAAACACTGGATCCTACCCAGTTTGGCTTTGTTAAGGGCAGATCCTGCCTCTTAAACCTGGTTGATTTCTTTGAAACAGTCACCAAAGCCATTGACGAGGGGAAGGTGGTCCACACAGCCTACCTGGACCTCGCAAAAGTCTTCGATACAATACCCCACTCAGGCATTATAGATAAGCTCACCAGCTTAAATATAAACCCCTATGTCACTAGATGGATTGCAAACTGGCTCAAGGACAGAACCCACATGGTTAGAATTGCTGGAGCCATGTCAGACTCCAAACCAGTTACAAATGGTGTCCCGCAAGGCTCAGTCCTGGGACCTCTCTTGTTCGGTATATATTTCTCAGAGTTACAGGCCAACACGGAAGGACTGTGGCTGACCAAGTTCGCAGATGACTGCAAACTGGGCGCCATAATCGCCTCCCCAGCCGACACAAGCATCCTCCAAAAGGGCCTCATAGAAACAGACAACTGGTGCCAGAGCCATGGCCTCAAGCTAAATGCCAAAAAGTGTATAGTCATCCCTTTGGCAAAACAAAGTGCCACAAATTACCACATAGGTGGTAATCCATTAAGTACAGAAGAAGTAATTAGGGACCTGGGGACCCAAGTTGATAGCAATCTCTCATTTGACAATCACGTGGCCAAAGTGGTTAGAAAAACATTTTATATAGCCCACCTAATCATGAAGGGATTCACATCTAGATCAGGGGAGGTCATCGTGCCTCTTTACTCATCCCTCATGAGGCCCATAATTGAGTACAATGCCCCTTTTGAGATGTACCTTACCAGACACCTGTAGCAACTGGAAAGACCCCAAAAGTACCTCTCCAAGAGGATCAAAGGGCTCAAACAGATGCCATATGCTGCCCGGTTAAAGAAACTCCAGCTCTACTCAGTGGCATACCGCCTGTTCAGAGGCGATCTGTGCCTGACGTATAAAGCCATGTCCAACCCAGAATTAATGGACATGCTGCACCTCAGAAAATCCAAATCCCATCGAGCCACGCTTCGAGAGACTTGAACCTCAGCACTGAAATAAATAGGACATGCTGGAGGGACAGATTCATAACCCAGAGGCTCCCTTCACTCTGGAATAAAATCCCAGTCCAGGTTAGGCAGAGTCCCTCATTGACTCTCTTCAAGAGGAATCTTGATGAGTGGATGGGAGATCGTAGGTTTACCCCGGGTATCACTTCTGTGTCACTGTTAGACAGAGGCACAGTATACTAACCTCGAAAAAGGGCATAGCAAAATAAATTTAAAATGGGTGGCGAAAGTCAAACACATTCTGGCTAGGCTTATAAATGCCCTAGGGCAGATAGCCTAGTATGAACCTATGAACCTATGAACCTATGTAAATATATTTGGTAAATATTTAAACATAAAGCAGTCATTACAAACATGTCTAAAACATTTCTAAAAACAATATATATTACACTGTCCTAAAACTAGTTTTTGGTTGCTGCACTTTGTGTGGCTTAAGCACTGTTTTCCTGTTTAGTTTGAGGTTATAGTTTGAGGTTGGTTTGAACATGCTTATTAATTATATGCATACATTAAAAGGTGAGTGGTGCTACACCTCAGTTAACTATGTATGTGTGTGACCTGACAAGGTCCTGGTTTATGCATTCGCATGTGTGATGCTGGAGTAATGTGTGATTATATACTGTAAATGCTTATACTGGTATTACTTTCAGGAATGAATGCTGAGTTCTGAGTCAGAACACACAATACAATTCAGTATTTCGGCTAAACTTGTGTATGTGAGTTGTGTATATGATTATCATGGAAGTATGAAGTCCATCCCAGGGCAGAAGAAAATATTTTAATGACTGAAATATAATTGTCAGGATAACCTCAATCACATATAGAATGCATATGATATTCACTGCTATACATAGCTATTGGTATGTACTATAATTATCTTTACATTGTTATTTTTATTAAAACTTGAGTGGAACAGCATTAATACAGTTTGAAGTGTGCTAGATTACAACCCTGGGCCACCTGTATTTTGGCTATAAATTTTTACCAGTTGCCACAGGGAAGCCTGGTTAGCACATATACTTTTTACCAGTGGCGGCTGGTGACTTTAAATCAAAGGGGGGCTGCAGGAGACAGCTGAATGGGTGGGGCAAGGGGAAGGGGTGTGGCCAAACAGAAAGGGGAGGAGCTATGCTCAAAACCACAAAAACTAACTTTAATTAAATACGCTGCCCTGGGTGGCAAACCATCATTATGAGAGTCCAATCAAGACAAAAATAAGTGTAGAAGAATAAAAATATTTCAATACATTGGCTGCATGACAGCTTACTTAATATCTAGATGGAAACAAAAGGTTGCGAGGCATGAAAAAATAAATTATTTTTTAAATACATTACTGGAATGCCAGTCAAAATCAAGTACAAGCAAAACCAGAAACACTCAACTCAAACCACTTCTCCTTGCACTGCAGTTCTAATTATAATTTATATTCAGCTTTATTAAAGTGCCAAGTAACATGCTGAAAGTAGAAATCTCTGTGATGCCCCACTTGTAAAAATGTGTCGTATGCAAAAAAGACCTGCTGCCTGACAACTATCTACTTGTTTCATGGGGAAAACATGTAAGTAAAAAATGAAAAGCAAACAAGAAACAAGCTCAAGATACATTGCTTAAAGGATTACTGTACAGGTTATGGACCACACATGATTGGCATTCTGTTTAGTTTACGGGTAAAGTCTGTAGAGATGACTGGAAGTCTCCAACAAGTGTTTTAAAATAGTGGAATCCTGTCCTTTAATACCCAAGGCTTATACATTATCTAGTCAAGTATTCTCTGCATGGCAACAACAGAAAGGCTTTCAATGTTGGCAATTCTTTAACAGTATGCTTATTAAAGCTTACTTGCATCTTACGATCTCAGACAAGCTTACATTATGGTCATTAAAGCATTGCTACTTAAACACAGAGCAACAGGCACTTTGAGTAATAAGCATAAATCAACAGTACAAAAATATGACAGAAACCAGACCTTTCTGCAAAATCAAGACAGATGAAAAGCCACTGTAGTACTTGTGTCTACCTTGGATGGGGGGGGGGGGGCACTGCACATTTACACTGCATAACTACTCCTTGCCTTGCTTGGACACATCCAGAGTCAGTACATGGTGGGGTGCAACAAGTATGTCACCATTTGAAATGTCTCTGGCTGACTGTGATGGCCCTGACACATGTGTCATACCTCTCAACCTCAGAGCAAGAAATCTGGACAAAGCCATACATACAAGTGGGACAAATGCCCACAAATAAGGACACTTTTTAAATATTGCTCTAATAAACTTAGAAAGATAATAGAATAGGTCTTGCATAAGTATGAATTTTCTGAAGGGTATAAAATCTGAAACTCAAATGTCTGTCATTATTTTCTAACTTCAGTGTTTAATTATTTGTCACTAATTTGCCAAAAAAAAACACAATTTTATGAAAAATGGACCAAAAAATGTGATGTAAAAATATAAAATAGCAACACAATACAGCTGGGAACCTGTCAAAGAAGGGACACTTTAATATTAGTACTGCTAACTTGAGCAGCTGACAAAATAAAATAATCTACATGCATTTCTAAAATAAAAGTAATCTGATTATTACAGTTATTTCTTGATTATAAACCCTCCATGTTTTCTTCCAAAATTGCTATTTTGCGGAGGGATCATTAGGAGAAGAGCAACATTTTGAGTCAAAATCAGGGACAGTTCAGAGGTTTGGCTATGCCTAATTCTATAAAGCAATTTATTTGCATGTACCTCTCAACCTGTTAATGCAATAAATCTGGACAAGGCCAGATATATTGGGGGAACATATAAACAGCACTAAAAATTGCTCTTGTATAAAGTGGGACATAAATCTGGACAAGGCCAAATATATTGGGGGGAACATATAAACAGTACTAAAAAATGCTCTTCTATAAACTGGGACAGTTGATAGAATAGGTCTTACTTTAGCATGCATTTTTCTGAAGGTTATGAAGTCTGAAACTAGGTGTGTCATTATTAATGACTTAATTCCTAAATGATTTGCCAGAAAACCACAAATTTTTATGAGGAACAAATCAAAAATAAGAAGCAAAACATCTATTCATTCTTTGAAAATCTGGACAGTTGGGAGGTATGGTTCAGCTGGGGCTGTCTAAGTTTGCCGCCTTCCCTCACAAAACCCTGGTTGAATGGAGCCCCCCTTCAGCCATTCCAATGATCCATTAATTTGCTATTTCACTCCATTTACCATAAACACTAATGTGCATACTGATTTACTTCTATGATGATTTGAACTTCATTTGAAAGTTTTATTTTTGCATTTTACAGCACAAACACTAAGACATATCAAACTTGGCATTAAACGTTCTCTGCCCTTGAAACTCACATTCACTGAAACAACATTAAAATCCACATTCAAAGAAAATACATTTTACTCCTGGCAGATAAAAATTAATTCTGGGCTGTTTTCAAATCATAGGCCCCTTGCATATGAAACATACATGTGCTCTTTGATACACCTTCCTATTGCTTTGAACATTTTTCCAGTAAACAATGAAACAAAACTGTCCAATTCAGAACATTTCCATCATAAAAGTCTACTCAAACTTCTACAGTCCACTATTATCAGTAAATATGCACAATTCTACAGTCCACCATTATCAGTAAATATGCACAATCTCTGAAGTAGTAAAAAAGTCATCTAAATAATTCCACGTTAAATAAACCTGTAATGAAGAGGTTGGTGGTAGCAATCACCTTTATATTTCATGGTTTCATCGAACAATAAAGTGTCTGATGCCCCTGTGGAATAAATTGCCTAAATTACATTAAAAATAAGCTAGTAATATTGCAATAGGAAATGGATGGCAAACTGATAACAGGCTCATAATTAGTATCTTAACTTTCAGCATTCACCCCTTATGGGAGTAGAACCAACAACCTTCTGCATCAAAAGCAAGCACACAGCCTGTTGTGCTATTAGCACTAAACTTCGCTTCACCTGCAGCTCTTAGCTCCTTGTAAAATCTGCTCAATACTCAACTGCATCTCAACTTCGCAGCACAAGAAGTCTGGAAAAAGACAAATTTATTGGGGTGGGTCAAAAGGGCAAAAACCAGGGACACATTAAACATTGCTTGTATAATCTTGGAAAGCTGCTAGAATAAAATGCTGTGTTACCACGGTACCACCATACATTTTACTGCCAAAGTCCCTGTGCAAAAAGAGTCAGAACATACCACTATGCCAAATCACCTGCTTTGTGAAAGAAAAATGCTGTGTTACCACCGTACATTTTACAGACAAGGTCCCTGTGCAAAACAGTCAAGAGCAACATACCACTACGCCAAATCAGCTGTTTTGTGAATGAGAGGAAGACTGAAACTTAAATGGCTATCATTTAATTAATTCAGTTCTCACCATAGCTGTCAACCTCTTAGCACAAAACACCTGGACAAACCCAGTAATGAAGGGAATACAGCCCTCAAACATATTCAGTGAATTCAGTTCTTGCCATAGCTGTCAACCTTAGCACAAAAAACCTGGACAAAGCCACTAACAGAGTATTACAGTCCCAAAAATAAGGAAAAATTTCAAATAGTCATCTTATAAACTTAAAAATTGCTATAATAAAAGGTTGTGTTACTATATATTTATTGCTAGAATAAAAAGTTGTTTTACTATGTATTTTCTGAAGACTATGAAGTCTGAAATTCAAATGCCTGTCAATTTTACTTCTGATGGAACAAAAACAATTTTCAGCAGAGGCCCAGGGAGAAATACTGTAGACACGTCTTTGTAAAATGGCAGGATACCAGAGCAAATCCACACAAACACAAAGATAAGATGGAGACTCCACAAAGAAGGCACCACAGCCAAGAATCAAACCACAAATCCTGTAGCTGTGAGGCAACAATACTACCACTGCACCATTAAATATGCAAGAAATTAAACATTCAGAAACCTGAAGTCTGAAATTCAAATGCCTGTCAATTTTATTTAACATTTGTTAATCAGGACAGTCTGACTTGGAACAAAAAAACAATTTTCAGCAGAGGCCCAGGAAGAAATAATGCAGACATGTCTTTGTAACATGGGAGGACACAAAAGCAAACCCACACAAACACAGGGAGAAGATACAGACCCCACAAAGAAGGAACCCCAGCCAAGAATCAAACCTGAGAACCTGTAACTGTGAGGCAACAATGCTACTACTACACCATCAAATATCAAGCATTGCAACATTTACAAACCACAGATATTATGAGGAACAGATCAGATCAAATCTGAGGCAAAAATCTGCAATTGTTTTACAAATGATGGTGGGTAGGGAACTCAAGTCTTTAACACCTGCATACAGGGTACAGGGTTCAAGCCTGAGGTATTCCCTATCACACCACCATGAGCACCTGGGGCATTTACACACACACGCACACACACTTTCCCTACCAGTCCATCATACATTCAAATAGGCATAAATTCACACTTCCCTTTCTAAACAGTAATAATTAACACACTTACCTGTCCTTGCTGCCCATTCTCCATAACGTAATCCAAATGCCCGCGATTCAAATCCTTCCAGACGAGAGAGACTGACTGCTGGTGTTGCAGTCCGGCCCCGACGTGTTTTTCCAGCGAGTCTGTGCACTTTAAAAGTACACAGACGTCTCCTCATGTTTCCCTACCTGGGCTGCCAGACTGCCTGGAGCATGCGCAGTAGACTTGCAGTAGTCTGGACTACTGCGCATGAGCGAAGTCCGTGAATTTTAACATTTTTTTTTCTTTCTTTTTTTTTAATTTCTTTTTAGTTCTTTTGTTGAGGGGGCTGCAGTCCGGCAGTCCAATAGCACGGGCCACCCCTGCTTTTTACTCTCATTACTGTCCAGAGTGTTCATTGCCATAGAGGACACATTTGTCAGACATGCTTATTAGTTATATAGACAAATTAATGAGGTGTGTGGCTGACCATGTATGTGTATGACATAAATATTCAGAAAATAGTATAGAACTATAATTATACTAATACCCACAGTTAGATAATACATGTGATATCCTGTGTATGCTCACTTCACCTGCTATACATAGTTTTATGTATAATTATTGTGATATTAATTTTATATTCATATAAATTTATCAATTAATCAATTTATCAATTTCCAAAAAGATACATTGATCTCAATGTCCATGCCATCTATGGCACCTAGGACTTCAGGGAAGTATGCTATAGGGTAGAAATCTTGCATAGTTGTAGCTCTGTCCTCAGGTGTATGGGAATATGTATAGTCAGTGGCATGCTGTAACATAGCATTCAGGAACTGATGTAGGATCCTGAATGCTGATGCCTGTGACATCCCCAGCATATTCCCTGCTGGTCTCTGGAAGGTTCCTGCAGCTAATATTTAAGTGCTACACATACCTTAGTGTCCACAGCTACTGGTTCCCCTTGGTATGCCCTTGTTCTCAGTTGGGGATGATAGAGTTTGCAGAGTCCCTGTAGTGCTCTACTATTTCCACCGCATGCAGAACATGTAAAGTTAAATAGGGTCTAAACACCCTTCTCCTTCTTGGCTGAGGTATATTAGCAGCAGCATAGACTTGGGCCTGTTGCACATATACATGCAGAAACAGCAGCTCCTAACATTGTCTCTGTGTAGAGTAGTCTCCATGGCTGTAATCCAATATGCTTTGGAATTTCAGGACAAAGTTTGCACTTAGTGTCCACAACTGCTTTATGACTTGTTGAATAGCTCCTTCATCTTGGATTGGTTAATTAGCATAGATTTCAGCTGCTTGTGATTAGCATGTCATGACATTTACCGGGTTGGCATGGCTCTACATGCCGTGTAGAGCAGTTTATTGAATACAAATCAGTGCACTACTGTGCTCACATTGTGCTGCGATGTGCACACAGTCTAAGCACTTTGTTTAGGTTTTATTTAATCCATACCCATGTCTTCAAGCTCGAGCACCATGCAGCACCACATTGATGAGTACCAAAAGGGTAGAACAATGTGTATGCAGAGGCGTACACATCCGGATACCTTCGTGATTTACCCCTATATATTCTGTAATGTATTTTAATGTAAATTACTCTTTTGACCCAATGTTACAGAATGATTGCTGTGCAGAGTTGTACCTTTTTATACTTGTTATGACATTTTCAGGGTATTTATTTTATGGATCTTTTGTTAAACTGTTTTATGCCACTGACAGAATCCATTTGCAAATATAATCTTACAATTATTTTCATAACTCACATTTTAGATCTGAGTTGCAGGACTTAGTTGTAGTTTAGGTGGTGACAATGTGCAGGTGGCATGTGACAAAAGTGAGATTAAAATGCTACATTTTGGCAGATATATAAACATTTGTTAAAAATGTGATTACATTGTCTATTTAACTAACTGATTGTTGTACAGGGTTGTAACTTTTTAAATACAGAAAATATTGTCATAATGTTTTCATAGCTGTCATTTTATGAACCCTTCTTTTTAACTTATAGGTGCTCATGTCCAGTTTTATTTGTAAATGTAATTTTTCAGTCATTTTTGCAAAACCCATTCTGGAGCCAAGTTACAGTAATTCAGTATCCCAGTTCTGATTGTGATGGACTCTAGATGTTATGTTGAAAATTAAACTAGTGTTAAAAAGTGCAATCGTTTTCATGTTTTCCCAGCTTTCTACCTTAACTTTGAGTTCTGCAATTTACTTGTACTATAATTTATGCAGGCAACAATTTATTTAGCATAAACAATTTGTGTACATCTGGAAGATGGGAAAATATTAAGAAAATTATGTCAAGCATGGAGGACACATTCATACTTTACACAAATAAATACAGTGAGCCAAAGCCAAGCTTGAACATTGGATCTGGAACTAAGAGGAATAAACATCAGGTATGCTGCTGTGAGTTGGGCATGACAAAACCAAGATTTTTGTATCCGTCTGTAGGAAACTGAATGGGCTCACAGCATGGGTTCCGCCCAGGTCACAGCACATCCACTGCACTAATATCTTTCCTAGACATGATCAACAAAGCCAGAGACTCAGGTCACATTGTATCTGCCCTTTTTTAGGCCTATCAAAAGGACTTGATACTATCTCCCACTCTATCCTCCTCTCTCAGCTCTCTACCATAGGTCTGTCTCCCTGGTCATTGAAATGGTTTAAAAGCTATCTCTCCAACAGAGAGCATGCTGTTAAATGGCAAATTTCCATTTTCCCTACCTTCATAACCCTACAGGTGTACCCCAAGCTTCAATCTTAAGCCCTCTACTATTCAGCATTTTTCATCAATAATCTCCATCAAGCTATCCAGCATGGCTCGTTAGTCCAATATGCCAACAATTCCAGAATAATTTGCTCTGCACCATAACACTCAATTAGTATTTTCCTCTGCGGAGACTTGGTTTAACAAGAATCACTTTTTGTTAAATCCCAAAAAAACTAAAATTATGATCTTCACACCCAAAAGAAATTCTCCCATCAATAAAACTGACCTCAATATACTCTCTTTCAATTTCACTAAAATAGAGCTAGTTACCCACACCAAATTGTTAGGAGTAATAATCAGTGAAAACCTGGAATTTGACTTGCACATCCAAAGTAATATAGGTAAAACCCATAAAGAAATGGGGTGCTATATAGACACTATAAGTTTCTCTCCCTCCCGACTAAACAAGTATTAGCTGAATCTTTCCTTTTACCCTCCTTAACCTATGGTGTATCTCTACTAATCAACTTGCAGTTCTCCTTGAATTCAAAACTAGAAACTTGTTATAACAAGATAGCCAAATTTGCTATGAACAGCCGCCATTCTGTTCACCACTGTACTGCCCTAAAAAAACTACAATGGCTCGAATTCCCCCACTACCTATCACTACTTCAGCTTACCATGACTGTTAGTCTTACTTACTGTGAAGTCTTTTAATTGTTCAAATTAGTGATAGGTTCACAATGTCTACAAACCAGTTAATTATGAAATGTTGGGAGTAATGGATTAAAAACTCAAATATGGGTTTTGAGGTATCTCATGTGCTGTTTTAGAGCTGAGTTGCTAAGAACATTGAGTGGTTATTAGCTTTTGAAATGTAACACTGAATTTTTCCAGATTTGGCTATGCAAGATTAGGCTTAAATATTTGAACTTGGACCCAGCCTTTGTACCTTTACTGAACTGAAAATAGATGCAGGCTAAAATACCAGTCCTCATGTTATCAGTGTGATGTATAAATTTAGGTCACTAAATAATTGTTCAGGAATACAGAGATGCACACATGGTCGATGATTCCAGGTACTACCTTGTACACTTACTCCACACAGCCAAAGTAAATTACTTTATTTTGATTAATATGTTTGGCCTCCTGTTATCCCCATCTGACACCTTTTCTCTTGAAGGCTGATCCATTGCCCATATACCTTATACATTTCATCTACAGTGAAGGCTGTACAATGATTTCCCATGCTTTTTACCCTATACAGTCAGGGCTTGTTTATTACGCCCCACTCTTCACAAAATTCCAAATTAAGACTGAGGAAATAAAACCCAGGTCTACAGAAATGAGTTTTTATTGGCTCATAGCCAAAAAGCAACTATCCTAAAGTACCAAATGGCACCTACATTCAGTCCCTCCCAGTATCCGACATGCCACACATCTCTATGGCAGATATGTGAATGCATCACACACAGGAATGACTAGATGTTGCAATGAGCCAAGATTCCACAGAGTGATAGCAGGCAGACACCATCCAATGAAAGGAGAGCCAGATAGTCAATGCTCCAACTGCTCACCAAGGTCGGTTGCACACCACTGACATTCCAGTTGAAGCCACATTGGTTTTATTACAGATGAGAGACATTATTTCTCATTAACAACCAGTTTTACAATGCTCAATTGCAGGATGCAGTATTTCTGAGGAACACAATAAACTATAATGAAGTCATAAATATATCTAATTTTCCTTCACTGTCTCAATCTTGTAAGAAGACATGGCTGCTGCTGAAAAGATCATGGACAGTTCACAGGTATCAGAAAACAGCATAACTGCTAATTGCTAAATACATATAAGTTAAGTGAATTTTGATAAAAATAATAAAACATACCCGAATAAAAGGGGAGTCCCATAAATTTAGCTGTATTTTCCTCCCATCAACTGCGATAACATGGCTGTATATGGACTCTAAAAATTAAACAAATTTTAAAAAATTAATACAGATAATCAGACACAAGCAGTAAGCAGCCTTAAAACTTGTAAGTGTAAGATAAGAACAATACCTATATCACCATATTCTCCAATGAATCGGCGAGTGAGGAAGCGAACAGTTAAAGCTGGAAGAGAAGGAAGACACTGTTTACATTTTAAGTTGCATATAAAATTAAATAATTAATAAAATGCATGTCAGTCATTTCTGCCTTTCTACATGTATGCAAAGTAAAAGCTCTGGACTTTTTTAGGCTGTCGACTATTTCAAATTTAAAACTTACTTTGCAAATCTAATTATTAAATTATGGATGGGAGATTTACTAATGTCCTATCAGAAAATTACAAGGAATGGGAAGCTTAACATTACAAATTCTCTACAGCCTCACAGATTTCAAGTTTAACAAGGGCACTGTTCTTTTGGGCATGCTTATATCGGCTTTACAGACGAGCAATGTATTTCACAAAGTCCAGCTGCAAACTTTAACCAGGAAAATAGTGATGTTTCTATGGCTCTTAGCATATCTTTCTCATAACATTGCACCCTACGTATAATGTAGTGATGTCAAACTTGTGCTCTTTCCACACACTCAGTGCCTAATTTGTAATTAATGCAAAATAAATCGCATTCATATAATGCCCTAGCCCATCTGCCACTACTAATTTCTAGCCATAATTAAATCAAAACACCTTCCCATTGCACTCATGTCTCATTCAGTCTATAGTCAAAGTTTTTCTAAAAGTAAAATAAAATGTTTTCTATGTTCCACCATGAAACACAAACTTCTTGAAAGCTGATGAGCCAAAAAGATAAATAAAATGCCTGAAATATAGAACGATATAAATAACATTTTTATTTTTTATTATTATTATTATTATTACTTTTGTGCAGGGCCAAAAAACAGGACAAGGAGCACCAGACCAACTGGAAAGGTTCTTCTCGACAAACCCACTGACAGCAACCAAAAGTAATCCACGCTGTGCTGGAACTGTTGGAAAAAATGAACAACCACAGCTATGATGGACCAGTTTATTATACACACCACGAAAAACACGAATTAACCTAGGTTTCATCCGAATTGACGAACTTCATCAGAATACACATCCTAGTGAGGACTAACATTTAAATACACAGGTCACACCCCAATTAAGACAATGCTGACTAATTACTACCACTAACCAAAGAATCTAACGAATTAACAATGGTTACATATATGTATATGTGTATATATATATATATATATATATATATATATATATGTGTATATATATATATATATATATATATGAAAATATAAAATGATAAAAATGCTTAACAAATTAAAAATAAGTAAAATAAAATTAAATTAATTAAATGAAATAATATAAATTTGAGTGTAAAAACAAGTAATACAAAAACACACATCCACAAACAATTAAAGTAATACACTTAACTAAGATCTTATTGAACATAAAACATAGTGAGACACATTAATAAGCTATATGGTATTAGTTGATGTGTTGTATGATGTATAGAGAAATATAAAATATATGTATATGTATACACTATATTGATGTCCTATTATGTATATGAAAAAAAATATACCTATGATGAATAAATCTATGTAAACATACTAAAAATAAAACTAAACTTAATACTAATAACCTAAAGTGTATGATGATGAATATGTATAGGTAAATAAATTGTGGATCATGTTTTACCCTTAATCCTATTAAGTCTTAAAATGGGTTTAATACTACAAAATTCATTCAACCCAGGCCAATTATAAGCATCCAAACGTATCTGCCATCTCAATTCATTAACATCCAAATCGTATTTGGTAAACCTACCCTGTGCATCATAATCCATGTGCTGGATAATACAAAATTTAAAACTGTGATTAATATTATTTTGTATATGCCTAGTAAGGGCATTAGTTGTTTTCATGTGTTGCATATCCAGCAGATGTTCCTTCACTCTATCTCTAAACCGTCTGCTGGTTTTGCCAACGTAAAAGGCTTGGCAATCCTGGCATAATGCAACATACACAACGTTGGATGTATAACAATTGAAGTGGCCTATAATCCTAATACAATAAGAATTAACAACAAGTTGGTCACCTGTACAATGTATATGTGTACACACTGTACACCTTCCACATTTAAAATTGCCAACCGGTCTATTAGATTGTTTCTTACCAGAATTAATTTCTTTTTCAAAAAATTCCTTAAAGGACAAATCTTTCTTACATACAAATTTTAACTGCCCCTGAAATAAATGTCCCATGGTGTTGTCTCTAAACAAAATCTCCCAATTTCTACTAATAATGTTCTTAATGACTTCAAAAGAGTCATCAAAAACAGATATATACAACGGTATCTGATTGGGAACTGGTTTAGTCATGATATTACACATATTGGTTCTGTCACTCAAATACCCGTGACGTAATATGGCTTGATATACACCAGTATGTCTTTTGCACTTAACTTCATGTAAGATTTTCTCACATAACTGTATAGGATACCCCCTATTGTAAAACATAGATACCATGTAATCCAATTCCTTAATAAAATCCGCATCGTCACTTACAATCCTGGCCGCCCTGACCATCTGCCCCTTGACAACAGCCTTTTTCTGATGGCCAGGGTGCCAGCTATCAAACTGAAGAAAGGAATTTGAAAAGGTGGGTTTCCTATAAATGTTAGATTTTAATTCACCACTAACTCTGTCATAAGATAATGTGATGTCCAGATAAGTAATAACCTCATGACTAAAATCGTGAGTAAACTTCAAAAAACGCACAGTGTTGTTAATATATTCAAAAAAGGAATTCAATGCCCTATGGTCTTCATCCCAGACAATAAATATATCGTCCAGGTATCTTGAATATATTTTAATGTGCTCATAATATTCACTCTTAAAAACATAATTGTACTCCCAATAAGTCATTATGAGGTTAGCATACATGGGGGCACAAGCTGCCCCCATGGCCACACCATCAATCTGTTGGTAATAGGTACCCTCGTAAAACAAAAAGTTGTGCAAAACAATATCCATTAAGTTAACTAAAGTGTTAATCCTGTCTTGGTCATAAACATTAGTTTCAAAAAGCTGTTCCTCAAGCCATATTAAACCAATATCATGTGGGATAGATGTAAATAAATTACATACGTCCACGGTTACAAAAATGTAACCGTCTATCATGTTAAATTCTTTCATTCTCCCTAAAAAATCCCACGAGTCCTTAGTAATGTAGGGAAATTTGGCCATTCCCATTTTAAAATGATGGTCTAAAAATTGACTGATAAAGCAAGTTTTGCTCCTTTTTCCATCCACTATGGGTCGAAACTGCAGATTATTCAGCCCCTTATGTATCTTGGGTATACCAAAAACCCCACTAATTACAGGATAATCATTGTTCAAAAAATTATATTCATTTTCAGAAATTACCCCTTGTAATAACATGTCCTCTAACAATAAGTCTATTTTCTTATAGGCAATATTAATCTCATTTAAACTTACTTCGATGTAAGAGTCACCAAGTAACATAGTAGTCATGTAGGAAATGTAGTCACTTTTGTCAGTTATGACCACCCCGTTACCCTTATCGGGTTTCATGATTCTAATGTCCTTGAGACCACGTATGTAATCAAAAATAGCATATTCATCTTTGGACATGTTAGTATGTGTAGATTTCCTATAGCATTGGTGAAATCTCCTGATGTCAATTTCCCTTAACCTTTCAAAAAGGGCTACTTTATCGTTCATTGGAGGGTTAAAAACACTAGGCTTAGTCAATTCACTATTAATAAACTTGTTCTCATAATCCACTCCATCACTAAATAAAGATTTTAAGTTTAGTTTTCAAGTAAACAATTTTAAATCCAAAAGGGAGTTAACCAAGTTACCCTTACGACACGGAACAAAATTCATATAGATATATATATATATATATATATATATATATATATATATATATATATATATATATATATATATGTAACCATTGTTAATTCATTAGATTCTTTGGTTAGTGGTAGTAATTAGTCAGCATTGTCTTAATTGGGGTGTGACCTGTGTATTTAAATGTTAGTCCTCACTAGGATATGTATTCTGATGAAGTTCGTCAATTCGGACGAAACCTAGGTTAATTCGTGTTTTTCGTGGTGTGTATAATAAACTGGTCCATCATAGCTGTGGTTATTCGTTTTTTCCAACAGTTCCAGCACAGCGTGGATTACTTTTGGTTGCTGTCAGTGGGTTTGTCGAGAAGAACCTTTCCAGTTGGTCTGGTGCTCCTTGTCCTTGTTTTTTGGCTTAGTTTTCTTGTTTCTGGTTCTCAGTGTGTTTTCATGGAAGGCGAGGTTGCTCCGGTCGACACGGGGGCGTTACTTCAGCAAATCCACGAGCAGTTGAGAGAACATTCGGTTCTCATTCAGAAACTGATGGAGTGAGACAACAGAGCCAGTCAAGTGGATACGGGGGACAGTTTGGGCTTGCCCCTTACACAGGTCACACCGAGGTCCTCACCTATTATTGACGCTGACATTGGTGTTTCTAGAGTGAATTCAAGTTCTAACGGTGTAAGTTATAGTAAAACATGGGGAACTAATAATTACACCTTTAATGCGGTAAGAGTACCCAAAGTTATTTCCCCGCCACATGATACCAATTCCATGAGAGAAATGTTAAAGTCATTTGAGATGAAACTATTTAAATTTAAAAGGACACGATTAGAAAACAGTTATTTAACAAGGAACATTGAATTAGGTATGGTACCCAAAGAGTTGCGCCTTTGGAGGTACCCAAATGGATGTGATAACAATGAGAACATGCTTAAAGAATTACACGAACTATTTAATAACACTGGTTTAAAGCTAATGGAAATTATGGTCAAACATAACAATGTTAAAATCGAGGGTCTATTAACAGAACTTGATGCTTTAAATCAGAATATTAGCCAAGACCTTTTGTTTGAACAACATTATACAAACTACACCCACATCATTCAAGATGTGGATTTCAGTTGTGACATTATTTTTCGGAAAAAGAATAACAAAATTCTAAGGGACGTTCAAATATATGAAACAGGGGATATTTATCCCAAATCTACACGTTTTGATCGTTGCCATGGTAAAAACAACCAAATGGGACATGAGAGAAGTGTGGAGGAGGTGGATGACATCACTTCTGGTTATGAACATGACGACAACAATGAATCTCGTATGTTTAATGGCAGCCCTAGAGACGAGGAGTTGTGACGCTCGGAGAGACTCAGGAACCAAGGGCAAGCACACGAAGGAGGTGACTATGGAAACATGGGGGCTCGACCTAAGAAGGATTTTTTTATACACCAAAAATCCAAAGAGTGTTTGGAAAGTGTGCAAATAGTCAGAGGTACTTCGACAATAACAATGGACAATGGAAATCATTTGGAGCACAGTACGACTGATGGCAGGGTTTTTGTAACGTTGGAAGGAGAGGCTGAGTCCATTTTCAACGGTCGGCAGCTTACCACTGATTGTTTTTTGAACTATTCAACACCGACCTTGACAATTTCATCTTGTGAACTTAATAGTGAGTTGCATGATATAGAATTTGTTGATTCAATTGTCAACCATGTTTTTACTTCCCACGAGTGTAATATAGTTAAAGATTCCCTGACTGGGAATTTCAACATTTGTTTGTTGAACAATACGGATAGTCACACAGTTGTGCATGGTGGTTCCTTTACAAGTATGTATGAGGAGAGTTTGTCAATGCAGCCTTCGCATGATTGTGTGGGAGACCATACACTAATGAACCTCAGTATGTATGAATATTTAATTAATGATGAGGTTTTTACTCATTCTGAGGTTAATAGTGGGGTTGTATTAGGATCGGGATTCCATGATGGTATATGTTTTGACAAAAGTTTCTATTCAGTTACATCTCCAGCATTGGATGACAATCAAATTTATGTTGATTTTTCCATTAACTTAAACCCTGATGTATATTTAGAGGAAGCACAAAATTGCCTCGATAATGTGAATTTGGAGGTGTCCCATAGTGAATTTTTAAGTAATCCAACTATTGTCACCAATAGTCAGGGAGATTTTAAACTGTTTAATTATTCTAAGAATGTTATGGATAGTCAACATGTTAACCTTTTTTCAAGAGGCTTTAATTTTGTTCCGTGTCGTAAGGGTAACTTGGTTAACTCCCTTTTGGATTTAAAATTGTTTACCCGAAAACTAAACTTAAAATCTTTATTTAGTGATGGAGTGGATTATGAGAACAAGTTTATTAATAGTGAATTGACTAAGCCTAGTGTTTTTAACCCTCCAATGAATGATAAAGTAGCCCTTTTTGAAAGGTTAAGTGAAATTGACATCAGGAGATTTCACCAATGCTATAGGAAATCTACACATACTATCATGTCCAAAGATGAATATGCTATTTTTGATTACATACGTGGTCTCAAGGACATTAGGATCATGAAACCCGATAAGGGTAATGGGGTGGTCATAACTGACAAAAGTGACTACATTTCCTACATGACTACTATGTTACTTGGTGACTCTTACATCGAAGTAAGTTTAAATGAGATTAATATTGCCTATAAGAAAATAGACTTATTGTTAGAGGACATGTTATTACAAGGGGAAATTTCTGAAAATGAATATAATTTTTTGAACAACGATTATCCTGTAATTAGTGGGGTTTTTGGTATACCCAAGATACATAAGGGGCTGAATAATCTGCAGTTTCGACCCATAGTGGATGGAAAAAGGAGCAAAACTTGCTTTATCAGTCAATTTTTAGACCATCATTTTAAAATGGGAATGGCCAAATTTCCCTACATTACTAAGGACTCGTGGGATTTTTTAGGGAGAATGAAAGAATTTAACATGATAGACGGTTACATTTTTGTAACCGTGGACGTATGTAATTTATTTACATCTATCCCACATGATATTGGTTTAATATGGCTTGAGGAACAGCTTTTTGAAACTAATGTTTATGACCAAGACAGGATTAACACTTTAGTTAACTTAATGGATATTGTTTTGCACAACAACTTTTTGTTTTACGAGGGTAACTATTACCAACAGATTGATGGTGTGGCCATGGGGGCAGCTTGTGCCCCCATGTATGCTAACCTCATAATGACTTATTGGGAGTACAATTATGTTTTTAAGAGTGAATATTATGAGCACATTAAAATATATTCAAGATACCTGGACGATATATTTATCATCTGGGATGAAGACCATAGGGCATTGAATTCCTTTTTTGAATATATTAACAACACTGTGCGTTTTTTGAAGTTTACTCACGATATTAGTCATGAGGTTATTACTTATCTGGACGTCACATTATCTTATGACAGAGTTAGTGGTGAATTAAAATCTAACATTTATAGGAAACCCACCTTTTCAAATTCCTATCTTCATTTTGATAGCTGGCACCCTGGCCATGAGAAAAAGGCTGTTGTCAAGGGGCAGATGGTCAGGGCGGCCAGGATGGTAAGTGACGATGGGGATTTTATTAAGGAATTGGATTACATGGTATCTATGTTTTACAATAGGGGGTATCCCATACAGTTATGTGAGAAAATCTTACATGAAGTTAAGTGCAAAAGACATATCAAGCCATATTACGTCACGGGTATTTGAGTGACAGAAACAATATGTGTAATATCACGACTAAACCAGTTCCCAATCAGATACCGTTGTATATATCTGTTTTTGATGACTCTTTTGAAGTCATTAAGAACATTATTAGTAGAAATTGGGAGATTTTGTTTAGAGACAACACCATGGGACATTTATTTCAGGGGCAGTTAAAATTTGTATGTAAGAAAGATTTGTCCTTTAAGGAATTTTTTGAAAAAGAAATTAATTCTGGTAAGAAACAATCTAATAGACCGGTTGGCAATTTTAAATGTGGAAGGTGTACAGTGTGTACACATATATGTGTAACATCCCTCAAGTAGCGCCATTTTTAAACATTTGCTATGTTTTCTTGAATCCAGACGGGAAGCTTGGTAACACTGGGTACGTAGTAACTTGATTACTGTCCATCTAAAGTTTGTATTACTTGTTATTGACCACTAGCGACTACCCCCTGGTGCTCATCTAATGCTCATTTTTATAGACTATGCAGTAATTCAGTACATGTAGTTATATTGCGACAATCCCTGTATCTGGTGTGCAATTAATTTACCTACGTGTTTCTAGTGTGTTTAATGCTTAAAACAGTGCGCAGTGTAGACGCCAGTAATATTACTTGGTAATTCAGGAGTTTATTAATATATAGCGCCAAGTTATTTGCTAACAAATGAAAGTTGAGTCTGTGGCTATCTGATATAATTTGACTTAGGACTGTTTACTGGTGTTTGTGCTACTGGCCTTAGCGCCTTTACAAATAGATTGTCTGGAAATAGCCTCTCTACTTAAAGACTGTTTGATAAGCGTTTTTACTATTTTGCCGTAACACACATATTGAAAACTGTATTGATGTACTATGCTAATGTTTGGCGTTCCTCAGCTTATTATCACTATGCTAATGTTTGGCGCTCCTCAGCTTAATATCACGAAATGATATATGGCGCTGATAGAAGGGTACAACTATTGTTTGTTTGAACTGTAGAGTTTATATAGTGATTTACTTAAAACTGTGCTGCATAATTCACTACTAATACTATGAGCTAACGCCAACACTGTCTATATATTCTGTATCTTTTTCCTTTAGGCTCCGTCCTCTCTCACCCCCCAACGTCATCCTACTCTACAGCTCTACCAAAGTGAAACGCTTGACCTGAACACTTTAAAACAAGCAAGCGCTAACTCAAGGCTGCTGTCTATTAAATATAGAGGGCAAACAAAGCTAATTTAAGGTACTACTCTAAACTAAATGTAAGCTTCCTAATGAAAAGAAGCTACTGCTGACTTGTTTGTTACGTTTAACGTTTACAGTATACTAGCAAGCGTACTGGATTCAATTAAAGGATAGCATCCCATATATCTTACAAACACGTAAATTGGATACATTTTAAGATTAGTAGAATAAAACTCCCAGTAAAAGTAAACATAATTACCAAACTGACTCTCTGTAGCCTCACTCTAATACATACCATTAGTAAAACGCTAACTAACATAAGTACTTGCCTTAAAACTCCTGCCATTAGAAAACATTGGAACTGGATTATCCCCGCTCCGCTCGCCCTCGCTGCGCTCGGGCTCGCTCCGCGCCCCACCCTGCCCCTAGTGCCCCTACATTTATAGCTAAGTAACCACGCCCCCATATTATCTCCTAACCATACCCTGTCCCATAATTCCCCCTATCTCCACCCCCTGCTACATACCTTATTACTCATTGCTCACACCTATATCCCAATTTTTACAGCTCACTACTTAAATCATGCAACCCACTCGACCCACTAATTCAAAGGCTATAATAATAACTATATTTCTTATCACCCCACTTATAACTATCACTTACCTAATTACCAAATACGAAGACCAGCCATACTCAGGGTACCCCTACCCCAGAGGTAGTACCAACACTCCCCCAGTAAAATTTAGAAGTAAACCAAATTTCCAACAGTTAGGTGGCATCATTCCCAATTCTATACACCACTCCCACTTCAAAATCAATCCTAATCAACCCAAATCCAGACAAAATCAAAAGCTGCTTCTAAAACTAACTAAACTATTAGAGTACCTCAGTAGAAACATCATTAAATATGGAGATATCCACGCTAATCCTGGCCCTATAACTGATACCATTCCAAACTGCCCATCACCCCTGTCAAAGTCAGCCAATTCCCTCCAGATTTATCACTTAAATATTAGAAGTATAAATAACAAAGTACCTAGCCTGCACGCCCTCCTAGCCACTCACCTTCCAGATATAATATGTATTACTGAAACTTGGCTAAAATCAGGAACCAAAGACAATGAAATTCTACCACCCGGATATAATATACATAGGGTTGACCATATAAAAAGAAAGGGTGGTGGTATTATTGTGCTCTATAACAATAATCTAAATGTTACCTTTAACACCAACCAACCAACCCAAATCTCTAATGCGGAAATACTTGCCCTAAAACTACATTTAAATAAAGAAAAATGCATAAATCTAATTACAGTGTACATCCCTCCTGGGAACAATGTGGATACACTAGAAAATATACTAAACTGGATTTCTAATAACTACCCCCAAGAAACTATCATCATGGGTGACGTCAACATTGATTGGAACCTATGCTCCTCAGAAACCTACCCCATCCACATTAACCTTCATGGGTTTACACAGATCATAAATACCTCCACCAGAATTGGAAATGCCAACCAAAAAGAAAGTATTTTAGATTGGATTCTAATAAATAGCCAGCCTCAAACATATAAGGCTGGGACTGCTCCAAATAACCTAAGCGATCACCTAATTACATATATAAAGAAAAATAAAACAGGCCTCCCTACAACTCCTATGTACAGGTCAATAAGAAATAGGAAGCAATTTGACCTTGCAAAATTTCAAGAAGAACTCAGATCCTGTAACTGGACAAAACTAAAGTATCTCCCTCTAGAGGACGCAGTATCTATATTTAATACTACCTTCCTAGCCATACTCGATAATCATGCCCCCAAAAGATTAATCAAAACGAAATCAAATATTGCACCCTGGCTCACAAATTAAACTAAAGCTAAAATGAAAAACAGAAACAAATCATGGGATATATGGAGAGCAACCAAACTACCTCAAGACCATATCCAATTTCAGCAATTAAGAAATTTAACAAAAAAATCAGTAACAACTGACAAAAAAAATTATTACTGCCAACTACAAAACAAACACCAAAAGAACCCTAAAAAATTCTGGGCAGGTCTTAATAATCTTCTCCACCCAGGCAAATCCTCTACTCCTACCCCAGAACGGGTATCTGATAAAACCCAAATTGAAGTAGCCAACACCTTTAACTCTTTCTTCACGAACACTATTCAAGCCTTAGCTAACCAACTATCAGCTACCCATTGTTCTGTGAATGAATTCAATCCAGAAACTAAACCTAATTTCAATTTACAACCTGTCTCCACTTCTACTATAAGATCCTTACTTCAAAAGCTTAAACCTACCACCCTCTCCGCTGACCTCCTCCCAGCCGAATACTTGCAAAAAGCCTCAGATGTCATTGCCTACCCAATATCCATACTAATTAATCGCACCATCTCTGAATCTAACATCCCCACAATTTGGAAAACATCCCACGTCATACCACTTCATAAGGGAGGTAATTCCACGGAACTATCAAACTATAGGCCAATAGCCATAATGTCCCCTCTGGCCAAAATTATGGAAAAATGTATACACAAACAACTCCTTCATTATCTTATTCAGAATAATCTACTTACCAACTCACAACATGGATTTCGAGCTAACCACAGCACAACTACTGCCCTACTCTCTTTTACAGATACAATCAATAGAAACCGTAATAACAAAAAAATATCATCTGCTCTCTTTCTGGACCTCTCTAAAGCCTTCGACATGGTCAACCACCAACTACTTCATAATACTCTCAAAACCTTACAACTTGACAACCTAACCTTAGGCTGGTTCCGTGCGTACCTCTCAGATAGGAAACAAGCCATACTCTGGGACAATCAACTCTCTGAACTCTTACCTAATACCATAGGGGTTCCACAAGGGTCCATACTGGGCCCACTTCTTTTTTCAGTTTTTATTAATGACCTACATAAAGCCATCCCTGAGGCAACCTGTGTACAATATGCCGATGATTCGACCTTAGTCTGCTCCGATACATCTCTAGAGAATCTATTGGCCAAAACCCAATCCTGCTTCACAGCTGTGGAAAACTGGTTATCAGGACGACAGCTACTTCTTAATCCAAAAAAAAACAAATTGCTTCTTTTTCATCCAACCCAAAAACTTCCCTTTACTGACTTCACCATTCAATCAAACAATGGGACAACTATCTCACCTGACCCCCATACCAAGCTATTAGGAGTTACCATAGACAATAAACTTAGATTTGATACGCATATTAATAATACTATTAAAACCGTGAACAAGAAATTAGGGTCACTATATAGAATAAAAGCCTTTTTAACCCCAATGACAAAAACAACCATTGCCCGCACTCATTTACTATCTAATCTCTTATATGCATCCCCAGTTTTCACCAAGCTTAATAAAAGTGAGCCAAATAAACTCTCAAGTTCATATAATCACATTGCCAGATTTGCCACTGGCACTCCATATAGAACGCACCACTGTAATAACCTAAAAACCCTTGGATGGATAGAACTCCCTAACCTTCTCCAGCAAAATCAACTTATTGAGGCATTTAAGATACTTAAACACCCAGACAAAGCTCCTACACTAAAGGGCCTAATTACACCATATAACAACCTAAAGAGCCTACGCTCCACAAATAGGCTTCTTTTTCAAAATGTCCAATCCCATAATGCAGGAGGTGATGCTCTATTTGCTAACGTCACTGCCAAATATTGGAACTCTCTTCCCTCTAGCATTACTACCATTACCTCCTTATCCCTCTTTAAAAAAAGTCTACTTCAATATTTTAAATCACACTGGCTCTGCCAATGTTCATTCCCGGATTAATTACCTCCTACCCTCCTAATATCTCTCACTTCTCTTCTTTCATTTGTTTCCCATGGTATAGGCCATGACACTTCTTTCTTCCTCCTCCCTTTGTATCTACTGAAACCTTATTTACCTCTGTATTGAGGCTAATTGAACTGAAATTGAGATTATTGTTCTGCTTAAAATTACCTTTGTCTTCTGGATTCATTGTAATAGATAACAATATGTATGTTTCCTATGTAATAAAAGATACCTTATGTATATTGAAACTTGTATATGTGGAGCTTTTCTCCCCGGGCCTCCGCTGAAAATGGACATGTATCCAGACGGATTATCCCGGTCAACAAATGTAAAATAAATAAATAAATAAATAAATATACATTGTACAGGTGACCAACTTGTTGTTAATTCTTATTGTATTAGGATTATAGGCCACTTCAATTTTTATACATCCAATGTTGTGTATGTTGCATTATGCCAGGATTGCCAAGCCTTTTACGTTGGCAAAACCAGCAGACGGTTTAGAGATTGAGTGAAGGAACATCTGCTGGATATGCAACACATGAAAACAACCAATGCCCTTGCTAGGCATATACAAAACAATATTAATCACAGTTTTAAATTTTGTATTATCCAGCACATGGATTATGATGCACAGGGTAGGTTTACCAAATACGATTTGGATGTTAATGAATTGAGATGGCAGATACATTTGGATGCTTATAATTGGCCTGGGCTGAATGAATTTTGTAGTATTAAACCCATTTTAAGACTTAATAGGATTAAGGGTAAAACATGATTCACAATTTATTTACCTATACATATTCATCATCATACACTTTAGGTTATTAGTATTAAGTTTAGTTTTATTTTTAGTATGTTTACATAGATTTATTCATCATAGGTATATTTTTTTCATATATACATTTTGCAATTTTAATAGGACATCAATATAGTATATACATATACATATATTTTATATTTCTTTATACATCATACAACACATCAACTAATACCATATAGCTTATTAATGTGTCTCACTATGTTTTATGTTCAACAAGATCTTAGTTAAGTGTATTAATTTAATTGTTTGTGGATGTGTGTTTTTGTATTAATTGTTTTTACATTCAAATTTATATTACTTCATTTAATTTTATTTTACTTATTTTTAATTTGTTAAGCATTTTTATCATTTTATATTTTTATATATATATATATATATATATATATATATATATATATATATATATGTGTAACCATTGTTAATTCGTTAGATTCTTTGGTTAGTGGTAGTAATTAGTCAGCATTGTCTTAATTGGGGTGTGACCTGTGTATTTAAATGTTAGTCCTCACTAGGATGTGTATTCTGATGAAGTTTGTCAATTCGGACGAAACCTAGGTTAATTTGTGTTTTTCGTGGTGTGTATAATAAACTGGTCCATCATAGCTGTGGTTGTTCATTTTTTCCAACAGTTCCAGCACAGCGTGGATTACATTTGGTTGCTGTCAGTGGGTTTGTCGAGAAGAACCTTTCCAGTTGGTCTGGTGCTCCTTGTCCTTGTTTTTTAGCTTAGTTTTCTTGTTTCTGGTTCTCAGTGTACTTTTGTGCAGGGCACAAGCCTGACTTTTATCTTCCTTTGTTACCCAGAGTTTGTATTTTTAAATAAACAGTATCACCACCTCAAAGAAAGGAAACATCTCCCAAAACAAGTGAATTATTGCCAGTGCACACTTAAAAATTGCATTGGCAATCGTTTCCTGTGGGAAACAGTGTTCAGTATAATTCCATTGTCTTTTTTCAATGTACTTTGACATTTGAGCAGTTGTACCTTGAGCAGCTGTAGGGAAGCCTGTTTTTTATGATAGTCCAGTGACGGAACAGTCTCTAAATATCTAAAGGTACAAAACTGATTCCAGCAGACAGATACATCTGTAATAGCTGCATGTACATGTGATAAGTGATATGTTATTCTAAAGTTTTAATCTACAACACTCTACCATGAGTAGGGACATTGAAATGCTATCCTACTGGGACTTGTTTGTTGACTATGCTCTTAATTCTTTTGTCATGTTATTTATTTAATTTTTATTTAGTTTGTATTTGTTTACCAGGCTAGATCACTGATCAGTACTGACCAATTTCCCATCAGAATTATATGTTATTAAAATTAGAAAATGCCTGCATGTTAGATGAGCCCATTTACATATGCTGCATTGTGAAGTGCGCAGAGGGGGCTGATACATACTTTCCCATTGGTAATATGGAAAATAGAACAGTAACTGAAGGATGGTGTAATTAATGTTATGGACAATGATTTCTGGAAGTTGCAAACAGGGGAAAAAGGGGAGAACATGATTTGGTTGCAAATTACTGTGATGCCGTTGATCAGGTTGAATTTCAGGGCATATAAAAGGTGGAAAGATGTTGATAGGGAGGCAGCTGAAGCATAATACAATGCCTCATATATAATAAAGGAGGTGATGGCAGCAAGGTACTATTCAAAATGGAGTTATCAGATGTGTTCAAGAAGAGGACATGTGCTTATTTAGGTATGTAATAGAATAAGTGGGTCATGTGACCTGGCTGAATAAATATGAAAAGATGTTCAAGGAAGACAGTATAAATGCAAAGTTCCTAAATGAATATTTCACTTCTTTCTTCATAAAGCAAAATGACGACATGGTACCCTGCTGGGAGGCAGGATGGACAGACTGAACAGCAGTGAAAAGACATTAGGATAGAGAAGGCTGAGCAGAAAGAAGTAAAGAGGAGAACTTGTTGCCTCAAGGATCTTCAGCAGTTTGACAACACTGATACCAGATTCCCTAAAGACGATCTCTGACAGGTCAGTTGACACTTCAGAAGTACCTGAGGATTGTAAGGCAGCAATAGCTTTAGTACTCTTATGAGGTAGAGGGGCATAGAAATCAAGAGAAATATAAGATTATTGCCCTAATGACATTGACAGGGAAAGTTATAAAGGAAATACTGAGAAACACATTATGTGCTTTGCATAAGGGCAGCAATTTCCAGGGCAACAAACAATATGGATTCATCACCAGAATGTGTGGTCTGTCAAAACTAATCAGGTGCTCTGACTCACTT
>NC_056739.1:1773470229-1773477729 GCF_019279795.1 Protopterus annectens | reverse complement strand
TAGTCAAGTATTCTCTGCATGGCAACAACAGAAAGGCTTTCAATGTTGGCAATTCTTTAACAGTATGCTTATTAAAGCTTACTTGCATCTTACGATGTCAGACAAGCTTACCTTATGGTCATTAAAGCATTGCTACTTAAACACAGAGCAACAGGCACTTTGAGTAATAAGCATAAATCAACAGTACAAAATATGACAGAAACCAGACCATTCTGCAAAATCAAGGACAGATGAAAAGCCACTGTAGTACTTATGCAGTGTGTCCTCCCCATCCAAGGTAGATACAACTACTCCTTGCCTTGCTTGGACACATCCAGAGTCACTACATGGGGAGTGGGTGCAACAAGCATGTCACAATTTGAAATCTCTGGCTGACTGTGATGGCCCTGATACATTTGTCATACCTCTCAACTTCAAGAGCAAGAAATCTGGACAAAGCCATACACAGAAGTGGGACAAAGGCACAACAAGAAGGACAATTTTAAATATTGCTCTAATAAACTTAGAAAGATAATAGAATAGGTCTTGCATTAGTATGAATTTTCTGAAGGGTATAAAATCTGAAACTCAAATGTCTGTCATTTTCTAACTTCAGTCTTTAGTGATTTGTCACTAATTTGCCAAAAACACAATTTTATGAAAAATGGACCAAAATGTGATGCAAAAATATAAAATAGACACACAATACAGCTTCTACCTGTCAAAGAAGGGACACTTTAATATTAGTACTGCTACCTTGAGCAGCTGACAAAATAAAAGAATCTACATGCATTTCAAGTAATCTATAACTTTGATTATTACAGTTATTTCTTAATTGTAAACCCTCCATGTTTTCTTCCAAAATTGCTATTTTATGGAGGGATTATTAGGGGAAGAGCAACATTTTGAGCCAAAAATTGGGGACAGTTGAGAGGTTGGCTATGCCTAATTCTATAAAGCAATTTATTTGCATGTACCTCTCAACCTGTTAATGCAGTAAATCTGAACAAGGCCAAATATATTGGGGCACATATAAACAGTACTAAAATTGCTCTTGTATAAATTGAGACAGTTGATAGAACGGCTCTTACTTTAACATGCATTTTTATGAAGGTTATGAAGTCTGAAACTTATTATTTAGTGACTTCTGGCAAATCATTTAGGAATTAAAACTACAAATTTTATGAACAACAAACCAAAAATAAGAAGCAAAAATCTATTCATTCTTTGAAAATCTGGACAGTTGGGAGGTATAGTTCAGCTGGGCCTGTCTGAGTTTGCTGCCCTTCCCCTGACAAAATAATGGTTGAACTGGAGCCTCTGCAGCCATTCCAATTAACCATTACTTGGCTATTTCACTCCATTTACCATAAACACTAATGTGCATACTGCTTTACTTCAATGATTGGACTTCATTTGAAAGTTTTATTTTGTATTTTACAGCACAAACATTAAGTAATCTGTTAAACAAAGCAATGCAGTCTCACAATGAAAACTTAGCATTAAAACTTCTCTGCCCTTGAAACTCACATTCATTGAAACAGCATTGAAACCCACATTCAAAGAAAATACATTTTGCCAGTGGCAGATAAAGATTAATTTTGGGCTGTTTTCGAATCATAGGCCCCTTGCATATGAAACATACATGTGCTCTTTGATACACCTTCCTCATTGTACTAAAATTATATTCCTTGTACAATACAGTACACTTGTTAGAGGGTGTTTTAAATTTGTTTTGAACATTTTTCCAGTAAGCAATGAAACAAAACATATGCACCCATAATGGCAAAACTGCCCAGTTGAGAACATTTATCATAAAAAGTCTACTCAGACTTCCACAGTCCACCATTATTAGTAAATATACACAATTCTACAGTCCACCATTATTAGTAAATATGCACAATTCCACAGTCCACCATTATTAGTAAATATGCACAATTCTACAGTCCACCATTATCAGTAAATATGCACAATTCTACAGTGCACCTTTATCAGTAAATATGCACAATTCTACAGTCCATATTCAGTGAATTCAGTTCTTGCCATAGCTGTCAACCTTAGCACAAAAACCTGGACGAAGCCAATAATGGGGAATACAGTCCCAAAAATAGGGACAAATTTAAAATATTCATCTTATAAACTTAGAAAATTGCTAGAAAAAAGGTTGTGCTACTATGTATTCTGAAGAACATGAAGTTTGAAATTCAAATGCGTCAATTCTACTGGACAGAACAAAAACAATTTTCAGCAGAGACGAGGGATTAATACTGCAGACACGTCTTTGTAAAATGGCAGGGCATCAGAGCAAATCCACACAAACACAGGCAGGAGATGCAGACTCCACACAGAAGCCACCCCAACCAAGAATCAAACCAGAAAACCTATAGCTGTGAGGCAACAATACTACCACTGCACCATCAAATCTGCAAGGAATTAAACATTCAGAAACCTGAAGTCTGAAATTCAAATGCCTGTCAATTTTACTGCGGACAGAACAAAACCAATTTTCAGCAGGGATTAAAACTGCAGACACGTCTTTGTAAAACGGCAGGGCACCAGAGCAAATCCACACAAACACATGGAGGAGATGCAGACTCCACACAGAAGCCACCCCAACCAAGAATCAAACCAGAAAACCTATAGCTGTGAGGCAACAATACTACCACTGCACCATCAAATCTGCAAGGAATTAAACATTCAGAAACCTGAAGTCTGAAATTCAAATGCCTGTCAATTTTACTGCGGACAGAACAAAAACAATTTTCAGCAGAGATGCAGGGATTAATACTGCAGACACGTCTTTGCAAAATGGCAGGGCACCAGAGCAAATCCACACAAATACAGGAAGGAGATGCAGACAGAAGCCACCCGAACCAAGAATCAAACCAGAAAACCTATAGTTGTGAGGTAACAATACTATCACTGCACCATCAATTATACAAGGAATTAAACATTCAGAAACCTGAAGTCTGAAATTCAAATGCCTGTCAATTTTACTGCGGACAGAACAAAAACAATTTTCAGCAGAGACGAGGGATTAAAACTGCAGACACATCTTTGTAAAATGGCAGGGCACCAGAGCAAATCCACACAAACACAGGCAGGAGATGCAGACTCCAAACAGAAGCCACCCCAACCAAGAATCAAACCAGAAAACCTATAGCTGTGAGGCAACAATACTACCACCGCACCATCAATTATGCAAGGAATTAAACATTCAGAAACCTGAAGTCTGAAATTCAAATGCCTGTCAATTTTACTGCGGACAGAACAAAACCAATTTTCAGCAGGGATTAAAACTGCAGACACGTCTTTGTAAAATGGCAGGGCACCAGAGCAAGTCCACACAAACACATGGAGGAGATGCAGACTCCACACAGAAGCCACCCCAACCAAGAATCAAACCAGAAAACCTATAGCTGTGAGGCAACAATACTACCACTGCACCATCAAATCTGTCCTTGATTTGCAGAATGGTCTGGTTTGTCATATTTATGTACTGTTGGTTTACGCTTATTACTCAAAGTGCCTGTTGCTCTGTGTTTAAGTAGCAATGCTTTAATGACCATCAGGTAAGCTTGTCTGAGACCGTAAGATGCAAGTGAGCTTTAATAAGCATACTGTTAAAGAATTGCCAGCATTGAAAGCCTTTCTGTTGCTGCCATGCAGAGAATACTTAACTAGATAATGTATAAGCCTTGGGTATTGAAATGCATATGACAGTATGTGTAATAAAGGACAGGATTACATTATTTTAAGAAGCTCATTACACTTGTTGGAGACTTCCAGTCATCTCTGCAGGCTTTACCTGTTAACTAAACAGAGTGCCAATCATGTGTGGTCCATAACCTGTACAGTAATCCTTTAAGCAATGTATCTTGAGCTTGTTTCTTGTTTGCTTTTCATTTTTTACTTTGATCATGTTTTCCCCATGAAACAAGTAGATAGTTTCAGGCAGCAGGTCTTTTTTGGATAAGAAACATTTTTACAAGTGGGGGTATCACAGAGATTGCTACTTTCAGCATGTTACTTGGTCGTTTAATAAAGCTGAATATAAATTATAATTAGAACTGCAGTGCAAGGAGAAGTGGTTTGAGTTGAGTGCTGCTTGTTTTTCTTATGCTTTATTTTGACTGGCATTCCAGTAATGTATTCCAGTAATGTATTTAAAAAGTAATTTATTTTTTCATGCCTCACAACCTTTTTTTTCCATCTAGATATTAGATAAGCTGTCATGCAGCCAATGCACTGAAATATTTTTATTCTTCTGCACTTCATTTTGTCTTGATTGGATGCTCATAATGATGGTTTGGCACCCAGGGCAGCATATTTAATTAAAGCTAGATTTTGTGGATTTGAGCATAGCTCCTCTCCTTTCTAGTTGGCCACACCCCTCCCCATAGACCCCACCCATTCAGCTGCCTCCTGCACCACCCTTTGATTTGAAGTCACCAGCCGCCACTGGTGTGTGTGTGTATATATATATATATATATATATATATATATATATATATATATATATATATATATATATATATATATATATATATATATATATATATATATATATATGTATATATATATATATATATATATATATATATATATATATATATATATATATATATATATGTGTGTGTGTGTGTGTGTGTGTATCCATGAAAGAAATGAATAAGTTCAAAACTTTTTTGATCAACATCTGTTTAGTCAACACAATTTGGTCAACTAAGCAATTTGTCAACAGGTATGCAAAAATGATATTATTTTTATTTTTTATTTTTTTATATTTAATATTGCATGTACCAAGATTGTTGACATTTGTGGTAGATGTTAAGAATACTTACATTTGAGTCTGCTGACATTTTTGGTAGACCTACACACACACACACACACACACACACATATATATGTATGTGTGTGTGTGTGTGTGTGTGTATATATATATATATATATATATATATATATATATATGTATGTGTGTGTGTGTGTGTGTGTGTGTGTGTGTGTGCATGTTCTCATTTCACAGAATTAAATAGTATGAAAAAAATGTTTCAGTACATTTGCACTTTTGCATATACTTGTGCCTGCCTTGACATTATTAATAAAGAGTAATATTATTAATGACAATAGCTATTTTGACAGCTACTGTTTGACTCATGAAGTCTATGTTTCATCATGTTATATGTTCTATTACTCTTTGCTATGCCTTACCAAGCTCTGCTTCCTTACCCCACTTCTAAAGAGTAACATCCTTCTCATTATCATTATTTGTTGTTGATCGACTCAGGAAAGTAAGATAAAAATATCAGGGGTTCTTGTTGAAATTGTGAAGAATGAAATTGCTATCCTCAGCAGAGTAGAAATAAAAGGGTAAATGGTGGAGAGCATATACTAAGTCTCAGTTTCTGTTTTCTTGAATTATTCCCTTTTCTCCATGGCACATCAATCTCGGAGCTATTGCATATAGGTAGCAGTGATGTGGGTGTGGGGTGAAGTGAAGTCCCCTTGCAAAAATGCTTTAAAGATGTCTAACTCTTAGAATTCATTTTTTTCTTATAGGATCATAGGTATGTAGTAGGCTACTGGCCCTGGAGCCTTTACAAGCCTACACATAGGATTACCCTGGCATCGTGCCACCCACCTTAGTTTCTAGTGCCTCTGCTGAGTAGAGCCACTGGAGTGATCCCTGGGGTGCATTTTCTATTTCCCATCCACTCATCAAGATTTCTCTTAAAGAGGGCCAGTGAGGTGCTCTGTTTGACATGCATGGGAAGTCTATTCCATAGCATGGGCAGTCTCATGGGGGTCTATATTATAATCTTGAATGTTTAATGGATCGAATGTATAAAGATTGAACTTTATGTATTGAGCAATTAAACAATCAAAAGTCAATTAAAAAAATTTTAAGACAAAAAAAAAAACTAACTAGTTTAGGCAGAGGGGCAAGCCCCCTTGACCCCCCGCACCCCCCACTATGTAAATATACCAACTCCGAGATCGCGATACAGTGTAGGAAAGGGAAATTTTCCCTTTCCACACCATAGTACATTAAAGTGTGATCTCGGAGTTGGTATATATAAGTAGTGGGGGGGTGTTGGGTGCAGGCGTGCTTGCCCCCCCTGCTTAAACCCATTAGGTTAATTATTTGAAGTTTACATTTTTTTTTTTTTTTTTTTAATTTTCGAAGTTCGATAATATGGTGCTGACCATACTGTATTTGATGTTCCGTAACTTTGATAATGTAATATAGAACCGTCTCAGGGTTATGAACCTGTCCCTCCAGCATATTCTGTTGATTGTGGTAATGAGGTTGAGGTCTCTGGAGTGTGTGGTGTGGAGGGATTGGGATTTCCTTAGATGTAGCATTTCTAACAGAGCAGACATGATTTTGTAAGTCAAGCAGAGATCACCTCTAAGTAGGCGATATGAGACATACAATAGTTGGAGTTTTTTGAGTCTGTCCATATAGGACAAGTGTTTAAGGCCTATGATCTTATTTTGTGAGGTACATTTGTGGCCTCTCCAGTTGTTGCAGGTGTCTAGACAGGTACATGCCAAATGGGACATTGTACTCAATGACTGGCTCAATGAGGGAAGAGTGGAGGGAGTCAATGACCTCTTTCTTCCTGGATGCAAAACCCTTAGTAATGAGATGTGCAACATAGAAGGACTTTCTGACCACAGTGGCAATGTGGTGGTCAAAAGAGAGGTTGCTGTCAACCTGTGTTCCCAGATCTCTTATAATGCCTTCTGTGTTCAGTGGACTACAATCAATGTGGTAATTCATGGGAACCAGGTTTTCCCCTTAGGGGGATGATGACACATTTTTTGACATTGAGCTTATGGCCAAGGTTTTGATGCCAGTCGTTGGTCTCAGTGAGGCCTTTCTGTAGGATGTCAGCATCACTTAGGGAGTTATTAATAGCTCCCAACTTGCAATCGTCTGTGAACTTTGTCAGCCAGCATCCCTTTGTGTTGGCCTGGAATTCAGAGAAGTAAATACCAAACAAGAGAGGACCCAAGACCGAACCCTGTGAGACTCCACTTGTGACTGGTCAGCAGTCTGACTTGGAGTCAGCTACTTTCACCATTGTGGGTTCGATCTGTGAGGCAGTTTGCAACCCACCTAGTGATATATGGGTTGATGCCTAGCTTAGTGAGTTTTTCTATGATTCCTGAGTGGGGAATAGTATCAAAGGCCTTGGCCAGATCAAGGTAGGCTGTATGAACCACCTTGCCTTCACCCACAGCTCTGGTGACTGACTCAAAGAAGTCGACCAGGTTGAGCAGGCATGATCTACCCTTCACAAAACCAAACTGTGTGGGATCCAGAGTTTGTAGATTCCCTATATCCTTGTTTATTAGGTCCATGATGATGCATTCCAAAGCTTTGCATATCAGACTCATCAGGCTAATGGATTAATAGCTCCCAGGGTCTGTATTCAATCCTCCTTTGTGGAGAGGGATGAATGTAGGAGTACACCATTTGGTAGGGACAAAGCCTGAGGTGAGGCTGTGACT
>NC_056739.1:1773440229-1773465229 GCF_019279795.1 Protopterus annectens | reverse complement strand
AGTCAAATGTGATCAGAGCTGATTAAAATAAATTAAACACTGCAGGAATATATCAACTCAAATAACAAAAGGCTGGAAAATGGAAGAAGTGTTAACTAGATATTCAGATGAGCTGATAAAAATGCAAAATCAGAGGTCAGAATGAAGAAAAGCTGGCTGAGTATGAAGCTGCTCAAAGAGCTTTTTCAAAAAATGGTATAATTAGAGGACAGAGCATGAAGGGAAAACCTGAGATTTTCTGTTGTACCAGAGAAAGTAGAAGAAACGGACTGTATTAATTTTATGAAAGCACAGATAATCAACTGGACTGGTATTCTACAGCAAGAGTTGTTAGTTGAAAGGGCAAATCATGTGTATGCTCCAAACCTGGCCATGAAAAAGCAGTCAAGACCTCTAGTAGTTAAGATGCAGTGCTACCAGCAGAATGAGTTGATACTAACAAAACTGTGGAACAAGGACCAAGTACTAAAAGTTGGAGACACTAGAGTGTTTGTTGAAAATGATTACTGACTGTACACCAGGCAGAAGAGGAGTACATGTATTCCAGAAATCAGAGAATGTCGAAAGGTTAATTCCAGTAAGGCTGTGCTGAGGTGCCAGAGTGTTATTCAGTGTGAATACGTTATTTAATATAAGCTTGGTGGCATTTTTTTAACTGGCTTTGTAATCTGGTGTGAATGTCGAGAGGCAGGTGTAAGATTCATGCTGCTGTATCAGCTATCTTTGGAACATTTTTCCTGGAAGATCAAAGTAATTTTTTGATGCAGAACATATTAAGGAGGAAATACATACATTTGTCCATCAAAAAGTGAGATATCAAACAGAAGGGACTCTGCTTCTTTTTCTTCTGATAATAAGGCTCATAGATAGACTTTGCCAGTGAAACCCTTTCCCGTGTTCCAAAGGAAAATGCTTGAGAGACAGAGAAAAGCACAGGGGGTGTATTGGAAATGAACCAAATACTGGAGTTGGGAGATACAGATCAACAGGAAGAAAACCAGCAACTCAGAAATTAATGAATACGTTGTGATTGCAAAGCATTAATCACATTTGTGAAATATAATTGAACAAGAAAACCTGGACATATTGCACTTTTTGACTTTGTTAAACTTGTAGGGACTCCAAAGCATGTACCCTACTTCGTGTCATTAATGTGTGGAAGAAAATTAAGTAGAGTGGATAAGGAAGGAAAGAGGTAACTATTAGTAAAACAATTTCTGTTCTTAACATTTTTATAAAACATGACATATACTGCATGTCATACAGTAAAGCGTTTTCAGTTATTTTTGTGTTATAAGGACACTAAAGTAAGCAGGTGCTCTTTTTATTTTTATTTTTATTTTATTTTACATTTGTTGACCAGGATAGTCCGACTGGATGCATGTCCATTTTCAGTGGAGGCCCATGGAGAAAAGCTCCAAGGGTAAGCAGATACAACATTACATAATACCAGCAGTACATATTACAAACAGAGTATTTACAGTGATTACATAAACAAGTTCCACAGGTTAGAGTTAATCCCGAGCATAAATCAGAATGAAATTAAATTACACAGTAAGCTTTTTTCCTTTCTTCTTTCTTCTTTTTTAGTTTTGTGAAATGTAGGCACTGCAATGTAAAAAGAGAGGAAAGCCTGGACATAAGCATGTTTAAGATATTAGGCTGCAACCCCTGGGTTGTTGAGGTGAGGGACATGTTGTAAAATTACACAGATCATGACATACATAAAACTGAAATACTTTTTCTTACTTTTGCATATGGGAATTACTGGATTAAAATAGCTATGCTACAGTAGATACATTTGGAAAGAACTGAGCATTTGAATTTGATAAGGAAAGGATTTCAGGATGATTATTCAGTGGAATATCTGAAACAAAGGAAAATGGGAGTACTTATATTAATTGCAAGGGGGAACTCCAATAATGATAGAATGGGGAAAATAGATAATAATGGTAGACTTATAAGGGGATACTAGCAAGGGAGAGGATTCTGCTGGCATGTATTTGTATTCCACCTAAAACTGCTACAGTGGAGCTTAAAAAAATTCTGAGAGAAATAATCAGCTTCCAGCATGGACTATTTCTTATATATGGGGACTATAATTTGATTTGCAACATTGAGGATGCATCTGTGGGACCTAGAAGGGAAGATGTAACAAAAGAGGTTAGATTCTGAATGCATTTATGAAAATATTTAGTATGAAAGATGTGAATTCAGTAGTAGGAGCTTGAAGAGAGCTTACATATTATTTACCAAGGTGCAAAAACTGAGCTGGGCTATGCAGAAATTATATTTAACAGGAATGTGTGCATTTAATTGAAAGTTTTGATATGCATACAAAAACTATTTCAGATCATGCACTAATAAGAACTAAAATAAAAATGCAGAGTAATGAAATACAAATGAGATAGCGGTACTTCCCTACCTATCTGTTAAATAGAAAGGAATTTAAAGAATGGCTAGTGGAAATTATTTGGGAGTTATTAGTGAAGATAAGAATTACTTCAGAAAATATAGCTAGGGAGTGGGATAAAAAGAAAGTGGAGTTCAAATAGTGCAGAAATAAAAGAAAAAGAGATAGGGTTAAGAAGTTTCAAGAATCATTTAGAGGGACTGGCAAAGGTTAAAATATTGCAGAATAAGGGAAGTCTCACAGAACAAGAAGAAGCACAACTGCAGAATGCTAAGACAAAATAAGGGACTACCTGGATAATTAGTATGACTTTAGCAAGACTGCTGTTAAGCAACTGTTTCTGATAATAACACCAGATTACAAAGGCTTTTAGCACAACTGCTCAAGTAACAGAAAGTAGAAAGGGTTGTTGCCAAAATTGGGTAGCCTGTAAATGGAAAATAACTAAAGATCCTGTACAGGAATTAGAAAATTTCAGAAATTTTATGAAAGCATATATAAAGAAGATAAATGTAGAAATCAAGAACTAGTACAACTGGAAATATTTCCAGAAGATTCAAATACTAAAAGATTAAAGGTAAATGAGGCATTACTGGGGAAAAATAAGCCACACATGGGTGTGGTATTGGGCTCCTACACCCTGCAAGGTCCATTATTTCCCCCTGGGGGACATTATTGCACTTAAAAAATGGGCTGTCAAAATAGGTTGTATTTGTTTTACTATTAGCATTTTATTTATTTAATTTATATAGTTTTGATATAAATAGTTAATTTGCCTAATATTTCATAGTTGTTATATAATACACAATTGCTGTTGCAGGATGTATTTTACATCTAAAATATGCATTATGGAAGTGTTTAATGTTTATACATAGACACACACATACACACACACACACACACACACACACACACACACACACACACACACACATGCTCAGCACTTACACCTGCTTTCTTTGCTTTCTACACCTCAGATGTCTCATCGTCATCAAATGAATAAAAAATATATTCAGAGTGCTAAAGAATGCATCTCCAGCCCCTCAACTTGTCCCTGATTTTGGCTCATGTTTCAGCTCTATCCCTTAAAAAAGTTGGAATTTCCTATTTCCTAAAAGAATACTTTGACAGAAAACCTCTTTCTCTATAAACTGTTATAGTGAATTAGGGGAATAATTACAAACAAATGCTGTCTGAGGGTCATGGTACTCAATGCTAGAAGTCTAAATCTCAAAATGCGCTTGCTTGAAGCACTTCATAAAATGGAGAACATTGACATTTGTGCTGTAACAGAGACCTGGTTCAAGGCAGCAGAAAGCACCCCTGCACTACCAGGTTATAACTCTTTCCACACCGTTTGGCCCCAGAACTTGTATTAAAGCTCCAAAGGAGGTGGTGCTTCCATATTCATAAATGATGTGCACACCTCCAGACTGGTAGCCCAAAATAATGCATCAGAGATACTTCAGGTGCAGATAACATTGGTAAGACAGTGATTCAGGTCATAGCCTGTTATAGGTCCCCAACCATGTCCCAAGACACTCACTCCATGTTCCAAAGCACCATGGAGAATATTAGGGTCCAACCTAACACACTCATACTGGGAGACTTCAACTTCCCCTCCATTAACTGGGAAAAGTATTCATGTACCAATACACTTGCCCAATGTTTCCTGGAATTAATTAATTCCAATGCCCTGGACCAGCTCATTCTTACTCCCACTAGAGGTAGCAACATTCTTCACCTGGTCATTACTAACATGGGCAACTGTTGCTCTACATCAATAGTCAACTCCTCCCTGGCTAGATCTGACCACAAACTAATCACCTTGGAAATTCATATCCCTCCCCCACCCGGACAGGTAACCACCATGAAAAACCTCTCCAAAGCTAACTTTGGGCTCCCTAGAACAGAGTAGGCTAACTTCACGGCACCCATGCAAATGGAGAATAATTGCATGACTGCCGAATCATACACTAGTGCAATGCACAAATACATACACAAATGCACATATCTCGCCTTACCCAATAGAACCAAGACTCTCTCCTCCAAAAAAAGGAAGCCAATCTGGTGGTCACCTGCCATAAACAAACTCTACAACAGAAGGAGGAAACTGATGCAGAATAAGGTGAAGTCCCAAGACTGGAAAAACACCCTTATCAGCCTCAACAAAAAGTTGAAATCCCTCATCAAATCCTCTAAAGCTAGCTATGAGAACAGAATTGCAGCAGATCAAAACAACCACAGGGCCTTCTTTAGTTATGTAAAGAACCTCAATGGCAATACCCAGATTTGCTATGAGCTACTGCACAATGGTATCTCCTATACCAAGCCAACAAATATTGCCAATATATTGGCTGACAGATTCAGTGCCAACTTTTCCCCTCTCCCCCACAAAGGACCAATCATAATACCAGTAGATTGCAGGGCACCCAGTATTACTGCAGCACAGGTAAAAACAGCAATGTCCAAGGCCAAGAATATAGCTTCTATGGGACCTGACAATATCCCTAGCTGTGTTCTACATGAACTACAGAGTGAACTGGCACCTTACCTGTGTGTCCTGTTCAATCACAGCCTCATCTCAGGCTTTGTCTCTACTGAATGGCACACTGCTATAGTCATCCTTCTACACAAAGGAGTAGTGACTACAGACCCTGGGAACTATTGCCTCATTAGCCAGACAAGTCTGATATGCAAAGCTATGGAACGCATCATCATGGACCTAATAAACAAGGATATAGGGAATCTCCAAACTCTGGATCCCACACAGTTTGGTTTTGGGAAGGGGTAGATCATGCCTGCTCAACTTGGCCGACTGTCAGTTACCACAGCTGTGGACGAAGGCAAGGTGGTTCATATAGCCTACCTTGATCTGGCCAAGGCCTTTGATACCATTTCCCACTCAGGAATCATAGAAAAACTCTTTAAGCTAGGCATCAACCCCTAGATCACTAGGTGGGTTGCAAACTGGCTCACAGGACCCACAGTGTGAAAGTAGCTGACTCCTAGTTGGTCTTCCAACCAGTCACGAGTGGAGTCCCACAGGGATCAGTCCTGGGTCCTCTCCTATTTAGTATCTTCTTCTCAGAAGTTCAGTCCAACACAAAGGGACTCTGGCTGATAAAGTTCGCAGACGATTGCAAGTTGGGAGCCACTATTAACTCCCCGAGTGATGCTGACATCCTACAGAAAGGCCTCACTGAGACTAACGACTGGCATCAGAACCAATGCCTTAAGCTCAATCCCAAAAAATGTGTCATCATCCCCTTTGGGAAAAACCCAGTTCCCATGAACTACCACATCGATGGTAGTCCACTGAACACAGAAGGTGTTATAAGAGATCTCGGAACACAGGTTGACAGCAACCTCTCTTTTGACCACCACACTGCCACTTTGGTCAAAAAGTCCTTCTATGTAGCACATCTCATTACTAAGGGTTTTGCAACCAGGAAGAAAGAGGCGACTGTCTCCCTCAACTCTTCCCTCATTAGGCCAGTCATCAAGTACAATGCCCCATATGGCATGTACCTTACTAGACACCTGCAACAACTAGAGAGGCCACAAAAGTACCTCACAAAGAGGATCCTAGGCCTTAAACACTTGTCCTATATGGACAGACTCAAAAAACTCCAACTATTCTCTGTCTCATATCACCTACTTAGAGGCAATCTCTGCTTGACTTATAAAGCCATGACTGACACAGCTCTGTTAGAAATGCTACATCTAAAGAAATCCCAATCCCTCCACACCACACACTCCAGAGACCTCAACCTCATTACCACAAGCAACAGAATATGCTGGTGGGACAGGTTCATAACCCAGAGACTGCCCATGCTATGGAATAGACTTCCCATACTTGTCAAACAGAGCACCTTACTGGCCCTCTTCAAGAGAAATTTTGATGAGTGGATGGGAAATAAAAAATTCTCCCCAGGGATCACGCCAGTGCCTCTACTTGACACAGGCACTGGAAACTAAGGTAGGGTGGCACGTTGCCAGGGTAATCCTATGGGTTAGGCTTGTAAAGGCTCCAGGGCCATTAGCCTAGTACACACCTATGAACCTATAAACCTATTAAACCATCTGACAGTTACAGACACTTCCCCCAACCCCCCCCCCACACACTGTCATACACATATGCACATACCCTTACTTCTACTGCAGTTAAATGCATTTGTTTTATTTTCCCATGATTGCTAAACACAGCATTTTAATCAATGTGGATAGTGTGGAGGAAAGAAAACAGCAGCTCCTTTTAACTGCTTATTGCAGTCAGTATTACTTTTTGTTTTTGTTTATTTATTTATTTTGAACTGACACTCATTAAATGGGACCTGTTCAGCTAGCAAAACCAACACGGCAGATATTTGCTTACAGTCCAAGCTTCAAAGCAGTGTAATATGCTGTTGTGAAGCCATGGGCTTGCTACAAGGCTCTTCCTGTGCATTAATACCTTGTTGCAGAATGCTTGCTCTCCATTAGGGTATTACCATTATGATCTGTCCATTTAATATACTAAAATATGCTTAGCTGGACGAAAAATGCAATTGCTATAAAATGACTGTCTGGTCTTGGATAAGCTTTCTAGAATTTCTAATTTCTAAAAAATCATTTGGAATCATAAAGATTGAATAAATAATAAGGCATTAAAAATTCCATTATGTACATTTCTGTGACAGAGATGGCTTTAAAACACTGACACGTGTCTTTTTTTTATTATTTACATGCTAACACTCCGGTGTAGTGCTTGACTTCATACAGTGCTTGCACCCAAAGGATAGATCAACATACCCTTAGATCCATAATGTCTACTCCACTGCTGAGTATTCAACAACTCATATGTACACTATTCACAATGGAAAGGTGCTTTGTCCACTTCACTTTTCCTCTTCTTCTGTACCTTCTTCCTCCATTTTCTTTCAGTTGGCCTCATACAAAACTGGTAGTAACTTTATCCTTATGCATCTGTTCCTGATCTTCCTTTCAGGGAACTTGACATAGCTCTGTCCTACAAGTATAGAATTTAATGGAAGGCAAGAAGTGTAGTACCTCAGTGAACCTTAACATTATTTACTGATTATATTGCAGGCCTGAGTAATTCCCCAGATTATCACCCTAAACCTATAATTTTCTTTTAAGGTCATCTTATGCTAGCCTCATACACTGCTGAAGTCATGTGTTATCTTTGACTTGATTGCCCCATCATCTAATCATCTACCACATTTTTATTGAAATAATTCTACATCCTGTCTCCCTTGGGCTGGTTACATTATAGCTTCAAACTGTGTCTTATTTCCATAAATTAGTTTTGTACAAGATGGCAGCTAATTGGATACCATGGTTCACTTATGTTACTGTCCTGTGAGAGCATTTTCATAATTGTTATGTTACCTGATCTTTGTCTTTTTCTCTACTGGTTGAGTTAGTTGGTTTAATTTGCATTTTTCTCACATAATTATATTTTGCTTTACCAAGAATCAGCACAAGCTTTGCTGCTCATTTGTCAGTCTTGCCACATTCAATGTACTTTTTAAATTTTGGCTTTGAATGAAATATATAGCACTGAACTTAGGGATGACTGTACTTTATTCCTTTCCAACAGTACAATTATTTTGCCTGCAGTATGCATTTTGTGTCCTTCCTATCATCTGGTCCTACTGCCACTTGTATTGCAATGCAGTGCTGTTATTCATACATAACCACTTTTGCCATGCTTCAGAATGAGCCATAACTTAACATGTCATTCTTTTGGCTATGACTTTTGAAACAAACACTTTGTGTCAGATACCATACATATCTATTAACATTCTTTCATTTAATTGTAATACACTCAAGCTGTTTCCATAAGTATCTATTAACATTATTTTATTTAGTCAGAATAAACTCCATCCGGCTCCTGCTTGCTCTGAGTGAAAGTGATGATTACAGGATGTGACAGAACTATGCTGGCAAACACTATTTTTATGCATCATGGGTGTGTCTGGTTCATACAGCACTTAATATTCAAACTTTCTGCTAACTTTGGTCCTAGGGGTCAGTTGGCGATTGGGTTTACTTCTGCGTGAATTCTACACATTCTTTCCATACTTGAGTTAGCTTCTGCAGATGTTTTCATTTCCATTTTCCATCCAAATCTCAGACATGCCATGTGAGAATTTATGACACTTCAAATTGCTCATACATGTACATTTTCTGTGTGTGTGTGTGCGTGTGTGTGTGTGTGTGCGCGTGAGTGTGTGCGTGTGTGTGTGCGCACGCGCGTGCGTGTGCGTGTGTGTGTGCGTGCGTGTGTGTGTGTGTGTGTGTGTGTGTGTGTGTGTGTGTGCGTGTGCATGTGCGCATGTGTTGGACATGTCCCACTGCCTTTGTATGCAGAATTACTTTCAGTGTTTTGCACCCTTTGAGTGCTGTGACTCCTCTTGTCTTGTGTGATAATAAACATGATGATAAGACCTTACTCTTCATGCATGACTGCAGCTGTATTAAGGCTGCTATGAAGATAGCCACATTCTGTCATTGCTTCCTTGCAGCCTTGGATTACAGGGCATTATTACTGAACTGTAAAGCAGAATATACAGCAACGTACCCTGGATGAGCTTCCAGAACTGTAGGTGAAAACTTACAAGGCTGTAAAGCTTGATTATTTATGAGCTGCACAACAAGGCAAGCAGAGATTTATTCTGGGTAAGAAAATTGCATGAAATCTTGAAGATACTAAGATTTACTTAGAAGGAGAAAGATTTATCCAGCCTTGTAACTTGCCTGATATCTGCAGTGGATTCACTTCAGAATCTCTAAAGCCCAAAATCTTGAATTTCAAAAGACTGAGACCAAGACACTGAATTTCATAACACTGAAAAAAACAAAGGACATCAACACTTACTATATTCCAGCACAACCACATACATAAACATATTACACTTCTCCAACTATAATCAGGGGGACAAGCCCCCCTGTATCCCCCATGTTACTTAAATATATCCACTCTGAGATCGCACTTCACTGCACTAAGATGAGTTCTGTTGTAGTATAGCAAGTTAGAAGGGAACATGACTAAGGTAACAACAAGAAGTCATGAACCACATAATGGAATGTTTGCCATTTTCTTCTGTGGAGTGTGATCTTGGAGTTGACATATTTAAGTAGCAGGGGGGTGTGGGGGGCAGCCCCCCACATGGGGGGGTGCAGGGAGGCTTGCCCTTCTGCTTATAGTTGGAGAAGTGTAATATGTTTCTGTATGTCGTTGTGCTAGAATATTTATTTTATTTATTTTATTTTATTTTATTTTACATTTGTTTACAGGGAAGGTCCGACTGGACACAGCTCCATTTTCAGCGGAGGCCCGGAAGAAAAGCTCCAACAACAGTAAAATACAATGGATACACATTCACTAGCTAAATCATACATGGGCTCAAAATCATTGAGCAGGGTTCCTATTGTGTGATCGCAGACAAATTTTGTCGAATGCGTCTTGATCGAACCTAAAAGAACGAAAAGACAAAATAGCAAAGTGGCTTTTCAGCAAATTGTTTCCCTAGGAAAAAATTGCTTGGCTGCTTTCGTTACTTTGACATTTTCAGCACTGAAGTGCGATCTTGGAGTTGGTATATTTAAGTAGGGGGCTGTGAGGGATTATGTAATGCTTTAATGTTTTTTTTTTATTTTGGAACAGAGATTTTTTTTTTCCCCTTGGAAAAAAAATCCCTGTTCAGAGGTTTCGACATTGTAAGCTTTTGCTTACATGGGGTTGATTAATTATTTATCACTTTTGTAAGCATACGATAATATAATAATAGACCCGTAGAGCATACTTAGCATGCAATGTAATAGATAGCATTAACAAGATAAAATAATACAGGAGTTCTTTTTCAGTTGAGCATACTTTGGAAATAATAACATCTTATAACATAACTAAGAGTGAGTAATTACTAATATAATTCAATCTCTTGTTTTTTTTTTTTTTTTTTTTAATCTTGGGGCTTTATCTATGGGAAACAAGTAGGGAGAGTGGGAGGTGGAGAGACATCATTTTATATTTAGTAGAATCCCAGCAACAGTGAGTTACTATATAGTTAGTGTTAAAGTCCTGTGATTTTTTTCAATGTTATGAAATGCAGCACACCATATTTTAATGATAATATTGCCCTTTTGACTGTATAGCCCCCTACTTGAATCTGACAGATCATTGTTTCTTATTTCATAGCAAATGACCACTATGCCTGGGAGAAAGGGGCTATATAAAGAGTTATATGTTTCTTATAATAAAGCAAATGGGTTGTACAAAATTAGGTATCTTAAAAGTATGAGAGAAGACACTCTCATGGCTGATTACTTGAACTTAGTCTACTTAGTTATGTCCTGAAGAGAAATATGCTGGTAGCTTCTTAGCAATATAGAGTATAGTGATGTGATACGTAGTCAAAGTGAATATTATTGCAAGCTATACAGACCTGAAGCATAAGCAAAATTAGCTGCCTCAGCAGCATAGTTGTTTTGACTCTAATTATGCCCCAGATGATCTATGTTAATTAGCCACCCAAATGGGGGTATTCATTTAGGAAGGGAGGGGGATAAGTGACTAATGACATCTTTTACAACCAGAGAATAGAGTTGGCATGTCCTAGCTACAAGAGCTTCCATTTTGGGAAGACTAGCTACATAACTACATCAATATGTGTGATGTGTGTCTCAAGACTATGAGCCACCTAGGAAGTAAATAAGCAGTCTGGCTAGAAATTGTGAGTCTACAGAATTGCACAGTTGCGCTGGATCCAGTCCAGTAAGCATTAGGCTATACAGTCTGGCCAGTAGTTAAGTGTGGTGGTGTGGGGGATATGAACATATCAAATATTCCTTATCCTAAATGGATGATGGTAAATCATGCATTTCATGTTCTGCTTATGGTGGCCTAGGATGGTGAAATGAGTATGATACACACACACACACACACACACATATTTATTTATATATATATATATATATATATATATATATATATATACACACACACACACACACACACACACACACACACACACACACACACACACACACACACACACACACACACACACACACACACACACACACACACACACACACAGACACACAGTGTGTCTGTGTGTGCATGTGTCTGTGTAAATATAAACGATGATCATGAAGGGAAGATAATTATACTTGCAATTGTTCACAGTAAAAGTACAACCTCACATACCCCAACACAAGTAGACTCAGCAAAATAAAACCACATCAAAATATGCTCTGCCCCACATCCCCTTATATATATATATATATATATATATATATATATATGTATATATATATATATATATATATATATATATATATATATATATATATATATATGTATATATATATATAGACAGAAGATTGTTTGCACCATTGATGTATAAGTTGAGAGTTACGAAAAGTAGCAAAAAGAAATCACATAAAACTACCTTATTTAACAGAAGACGTTGAGAGGAAGAAGCCGAAATCATTTGAAAGACAACCTGAGGGATATTTTCCCAATGTAACAAACAAGCTGTGGACATGCCAGAGCATGCACTGCACACTAAAATAATGATGTGTATTACTTGGTGACACAGAAACCTCCGTAGACCATAATTAAGAAATGAAAAAAAAAGTAATACTAATGTGGACTGCTTTTGTTACATTTACTTTAAAAGAGGAAGGGAAGGACAAAACATAAAGGAAAGTGATCGCTTTAAAATATGAACTGCCCATGAAAACAATGTAGTGTTTTGTGGCACATGGTCTGCCTTCCCAAATGACAGCATGTCTGCCCAATAATTTTGTCATATTTCTGTTACAATCATACTAATGCTAGCTGCATTATAGGGATGTATCCATTTACTAGGCTTGCAGCCCAGGGGACCATTGAAGAGCCTAACCCTAATTTCCAGTTAACAACAAGCACTATCTAGTTAAGTGACTTGTTGAAGGTGACACAATAGGCAGATGAAGACTGAGGGACTCAAACCCTATACTACTGGAACTACAGCTAACAACTTTACCCCATTGCACCAACTGCCGGACAACCTTATATTTTAGCTGCCACCCCCAGAATAATGAAAAAAATCCCATTTCACAGGATTTGAATGTCACTTCTCAGCTATATAACTAGCAATAACTGGACTACAGTATTTGCAAACTGCACTGAAGCATTAACTTATACAGACATTTCTTACGGAAATTAGACTTGATTTAGAAAATTAAGTGCTCTAGTAAATATTAATTTGTAAGCAACTGAATAACAGCTATGCTATAACAGTATGGCACTTTTTCATCTTGTTGGTGGCATGTACTTTCTCTAGTTGGAGGTTTACATAAATACAATACAAATTAAGTCAAGTATATCATGCAGTATGCAGGTTAAATATACTAAAATGATTTTAATGATCCTCTGTATGGTAAACTAATAATACTCTTCTCTCTGTTTATATTTGTTGGCTTTCAATCTAAAACTTGAGTTACCTGATTTTCCAACGCTGTCTGCTCCCATCAACAGCACATTAACATTCATTTTCTGAGTACCAGATAATGTGCTGAGCTTTCTTGCAAAAATAAAATATATTTCTAACAGATAAGCTTCCACTGCTGTTACTGTCCTTCTGCATCAAGCTACTCATTCACCATTCCCGTCTCCCTCTCTCGGCTCTACTTTACTTGGCAAGTCATTGCTGCCAACAGAAATGTGAATAACAGAACCATGCTACTCTTTTGTACTGACACTGGAAGAAACCATCTCACCTTCAAGTAGGTGAGGCTATTCCATTTGCAGCCTAAACTCCACCACATCAAAGTTGTGGAATACTGCTGTGGGTAATGCATGCTTGTGCAAGAACTAGCTGTTTTCATATCTTTGTGTTGTAGTTTATTAATGATAAGCCTTGCTTGCTTTAGTGAAGGTTCAAATTATCTGGCAGAGCCTGGATTAATGAAATGATATGAGAGTATTTTCTCAGTTTTCCTTAAGCCTATGACCAAGAAAACAACTCAGTCTTTTGTTAGGTGCCTTTTCTTGTTTGTTATTTACCCAAGATCTTTTGTTAAATATGTCAGTACAAAAATGTAATGCCACAGTAGGATCATTTTGTTTTTAAAAATACTAACCTGATACAAAATTATAGGCTGTTTTTTGGTCTTCGAATTAACAAATGTACACTATACTTCTGTGTTTGTTTGTGTGTGTGTGTGTGTGTGTGTGTGTGTGTGTGTGTGTGTGTGTGTGTGTGTGTGTGTGCGTGTGTGTGTGTGTGTTTCCAAATGTTTTCAGGTTAGAGTTAGAGTAATGGTTAGGGAACAGGATAGATTTAGTGGAATAGGTATGTGTTGGTGCATGTGTGTGTTTAAGACTATTTTTTGTGGTAGTATTACGGAAAGTCTTTTTTTAAGTTAAGGTGTAAGTTTAGGGGTACTTTGTTCCTCTGGCGCCACCTTCGTAATGGGTGTTAATCCTAAGCCTGCCCTTGCCCATAACCATACACCTTAAGTTAAAAATAATCTTTCCATAACACTACCACTAATGATATAAATTACTGGCAAGTGTTATAGAAGGATTTTAGTGTATAGATTTCAAAATGAAAGTGCTTTATTTTTGTAGCCTTTAGTATGTTTAATGTTTAATGTTGGCAGTTTTCGATAATTGTAGTTCGTAATTTTATGAAGGCTTTTTTATATTTGATTTAACTATACTGTTGCCTGCCACAGTATAATCTCATATACAGTGTGTTTGTGTGTGTGTGTGTGTGTGTGTGTGTGTGTGTGTGTGTGTGTGTGTGTGTGTGTGTGTGTGTGTGTGTGTGTGTGTGTGTGTGTGTGTGTGTGTGTGTGTGTGTGTGTGTGTGTGTGTGTGTGTGTGTATGCCCTATCAGATGATAGAGTTTTCAGAAACTTGAAATTCATATGGTCGGGATCATATGATCGAGTTCCAAAAACTCAAAGGTTTTGAATTGAGAGCATGGTACAGTGCAGAAAGCGAAATTCACCCTTTTCCTCACTGTAGTGTGATCTTGAAGTTGGTATATTTAATTTGCAGGGGTTGTGTGGGGTACAGAGGGCCTTGCTCCCTTGCAAAAACATGAAAAAGTTAGATTTTTGTATTTTTTTTTTTTTGGGATGTTCGAGTTTTTGGAAACATGATCATATGGTCCTGACCATATGAATTTCAAGTTTCTGAAAACTCAGTCATCTGATAGGGATTTATATATATATATATATATATATATATATATATATATATATATATATATATATATATATATATATACAGTATATATGGGTCTACTTCTAATCTTCAAAAATTCATTTCTTCAAAGATTAGTTCTTAAGTGAAAGTGCACTTTTGCAAAAGTCAGTTAACTGACTCACGTCAGTTAAATGAATCATGGTACAGTGGAGATAAAAAAATATATTCTTTTCCCCCACTGTAGGACTGCGGTGGTGGTGCTGCAGTAGCACTGTCGCCTCACAGTAAGACGTTGTCCCTTTCGATTCTCAGCTAAAGCGTCTTCTGTCTGGAGACATGCGTGAATGGGCGTACCTTCTTTGAAGGTTGTGCGTCAGGGCTGGCAACTCGGCATGTAAAAATCTACTGCCAATCATTAGCGGACCAGAGTTCCGCTGTGGCAACCCCTAACCGGGAAAAGCCAAAAGACACAACAACAAGTGTGATGTAGGAATTATTATATATAATTACTGGAGGTGTGTCCAGCAAAGTTTGCATCTTTCGGCTTTTCCCAGTAAGGGGGCACCACAGCGGAAATCCGGTCCGCTAATGATTGGTAGTGGATTTTTATGTACCAGGTTACCAGCCCTGATGCACAACCTTCAATGAAGGCGTGCCCCATTCACGTATGCCTCCACACAGAAGACGCTCTAGCTGAGAATCGAACGGGACAACGTCTTGCTATGAGGTAACAACGCTACCGCAGCACCACCACCGCAGTCAATACATTTTTACAGGGGGGAAAGCCCCCCTGCACCACCCCTGCTGCTTATATATACTAACTCCAAGATTGCACTACTGTGGGGAAAAGGATATATTTCCTTATTCCCCACTGTACCATGATTCGGTTAATGGATTTGATATATATTTATTTTTCAGACCATAAGTCAACATAACGTACCATACTGAAATCCAGGCACACATTTATCCATTATTTATGATAATAAAGGACTGAAGTACAATCAGGAAAACCAAACATTAACATATATAAATGTAGTAATGCAGTATACAATGGTAAATACAATACCAGGCAACATAAACAATATCATAAAAATATATTGTTATCATTACAGCAATAATGAATTTGGAAGTAGCAGAGTAGAACATAAATGCAGCTGGAGAGATTTACCTTGTTATATTGGTGAAGCAATGACATACTCATTGTTATATGATATATATATTTTTTAAGTTTTTCATGCACTACGAATGCGTGGTAGTATATTAAGTGCAATACATTGCCAAAGTTTCTGTCTATGTGGATTAGTTGTCTACCCTGGTTAAAAAATAAAAGCAACAAACAAAAAAACAAATAAATAGCATGTTTTTATTACCTTTGACTTATACATAGTTTCTAGCCTGAAAATAGAAACACTGTCATGGCATAGTACACCCTCATATTTATGTTTTTAGATTAAATATGAAAGAGAGAATCTGAAGTGACATTCATACTGTTTATGACAGTGACATATTTTAGGAAGGTGGCTGCTGGTACAATTGTTTTCTGTTCTCATTTTCTAAACTAACAAAGAGCATCTGCTTTTTTAAGAGTGGCTGTGTGACTTCTACAATATCACACAACATGCAAATTAACATTTTAGAAAGTATAATTTAAGCTGCAGTTTTTTTTTTAGAATTTCTCTATTATATTCAGTTATATTACCTCTTGCACTATATTTTAGCAATAATCCTTGAATAGGTGTTGGTAATGCTGGGTTTACCCACAGTTGGCATAATTTGATTATAAGGGTGAAATGATAAAATTGGTAAACCGCCCTTGAGTAAATCAGCATTACCCTTACACATCTCAGACAGGAGTGGATTATTCCTATTACATGATGTCATTATTTAAAAGCATGCTTACCTTTTTAAATAATGGCATTGTATCTTTGAGCTTCTTGGCATTGTAGTATTTTCCATCATCTGCTTTAGATGGGGACTGATTCCTAAAGTACTGGTCCTGAGATGGGCATATTACATGCTGATGCTTGCATAGTTCTCTGAACAGAATCCAGTCTGTGCCCCTTTTTTTCCTTTTGGGACTAAGGAATACCCCTGAATCATACTGTGTATATGAGGATACCTGTGGACTATTGGCATCCCTATATCCCTACAGTGAGATGTTTTTTTTAGCATTTTCAAACTAGGAGTTTTTTATTATTATGTTTGCCTTTGGAGAAGTTGGAATTTTGTCTTCCACCCTTCTAATACTTGAATTTGTTTTTGCTGCTTTGTGGAATGGAAAAACTGTCAGTTTTACTTAATTGGTTTTATAGCTACAGTTACTTGGACTTAATTGACATAAGTAATGTTGAATTTACTATGGCCATGCTGATTGCCCTGTCTGGTCAGTGTGATTGCTATTGAATAATGAAGAGTTTTTCTTTGTATAATTCCATATTTAAGTCTCAGATAGCTTTAAAATGGGTAAGGCACTTGTTTAACTGCTGGATGAACTTTTTTTAAAAGATGGATAAATGTCTGGTACCATCTGGTTGTTTATTCTTTTTCACTGTTGAGCATTTGTTTCATATATTTGTTCAAAGAAGAACCTCATGCCTAACCCTAGAATTAAACGTCTTGCCCATTACTGACATTTTGCTTTTTATGTCTGCTCATTACAGCCACCAAAGGTCCTTAGTGCCAGGTATAGAGTACTTCTAAGCAGTTGTTGATCACTATACACAAAGTCATCAGTGCAAGGGAGTCTAATGAGATTTGAGAAGCTGCTATTAACAGTCCAGAAATAATGGGTGATATGGTAACTTCTTCTTAACCCTCTTGAATGGATGCTTAGGAAAGGAATGATGACATGTGTATGACAGAGTAAGACTGCTACGTGTTATGTCTTACATATCTGTTACCATTATCAATAAATGCATGTACCATGATAGCTATAGTTACACTTTCATCCTAACTCTACTAAAGGTTGTGACCTCAAAAGCTGAAAAGGATATGACATGTTTTCTCAACTTCTGACCTGCACATATATGATAATTCAAGCTGGATACTCCAAACAAGCACAAACACAACTCTGCAGGAAACATTGTCCCTGTGCCCTCCTACGTAATATAACCAACAGGAATGCACAACCACAAGATAAGTTATAAATTCTCTGCTTTTGACCTGGTTGATTGAATATGAATTTCATTATGAGATCTCAGTAAACTGTGACCTGACAAAGCCAAGAAAAAGTGGTTAAAACAGTCAACATCTTCCAAAAGTGATAGAACTGGCACTAGTTTTTGGATGCTCACCTCCTCACTACTGCACAGGAGGCACTTTACTTCAGTTTAAGTACAATGTTTAAGTTTACTTCCCCAAAAATTTAAAATAGTAAGCATACGTTTATACAATCCAGTTTTAAGTAATTAACAATTCAGAATTCAGAACATAGAAGCTCACCGTTTTACTTTAAGCCAAATTTTCTTAAACAGGAACAGAGCAGTTTTTCAGCATTTCAGACCAAACTGCTGCAAATCTGTCCACATATAGTTTTTCTGTTACTTCTTGAGTCCATCCACAAGGCTTTCCTCTCTGGGATTTCACAACTTCACAGCGTTCTCTGGTCACAGCCCACATACACTCTCCACTCTAGGCTCAAAAGTCCTCTTCTGTGACAGGCAAATGTCTTTTGTCATTGTGGACTTCCAGTCCTTTTAATAGCATTTGCTAGGTGATTCACATTTCATGGACCAACTGCTCCAACCATAGTTTATCATATGTATATAGCATTCCTATTGCAATAAACAGCATTTCTGACAAATCAAAACAGCCTCTATTCCAGTAATATATTACCTATATCTCCATCTGTCTATCCATCAATCTGTCTCTATCAAATTTTCTATCTGCTATCTATTAATATACTTTAAAGCCATTTTGTGTATTACCCCAGTAACCTCTGATAATAAAAAATGTGCATGTGTGTGTGTGTGTGTGTGTGTGTGTGTGTGTGTGTGTGTGTGTGTGTGTGTGTGTGTGTGTGTGTGTGTGTGTGTGTGTGTGTGTGTGTGTGTGTGTGTGTGTGTGTGTGTGTGTGTGTGTGTGTGTGTTTGTGCTCGCGCGCGTGTATGTGGGTTAATCAAGTTCATGTGAGCTTAATTGCTCTAATAACCTCTGTAATAAATAACAAAAACATCTTGTTTTTGATATCTGTCAGAGATATGATAAACTCCACTGAAAAAACACACATACTACTTGTTTTGCATGAAAGTATGGAATGCTGGTATGGAGTCATGAGACTGCCTTCCCCACAAAATACATGCTTATAATTTTAGTATTTCTTAAGCATATTCACAGCAGATTTGTGGAATATCACATGAATACAGTTCTACAGGTCATTGCATTTTTATGTTCCTTGAAATGAAGTTTATGTGGAAAACATAACACTGAATTTTCTTTGAAGCATAAACATGTTGGCACTCACCTCTTAAGTGATAGCTCAGCTGTTACATTTAATGTACAGAATGAAGTCTCCTGCACCAAGAGATCAAAGAAAACAAGACAGAAACTTACTGGACTTCTATGAATTTGTTTTGAAGAACTCTGAAACAAATTCTAATAACTCTGGTTGGGTTAAAAAGTCTGTCTTTCATTTGTAGTATTATTTTCTTATAATTAATATCTTGAACACTGTAAATGTCTGTGACATTTCTGTTAAATTGTGCTCGGTAGCAGAGCTAATTATGTGGCGGTGTTGGATTCTATAACCATCTGGATATACCAAGCTGATATAAGTATACCTGTTCGCACTTGATCTGTTTCAGTGATAGTTAACAAAACGGTACTCCATTTACATATTTGCTTCATTTATTGCTGGCTTCTGTCTGTCTGTGATGTTTGTTTTTCAGCCTTCTCACCCATGTAGTGTTGTACTGTTAAACTTGGCGGCTTTGGAATTGCCCACCCCTGCTGTAAATTTGATTTTGGTCACTCCCCCCATTCCCATCTCATTTGCTCACTCAGCTGAGTACAGTGAGATTATTTGGGAAGGCTTACCCCTCTTGCCTCTCTGACTTTGGACACTCCTCCCAGTCTCATCTCATTTGATGACTCAAGTGAGTGCAGTGAGATTATTTGAGAAGGTTAACCCCCTTAGTTTCTTAATCTTGAACTATCTTCTGTTTCCTCCCTCTCCACTTAAAAAAAAACTGTAATTGTGTTCTTCCTACTTTATTACCTAATTTTTGCTGCATGCTCTTAAGTGTTCAAGTGCTTTTATTCTGCTGCTTGTTAGTAGCCTGATTAAATTTATCTGTTATTCTAAGCATCTTAGTTTTGGTTTTAGCACTTGAGCTTCAGGCCAGTTACTTTACATTTAAGAAGGTTATTGTGGTCTACACTCTTGTAGACAAACCCTTATCAAAACCTCCATAAGTCTGCCCAAGTGTTCTGAACACTATGTGTGGACAATTTGCATCAGTTGCTCATGCCAGCCTAGTCGACATGGGCATAATGAGACAGTGTACCAATTGCGTCATGTTTACTGACAACCCTCTTCTCCTAGCACATATTTCTTCTACTTGCAAGAAAGGCATCTACATCAGTAACCTGGAATCAGTGCTCTCTCGCACCATAGTCTGTACTCCTGACTAAGAGGAGATGGCCATAACAAATATCCCACCACTCACATCACATAACTAAGCACAATACACACCAACCTATGCAGAGGTCCTCAATAAAAACTTACCTAAACAGCAGAGACCTCCAAAACATACTCACAAACATTCCACACACAACATCAAACACATCACAAACAGCAGACAACACACCAGTATCTCACAAACACACACCTATAAGGCAAATCAATAAAACAGCACAACACATAACAATAAACCAAACATACTAGTCATTGGTGACTCATTTGTGAGACACACCACTGTCCCCCTCACCAGGTTCGACAAGGAAAAGGTCACAGTTAGTTGTCTGTCTGGTGCCAGAATCCACAAGATCACGCACTTAAATCTCTCCACAACAAGTATAAGTATGACTGTCATTGTCCATGTTGGTATGAATGACTTGAGACGTACCTCCCTGGACTATATAAAGAGAGACATGATTGAACTCTCAGAATATGTGTCCCAGGAAGGTATGACCCTAGCCCTAAGCAGCATCCTGCCTTCACCAGGAATGATAGCACAATGCCAACAGAAAAACAATTGACTTCAACAAATGGCTTAGTTTCTGGTGTCATCCCAAGGGGATCCAGTATCTGTCTGCCTGGGATGACATGGCTGACAGGCCTCAATGCTTTGCTAAAGATAGCATCCAACTGTCACCAGCAGGATTCCAGATCCTGGCCAGGGGTCTTGCCTCCCCATTGTTCCTTTTTTAGGCAATGTCCCAAAGAAAAATCTTCCAACATAAAAGATCTATCAAAAAGCAAATTGAAGGTCATGCTGCTTAACGATAGAAGCCTTAACCTGAAAATGCACTCACTGCAGGCTCTCCTTGTATTGGAAGATGCCGATGTCTGTACAGTCACGGAAACTTGGCACAGGATTTCAAAGAGTACCCCTGCCTTACCAGGCTATACTTCATTCCACAACATTCTGACCCCAAAATGAGGTTGGGAAGACTAAGGGTGGTGGAGTCTCTATCTTCATTAAGGACAGGCACACCTCCAGACTGGTTTGCCAGGATGATGCACTGGAACTACTCTAGGTGCAACTGACAGTTGGCAAGACATCCATCCACATTATAGCTAGCTAGAGACCCCCTCCATGGCTCAACACCCACCCCTCCTACCTGGATTTAATTGACTCCATCAAGGTACCACCTAACACCCCGATCCTTGGTAACTTCAACTACTGACTGTTTGAACTACTCCTGCATTAATGCATTCACCCAATGGTTCCTTGACTTCATAATTTCTAATGCAGTAGACAAGCTTGTCTCATCCCCCACAAGAGGAGATAACATTCTGGACTTGGGTCTCACCAACACAGGAGACTGCTGCACCACTCCCATACTATGTTCTTCCCTGGTGACATCAGATCATCGGTCTGTCTGATTTGATGTTTCTATCCCACCCAAATCCCCTCAGCTGTAATCAAGCTAAAAACTTCTCAAAAACTAAATACAACCATCTAGTAGCTTCATACCAGCCCCCGCCCCCATCTCCAGAGGATGCAGACAACTATGCTGAACAGTACTCCAGTGCAGTATACAAGTAGCTGCACAAATGCATGGACTCAGCCATACCCAACAGAACTAAAACCTGCTCCTCAAGGAAACACAAACCTGTCTGGGGGACATCCTCTATCAACAGGCTTTACTACAAAAGGAAGAAACTGTTGTTTAAAGGTAAAACTGAACAAATTCCACACTGGAAAAACTCTCTGCTTAGCCTCAACAAGCAAATTAGATCACTACTGAAAACCTCCAAAGCCAATTATGAATCAAAACTAGCCTCTAAAACAAAAAGAAAACCACAAAGCCTTCTTCAGTTATATCAGGAACCTCCATGACAAAGCCCAGGTTATTTCTGATTTAGTACTTAACAGTATCACTTACACTGATCCTGTTGACTTAACCAACCTGTTAGCAGATAGGTTCAGTGCAAATGTCAACCCTCTGTCCCCCCCAAAAGCCCTTTCACCATCCCTAATACTTGCCTGCACCTCACATCTCCATAGATCAAGTGTTAAAGGCCCTATCAAAGACAAAGAACACAGTTTTTGTGGGACCTGATAGTATGCCTGGCTGTATTCTGCAACATTTCCAGCAAGAACTAGCTTTGCCATTGAGCATCCTATTCAACCACAGCCTAAGTACAGGCTTCATTACAGCAGAGTGGAGAACTGCCATTGTCATCCCCTTGCACAAAGCTGGTGCCAATACTGACCCTGGAAACTATCTCCCCATTAGCTTGACATGTCTGATCTGTAAAGCCATGGAGTGTATTATTATGGATTTCATAAACAAGGATCTAGGAAATCTCCAAGAACTTGACCCCACTCAGTTCAGATTTGTCAAGGACAGATCTTGCCTTTTGAACCCAGTTGACTTCTTTGAGACTGTCACCAAGGCCCTGGATGAGGGAAAGTCAGAAGATACAGCTTACCTTGACTTGGCCAAGGCATTTGACACAATCCCCCACTCAGGCATCTTCGAAAAGCTTACACAACTTGTTGTAAATCCCTATCCCATCAGGTGGGTGGCCAACTGTCTCATCAACAGGACCCTCAAGGTCAAAATAAGTGACTCCAGCTCTGATAGCAGACCTGTCACTAGTGGAGTTCCCCAGGGATCTGTCCTGGGACACCTACTGTTTGGCATTTACATTCAGAGGTCCAGGCAAAAGACAAAAGGCCTGTGGGTGACCAAGTTTACAGCTAGCTGTAAGTTGAGTGCTGTCACTGACTCCCCAGATGATGTTAACATACTGCAAGAGGGTCTAACAGCAGCTAATGACTGCTGCCAAAGTCATGGCCTCAAGTTAAATGCAAAAAAATGTATCATTATACCATTCAGCAAAAACATGGCCCCTACTGTTTACTACATCAGCAGCAACCCCCTAAGCACACAACCTGTGGTGAGAGATCTGGGTACTCAGGTTGACAACAATCTCACATTCGACCATCATGTAGCAGCAGTGGTTAGTAAAGCCTTTTACTTGGTTCATCTCATAAGTAAAGGGATGACATCCAGAAAAAAGGAGGTTATTACCTATCTATATTACTCCCTCATTTGACCAATGTATAACACCCCATTTGGTATGTACCTCTCCAAACATCTGCACCAACTGAAAAGGCCACGGAAATACCTCACAAAGAGAATCCATGGCCTCTAACACCTGTCCTTTATGGACAGGCTTAAATCACTATCCCTCTACTTGGTATCATACAGATTGCTCAGAGTGATCTGTGTCTCGCCTACAAGGCAATCTTGGACCCTGCCCTACTAGAGATGCTTCATATCCATAAGTGTAACTCCTCACGCATTACCCACTTGAAAGGCCTGAATCTAGTATGCAGTATCAACAAAACCTGATGGAAAGACAGGTTTGTCTCCCAGAGGCTGCCCCCTCTCTTGAATAGACTTTCCATACATGTTAAACAGAGTACCTCGCCGAACCTTGTCAAGCGCAATCTTGATGAGTGGATGGGAAAACACAAATTTGTCCCAAGGGGTTTCACCTGTGTCCCTCATTGACAGGGGCTACAGGTGCTGACTGAGGTTTCTTTTGGGGGATAAACTCTTGGCTAGGCTTGTAAGAGCCCCAGGGCCATTAAACTAGTAACCTCCTATGATTCTATGATCGAATGATCCCATGCCTTACAAGAAAATTCCTTTCATAAAGTCAGCTTAAAATTTACCTGGTGCTGAAAAAGAGTTTTTTACCCTGGTCAAACATTTTGTACATGAGCACCGTCTCACCTCGGTTAAACATTTTGTACATGGCCACCTACTTACCCTGGTTAGACATTTTGTACATGAGCACCTGCTCACCCTGGTTGTACATGAGCACCTGCTCACCCTGGTAAAACATTTTGTAGATGTGCACCTGCTCACCATGGTCAAACATTTTGTACATGAGCACCTGCTCACCTTGGACAAACATTTTGTACATGAGTGCCTGCTCACCCTGGTCAAACATTTTGTACATGAGCATCGGCTCACCTTGGTTAAATATTTTGTACATGAACACCTGCTCACCTTGGTCAAACATTTTGTACATGAGCACCTGCTCACCCTGGTCAAACATTTTGTACATTAGCACCTGCTCAACCTGGTCAAACATTTTGTACATGAGTGCCTGCTCACCCTGGTCAAACATTTTGTACATGAGCACCTGCTCACCCTGGTCAGACATTTTGTACATTAGCACCTGCTCACCTTGGTCAAACATTTTATACATCAGCACCTGCTCACCTTGGTCAAACATTTTGTACATGAGCGCCTGCTCACCCTGGTCAAACATTTTGTACATTAGCACCTGCTCACCCTGGTCAAACATTTTGTACATGAGTGCCTGCTCACCCTGGTCAAACATTTTGTACATGAGCGCCTGTTCACCCTGGTCAAACATTTTGTATATTAGCACCTGCTCACCCTGGTCAAACATTTTGTACATGAGTGCCTGCTCACCCTGGTCAGACATTTTGTACATGAGCACCTGCTCACCCTGGTCAGACATTTTGTATATTAGCACCTGCTCACCCTGGTCAAACATTTCTTACATGAGTGCCTGCTCACCTTGGTCAAACATTTTGTACATCCGCACCTGCCCAGGCAGATGGGAAGGAGAGGACATGATTATGTTAGTTTAACTGTTTAGTTGAAAGTAGGATTAGGGAAGTAAGGGAGAAGGGGCATGATGGTTTTAGTTAGGC
>NC_056739.1:1773195229-1773435229 GCF_019279795.1 Protopterus annectens | reverse complement strand
TGCTGCAAGTGATGGCACCACTCCCCAGGCAGATGTGTTGGCATCTTCAGGTTCATGGGCATCATCCTCGATTTATGTCATGGATTGTTAAGGCACATAGATTGTGTTTGTGGAATATGGCAGGGATGTGGTCATCATATTGCATAAGTCTGCCACTGATACACAACCCCTGACCATCTGCAGATGTGACTACCATCATTATCAGAACTACAGAGATCCCTAATATCAGACAGGCCTACTTTCACAGCAAAGGATCCTATAACACAACAGCTGTGAAAACTTCCAATAAGTTACCCTAAGTAAGTAAGAACCCTTTACAATTACTTGCAACACTGTGAATACAGCACTACTGCTTAATATAGTGATATAGGAAATTTATTGGTAATATACCCTGGGAAAGTGGTCTCTGAACTTGTACCACTGATGTTCCTGTAAAACAAAGTTGCCATGGTTGAAAATTGAAATAACTCGCACTGTGAGTTACTATGGCAGATAGTAGTCCATGTTAAGGCTTATCCTTCTGGGGCATCACCAACAGATATGCTTAGTGGCCAGCTTTTCACTGCAGTAATGTCTGTCACTCTGCTGCAGATGCCAGAACTGTGTGGACTCCATGAAAAGATATTAAGAGCTCCTCCATCTCAATCAATGGCAGTTAGGTCATGGACCACCTACCATGGCTCTTTGATCCTCTGCTGGCCAGGCAGCATTAGTTCTTGCTGCACTGATCATGTCAGTGGCCTCATGTCTGACCTAATCATAGTTTCTATTTTGACCTCTGACAACATTTATGCCTGCTATCATGTCTCATCAACTATGTTCATAGAAGGTCTGGTGAGATTTTTCATGACTGAACATCTGCCAGCTGTGCTGATGGAGGGCCTAAAGTAGGATCTCATTCTCTGCATAGTAGTTTCTCTACTTCCCACATTCTGTCATGACTACGAAATTGAAAAGTAATATGCCGGTGAGAATTGTTAAGGCATACCATTGAAATAGGTAAGGGTGGCTACACACATGGAAATCTGGGATCCCTAGGACATTGTGATATGTGCATGGTTAGGGTGTTTTAACCACATGTTGCAGGGATCACCCGGTACATCAGAGGTTGACAAGGGGTGCAGACATGAAATTGTATGTGACTGCTTCTGGCATCTGTGGGTGCATAAGCTACACAGTCCAACATATGGCCCCCGTACATTCTTTGTCGGACTTCAATCTTCAGTCCTGTCATGTTTTCACATCCTCTGTATGTGACACAGGCTCCCACACATTATCTGAGAGGCAGTATTGATTAAATTTCCTGCAAGTAAAATACAAAGTGGCTTTGTGGTTCAGTGTATGTGAGGACCCTTCTCATTAATCCATATGTGTATATATCCTTCAGGTCAACAGGGTGATACAACATTTAATCCCACAGGTTGTGATTGCAGTTGCATCAGAGTTTATACAAATGCCCCTGTATGTAGGTATGTGTGTAGGCTTTATCACCCCTGCATATCACCAATCTGCAACAGAAATATGAAGTAGCATAGGCTTGACATATAATTGCCTGTCATCCTGTGACACAGCTAATGATTTTAACTATTACACACTCCATGGAGATAACATCTCCCTTGACCAGTTCCATAATGAGCCCAATCATGTCTATACATTTAATAAAGAATGGGATCTACACATTTAGACACATAAGTCACTGTAAGTGTGGGCTTCCACACTCCAGTCACTTCAGTAATACCCCAGCCACTACAACAACATATGCAGTACATGTGGGTTGGGGGAGTGGGGGAGTGGTGGGTGTAGGATTGGGGGAAACAATAAAAAAATATTGAAAGCCTGTGCAGCTGCTGGATAAACTTCCACTGTGAGTGCATTACTGTTTACTGTGCTATCTGTTCATCACCACCAGCACCCCTACAAACACATAATCCACTGTAAAGCACTCACAGCAACTTGTATATGACTTGTAACATAATGGAACATAGCAGGCATGGGTATTCTACCAAAAAATATAGATGATATTTATTCCCTTCCATACAGCAGCATAACACAAACAGTACTGGAGCAGCCTCTGTTGTAATTTACAGCTATTACAAGACCTCAGAATATACCATATCATTAGAGGTTCATAGGTTCATAGAAGCTGACTAGGCTAATGGCTCTAGAGCCCTTAGAAGCCTAGCCATATTTATCCTGAGTTGACCCAGTTGTCGGTGGTTAGGTGAATGAAGTCCACAGAGGTTAGGGTCTATGAAAGTTAATAATGACTTCCTTTATCCAAGAGGGACATCGACACCACCCTAGGAGTGAATTTGCGGTCACCCATCCATTGATCTAGGCTGTGTTTGAATAGGGTCGGGGAGGGGCTCCGTTTCACATGAATTGGAAGTTTGTTCCAGAGAAGTGGCAGTTTCTGAGAGATGTATCTATCTCTCTTGCATGACCTGTTTATGTCAGAGGCTAGTTTAAGATCTCTGGAGTGAGTGACCCTCGTGCAGTTTGATTTATGAATGTATAGCATTTCCATCAGGGCCGGGTCAGAGACTGCCCTGTAAGCCATGCAAAGGTCACCCCTTAGCAACCTGTGTGAGACAAAATACAGTGACAGGGCTTTCAGTCTTTCTGTATAAGACTTGTTATGAACCTATGAACAGTGACAGCATTGCTGTACCCTGAAAACTGCAACATAAATAAAAAGTACAGTAGTGGTGTGTCAAGGATATTATCAAGCACCACAAAACTATATGAGCCCAAGTGATCACAATATAATTTACCATAAACGTATCTTGCAGAAACAGCAGTGGTTTGTATAAATAATTCTCAGAACTTTCCAACACCACAGAGCTTGTTGTTGTGGAGCAATCTTCTGTTGCACAATTATGAAGCTTCTAGCATGGCCCTTATGCTAAAGAGACATAATGTAATGAATGTTCATGAATCACATATTTGTCTTATTGCAGCAATACCCAATACTGTTTTAAGAGTCTCGCTTACCTATGTGCACTCACATGTGAACCTGTAAAGCACAATAAACATATGTGGATGGGTCAATGACTTAAGCATGTGTGGATGGGTCACTGACTCCCTTGGAGATGTGGATAATATATTTCACTTCTGTACCCAGCAAAGGTATTAAAGAGTAAAACTGATAGCACAGTTAGGCACTGTGAAGCTTGTACACATTTCCATGTCAGTTGTCACAAGCTCACTCCACCATGCCATGTCATGCCATGTATTTTAACACTCAGTAATGGTAGCACCATGACTGATCATGCTAACTAGCTGCCCAGTGTTGCACATTATGTGCCAACACTATCAATGTGCATAACCACAAAAGGGCTGATTGGTCATGGCTTCCTTGGGTGCTGATGTTGGCAGGGCTCCCATGTGGTGTAGCAAGGAAGATACTACATTTGCAGCAGCAGCAGAAAGAGACCAAAAATAGCGTAACACAACTTTATTTTCCGCTTTCGTCCGTAGACTTCATCAGAATGCAGAAAACTATACAAAATCAAGCCTTAAATACACCACATCTAATTAACCATTAGTGATCATTAATCAATTAACCATTTAATGATTTATACATACAAAAATACAAAAATGAATGTCACCAATTCATTAAAAAGATATTATAAAAATATATATGCATGTAAAAAACGCTAGTCTATGTCGTCTTATGTAATATGTAAACAAATAAAATCATTACTTTTGTCCACTTTCAATTTTTGGTGTTTCAAGAAACATTTTACATTGATGGACTCATTAAGTCCGGGAGGGTGGTCTGATTTTAATTTGATTTGCCATTGGGTTTCCCTTTCTAACAAAAAGTTTTTAAAATCCCCCTCCCTCATATCCTTGTAACACACTTCTAAAATAGAAAATAAAAATTTGTTAAAATTCTTACATACAATACTGTGTTTAAAGAGAGCATTTTTATCATCCTTCATTTTAATACAATACAAATGCTCCCTAATACGAGTTCTAAGCTCCCTCGTCGACATTCCTACATAAAATGCGGTGCAAGAAGAACACAAAGCTATATATACTATGCCTGAAGTGCGACAATTCACATAGCCCGGTACTGAAAAAACCCTATCTGAGGTAGTAACTACAATGTAGGGTCCAACAGAAATATATCTACACATGTTGCACCCATTGCAACAGTGCATCCCTTTTTTGACTGTTGAGGTATTATTTCTGGAACCCCTACGTTGTGTCAGAATACTTTTTAAATTGCAATCATTTCTCTGAACAAACAATGGTTTGTCACCTAAAATACTGCACATGTCTGAGTTACCTCTAATTACCCTCCAATTTTTGATTAAAATGTCTTTAATATGTTTTGTATCGGAGTTCATTCCCAAAGTGCACACTGTGCCAGTGGTCAATATGCTATTAGTTTTAGCTGGCTTTGTATTAATCTTATTAATCGTTAAACACAATATTGGTGCAAAATCAGTATTGCGTCTACGGAAAACATCTGTGGCAATGTCAATAAGCTCAGCCGATGGAAAACCTCTATCTGTGAATAGGGAAATAATGAAACCAAATTCATTTAAGGCATCAGAATTTTTAGACGTCATGCGACTAGCTCTGATAAACTGACCTTTCGGAATATTTGAAATTACATGTTTAGGGTGCCCACTACTGTAATGAAGGTACCCATTGTTGAAAGTTTGTTTTCTGTGAATGGTGCTATGTAATCTCCTCTCTTCATAGTCCCACATTAAATTGACATCCAAAAAATCTGATGCCTTAAATGAATTTGCACCAATATTGTGTTTAACGATTAATAAGATTAATACAAAGCCAGCTAAAACTAATAGCATATTGACCACTGGCACAGTGTGCACTTTGGGAATGAACTCCGATACAAAACATATTAAAGACATTTTAATCAAAAATTGGAGGGTAATTAGGGGTAACTCAGACATGTGCAGTATTTTAGGTGACAAACCATTGTTTGTTCAGAGAAATGATTGCAATTTAAAAAGTATTCTGACACAACGTAGGGGTTCCAGAAATAATACCTCAACAGTCAAAAAAGGGATGCACTGTTGCAATGGGTGCAACATGTGTAGATATATTTCTGTTGGACCCTACATTGTAGTTACTACCTCAGATAGGGTTTTTTCAGTACCGGGCTATGTGAATTGTCGCACTTCAGGCATAGTATATATAGCTTTGTGTTCTTCTTGCACCGCATTTTATGTAGGAATGTCGACGAGGGAGCTTAGAACTCGTATTAGGGAGCATTTGTATTGTATTAAAATGAAGGATGATAAAAATGCTCTCTTTAAACACAGTATTGTATGTAAGAATTTTAACAAATTTTTATTTTCTATTTTAGAAGTGTGTTACAAGGATATGAGGGAGGGGGATTTTAAAAACTTTTTGTTAGAAAGGGAAACCCAATGGCAAATCAAATTAAAATCAGACCACCCTCCCGGACTTAATGAGTCCATCAATGTAAAATGTTTCTTGAAACACCAAAAATTGAAAGTGGACAAAAGTAATGATTTTATTTGTTTACATATTACATAAGACGACATAGACTAGCGTTTTTTACATGCATATATATTTTTATAATATCTTTTTAATGAATTGGTGACATTCATTTTTGTATTTTTGTATGTATAAATCATTAAATGGTTAATTGATTAATGATTACTAATGGTTAATTAGATGTGGTGTATTTAAGGCTTGATTTTGTATAGTTTTCTGCATTCTGATGAAGTCTACGGACGAAAGCGGAAAATAAAGTTGTGTTACGCTATTTTTGGTCTCTTTCTGCTGCTGCTGCTGGTTTTGCTCTTTTCTGGTTTTGTTTGGTGTTTGGTTTTTTATAAGATACTACATTTCTTTTCCTGCTGCACATTACCACCGGGAATACCTGACATGGAGACTCCTATGAGGGTCCCCGGTATAAAGTGGATACCTAGTACAGTCTTTACAGGACAGTATGTCTGATACCACTGGCATACCCTGCTCTGATGAGCAGTATTGACACCACTACAGTAATCTGAGGCAGTGCTATCCTTTAACAGTGGGAAGAAGAGGTCAGTGCAAAGATCCATGAGATTTATTAAAAGTTCTGGAATCAGTTCATTGCCCTTTTATTCATCTTGAAAGCATTTTTTTTATTTTATTTGAACATTCAAATAAGAAATGCTCTATTGTTTTTCTTCTTTTGCAGTCTGGGTGGAGATCATGGAGAACTCCCTCCTGTTCCAGAGAAAGATGGAGTGACTATCCTGGTGAAGGGTTGGGTATGCTTTCTTGAAAAGTTGTGTAGTACTCCGCATATGCACACTGTCAGAGTGTGTGCCCGTAGAAGTTGTATTTCTTTGTCACAACATTGCAGCTTAGATATTACAAGTGCCATAGCTTTCATATTTATCGGCCCAAGGTAACTAGTCTTTCAATATATTATGTAGAATTCAGAATGAAGGGTATATGTGAATCATGGCATCCCATTTGTTAGGGCTTTTATACTTACAGGCATTATGATTTGCACAACCACAAGCAGAACACCTACTACACTCATAACTTACACAGATATGTGTTCCCATTGAGAAGAATATATCTGTCCTACTGTAGTGCATCTCTCAGTCACTGACATAATGGGTGGTTCTTACAATTATCACCTGTGCAGACTGCCCAACCTGGGATATACATGTTGGGGTGATTAGTAGTTGCTTTATGGGAGAGTAGGAACACACTTCAGTGGGTTGCTGAAGGAGTAGCTAATGTGGAATGTGATTTTTGGGGGAACAGTATAATTTGTGAGGTAGATGCTTAGGTGTGTCAATGTTGTGTGGAGGTTGTGTGCCCACTTGCACCATTTTGCCCATATTTCACTTCAACGTGTGTCACTGGTGGCCACACTTTCTCCTGACATACACTTATTCATCTTACTACATTCATGATATGTGTGCTGTTGCATACCATTTCACTGTACAATGCTTACAGGGGGTCCTCAGGGTCAATGGTCTGCACACTGTTCATGATGTCTGTCACAAAATAGTCCCATGCCACCACTGTAACAAGCATGCCTTCACACACAGTTATGGCTCTGGGAACTGTGACACTGCACATCTGCCTTCACATCCTTCTGCAGGGACTTGCTGTATTGTACATTGGCAGAACTATCTGAAATGTCCTAGTAGCATTTCCTATTGTCTCTGGAGTGGATATCTGCATGGTAATCCGCTAGGTCATATATCATATAAATGATATTTATGTCCTCTTTTTTTTTTTTTTTTGGTTTCCTTCCCTCTCCCTGTCTTTGTTGCCACCCCTCATTTTTATTTTGCTGTTAGGTTTGTTGTTTTCTATCTTGCCATTTATGACTTCATTTTCTGCAACTTCTGCCATGGTTATGTAAGTGTTATGGTAAAGGTCCCACTTCCCATCAGGCTTGGCCTTCTCCCACCAGCACTAAATCTAGCTGTAGGCCTGGCTCCCTCTTGGGTGTGGTGGGTGGCAGCCTGACAGTATCACAGTGACCTATGATAGTCACTTATCAGAGGGGAATGGTAGTTATCCCTTCAGTGGTACAGCTAGAAGTTCATAGTTTGTAATATGGCAGGAATGGTGAAGGTGGTGAGGTAGTTGGTAGACCATGGGCTGGAATCCTACATTGGCTACCTAGAGAGACTCCTCTGGCAGATTTAACAGTCACTGTGCTGCTTGGCTCTGATTTCACCACTTTAAGTGGGGTCCAATGAAGAGGACAGTCAAAGTGTTGCAGCTTGGGCTGTGAAGTTCCAGCTGAATGATTAATTATTACTTGTGGGTCATGTCAAGACACAAGGCATAGCCATGGTAATCTCAACATGATTGCAGTAGGCTTGTTTCTGAATCCCTGGGAAAGTTATTTGTAAGATTTTTATTGTTTTAAACAAAGTATTTGCTGATACATTCATACTAGATTAACATGGAAATTTGAAAATACTTGGGTAATAAGCAGAGGAAGAAAAATAACCATTTTTTGACTTGTTTCTTTAAGACATAGTTTACATTTTTACTTTTGTTGTTGAACATATATTATTAGAATGGAGACAAAAATATATATTCATAATATATATTCATATGTGCATTGAGCAATTAGGGAAAAGAAGCCCAACAGAGAAAGAAAAACATTATTTTACTGCAGTGAATCCTCATTAAAGGAGACCTTGATAAGTCAGATTTCATTAAATTGTGATGCATTACCATAACTGTGCCATGGTAGCAGCCTGACAGGTTACATTTTGGCAAGTGCAATTGTATCTCTTAGTGATGACAACAAAGTAAAAGTATTGATATAGCATCTTTAGTAGCATAATAACTTCTGAGCAAATTTCTGCCTTAAAAAAAGATGTTTGGAGCAATTGTTAAACTTTTTCTGCCGACAGTGAGATCACAGTCATGACTACTGTACTGAATGGCTGCAGAGGCAATGTTAAGGCTGTTAGAGCTTGCACATGTAGAGTTGAATAACTTCTTTTTTGTCCCAATGCAGCCAGTTTTTCTGATCTAGTAGTGCCTTGGCTTGGTTGTTGTTGCAGGTCTGCATGAGCCATTCCTGACTTCAGCTCCCTTCCACCAGCCAATTTTTTTTTTCTCACCTTCTGGGGCCAATTGCCTTATAATGGGACATAATCTATCACTTTCCATTGTTGGTCCCCCCTCTCCAGGCATATGTATCCTGTGGGTCAGAAGAACCCATTCTTATCCATACTAGTGATGGATTATATTAACAAATAGGTCAGAGACGACAGCTTGCAAACCTGCTGTATGCAGATGATGTGGCAGTATAGGCAGACTCTGAACAAGAAGTTCAGTAAATTATAGGGGAATGGAATGCAACACTGTAGGCACATGGGATAAAAATGAGTTCTGACAAGACAGCTGTCATGGCAGCAAATGAAGAAAAGAAAAGCTGAAGACTGAAGAGGAAAAGTCTAACAGGTTAACAGATTCAGGTATTTCAGAGGTGTGATAAGGATAAAGGAAGACTGAATGAAGTAAAAGCTAGAATCAGAGGTATGGCAGCCACCTGGCACCATGTGCTGCAGTAGCATACAACAGAAGACTGCCAAACAAGCTAAAGACTAACACATACACAACAGTGGTGTGACCAGTGCTTTTATATAGCACAAAAACATGGGCAGTAAAGGCAGAGCAATTGAAGAAGATGAAGTACCTGAGATGGGTAATAGATGCATGTTGTGAAACAGATGAAGAAAATAAAACATCAGAGATCAAACCAGTATAGCCCCAGCTACAGAGAGTATCAGTTATAACTAACTGCAGTCATGTGTCACATGTAAGGAAAGTTGAAGATGATCTGGTAAAAAAGATTTTGAAGAGACAGGAAGACAGCATGAAGAAATGTGAAGGTTTAACCAACTGATGGATGGATTGCAACAGTCAGGCATGAAAGTAGGAGACAGGCACTGAATTTAGAGATGTGGCATTATCTGAAACAACACACTGATGCCATGTACAAGTTGAAAAAGGATGTTGATGATGGCAGTGATGATGCTGATAAAGAAACCTAGTTCAGAGATCTAGAATGCATATCATAAATTCCAAATTATCTTAATATTTGCAAAAGAACATATGCAAACCAAAAGCCAAAAAGACAACTCATGACTAGAAATTGCTCATACATAACTTCTACCACTGATATTGAATATATTAAACAAGTTTAGCATGCAAAATATGTGTCATCTTTAGAAAAATCCAATTTCCTTACCAAAGTCCAAGATGTAAAAATCAACTGAAATACTATAATTATGAGAATGTTCAGCTATCCAAAAACTGACTGGGCTAGCAGTCAACATGAAATTAATATGCCCAAAATTTAATTAACTACATTAATCAAAACAGTCTTGTAACAAATTGCACACTATTCTTTTAAGAACTGCAGTACCCTAGAGATCATACTAACATCTTACTGACAAACCTAAGACTTTCTGCTACCCACCCTTTGCTACACTGTATGAAGTTATAGATTACAATATCACAACCTCTAACTTTAGAGTAAAATAGAACCCAACCATGAATACATCATCCTTAATATACTTTACCAGTACAAACTATTTAAGCAATAACCAATGACGTCGGTGTGGTATATTCAGATTTACCCATAGTTGATGTGGTTTAATCATGAGGGTGACGCCCGAGTGATTAAATAAAGCCAACTGTGGGTAAATCTTAATAAACCACACCACGGAGTCTATTATTACTATTATACAATGACATTATTTAAGAAACAAAAATACTTACTTTTCTTAAATAATGTATTTGTATAATGGCGTCATGCTGTCCTTCTGTGTTTTTCTACTATCCTGGGGCTTTTTCTGATGTAGTGCTCATGCGTATGCGACTTGCGTTCCCACACATACCCAGTACATCAGTGCTTTGGAAAGGAAGCAATGGAGAAAATAAGGTCTCTGTTGCTCCGTTTTTGTTTTCCTTTTTTATTTATTTATTTATTTATTTTAATTAAAAAAAAGTTTCAGACTGTTTAGGGGTAGGAGAGAGACAGAATAGAATAAATATAAGGACAATCAGGTACATGTCTTTAGTTTTGAATAACGTACCTGTTTTTCCTAGTATTTTTCCATTCTGTCTCTCTGCTATGTCCAGAGTCTGGATTACAGATTTTTTTTTTTTTATTTTTGTTAAAAACATAAAACTTACAGTATATAGCAATGGAAAAAAGTCCAGGCGACCGGACCTTTTTCCATTGATATATGCTAGTATTTACAATGGGCATGCTGATTGGTCTGACTAATCAGCATGCTCGTTTGGACTATTAATGACCAGTCATTGTATAATATCAGTAAATGATAGAATTATGAAAAATAGTCTAAAATTGTATCTTGAATGACTCAAAGAAATCTGCTTTGGATATTATCACTGAGTTCTATGATATTATTAATGTATGCATTTGTAAACACACACAAGTAAGACAGAAATTTATTGGTAAATTCAACAGAAAGCCATTGGGTAGAATCAGAAAATTATTAATGCATAAATAGAAAATGTGGTACTACCTAGCTTTCAGAAAAATACAGTGGAAATAAAAACATGTCCAGATAAAACCAAAGTACAGACATTAGTTAATTTTCTTATCATATCTTCCATACTTATACATCCCTTTCTAAAAATTTTACTGCACCCACTTTATGATAATAAATAGTGCCTAGATCATGCTGGTCAAAACAGCTCTGTATGACAAACCTTCCTGTTATATCCACAATGCATGCAACCTTTGCAATATAAACATTTTACATATATTTTGGAACTGTCCTTCTATCCAAAAAATATGGGACATACTGCATCAGAAAATCAAAGCTGAATTTCCTGACCTTGAGCCAGTAACATGACGATTTGCTATCTGACATTTAAAACCAAAGAATATTAAACCTACTCAATTACGTATGCTTGCTATCCTGTTTATGATGATAAAGTTCTACATAACCAAGAAATGGTACTCTTTATATTCTGTGTGTTAGACTAAACTTATTGGTTTAATAAACCAATTCTTCAAAGACTTTAAAGCATTTCCTGTTTTAAATTTCAAACTATACACATCACTAGATGATTGGAGTACAATTCTAAACTTGTTTTTTATAAGTTGTCTCTTTCTTGCATTCCTTTCTATTACTATATCCCCTTTTTATGCATATTCACACAATGACCTTAGTGTGTGTGTGTGTGTGTGTGTGTGTGTGTGTGTGTGTATATATATATACATATATATATATATATATATATATAGTACTCTTGTAGGTATAGAACATAGTTAGTTGGGTGCTATCCATTGTATTTTTATTTTTTTTATTTCTATTTGGAATAATTACATTTTAAACTTTGTCATAAAAGGTTTCAATAAAATGTTCTGGAAAAATCTTAACTCATCTTCATCTCAAATGTGGAAAGCAATATAAGATTTTCTGTAACTGTAAAGGAAAACTGAAAGGAAAGACTGAGAATGGAAAGCTGTAACACTATACAATTAAATTATTGATTATGCAGTAAATGCAAATGCAGAAACAGTGGGCCGGATTCACGAAGGCTTACACGGAGTCTTAGAGTAGTGTAAGACTCCATGTAGCCTTTGTGATCCAGGAACAGCCCAAAGTCCGTGTAAGAGTTAGTCTAACACGGCTCTTACACGGAGTGGGCGTGGCTAAGCTAATCAGCCCACTTGCATCCGAATAGCATGCAAATGAGGCTGATCAGCGATCCAGGAAGCCCAGAACAGCCCGTGTAAGAGCCGTGTTAGCTGCAGAAATGTACTCAGTTGACAACTGAGTACGTTTCTGCAAACACGGCAATGGAGCCATGTCAGCTCCAAATAAAGGGTGCATATGTCATAGGCAGCATGCCAATGGCCAAATATGTGGCCATTGGCAATGCAACCCCATGCAAAAAAATGTAAAATAATTTTTTTTTTTCCGGCAATTGCCGATGTGTAAACCCAGCGCAGCCCCACGCAAACGGGCTGCGCTGCATAAAACATGAAAACGAAGGTTTTAAACCTACAAATGTAGGTTTTATGAATTATATGGAATGTCAATGGAGGGACCAGCATAGGAAAACCAACATGGCCACCGTGTAGTGGTTGCCAAGGGGGGAAGCCAAGTGTAAGAGATGTAACTAAGCATTAGTAGGCAATCTGATGCAAATTAGGGTAAGGATACTGAATACCACTGTCACATAGCAAATGAGCACAGTCTGAGTAGTGTAAGAGTTACAGAAGGGGGAGGAACAGAGTAGGAGATAGGTGACATCACAGGGGGGAATGGTAGAAAGGGATAGAAGTCATTGGGAGGTAGAGTTACATGACAGATGTCAGAGAGACATCAAGGGAGGAGGTGTGCCCCCAAGTAAACATGAGAAAGCCAAGAAATGGAAGGTGTACACTGTTGCCTACACCAAAGTTTCTTGCTGGACGTGTATGCGCACGTGTGCGCGCCGTGAAGCGCGAGTAATACGGTGTGCGAGCGTGTAAGGCAGTGTGCGCGCGTGTAAGGCAGTGTGCGCGCGTGTAAGGCAGACTAAGCATGTGGGAGCGTGTTGGGAGCTGTTTAACACTGTTTGCGCGGGCGTGCACGCGTTTAAAACTGAATAAGCAGATTCTGAACTGTGTAAGTATGTGTGCGCGCGTGTAAGCCACTGTGAGCCTGTTTCTGCTGGTTTGCACACGGCCCCACCCTGAGGAAACAGCAAGGAAAAAGGAAACAACAGATGTACTAGGAAGTTAGCAGGGAATACTGCTGGAGCTAGCAGGTGAAAACAATTAGATGCAGGCAATTACACAGGCAGAATACTAGGGCAGCCCAGCACTTAAAACTCTGCAAACAGCAGTGCAGAATGTTTCTCTCAAGAGACACTGCAAGACAGGAGTTCAGTTATCAGAAGTGAAAACTGAAAAGCTGAACTCAGAGCAGAAATGTTAGGGGCTGCCATAGCTGCCATAATGAGACATAGGCGACTTGCTGAGGGTGGTGACAATGCAGATGGTGCCAGACAACCCGCAGTGAGGAGACGGAGAAGAGTGTACAGGCCCAGGGTCACCTACCACGGGTTACATGAGCTGGAGATAGTAGAGCGCTATAGAGTGGACAGAGACCTCCTGCAGCAAATAGTGGAGCTGTGCAGGCCACGCCTCACACACAGAACCAACAGAGGGGAACCCATCCCAGTGGAAACCAAGGTATGTGTTGGCCTAAGAATACTAGCAACAGGTACCTTCCAGAGACCAACTGGCGATATGATGGGGATATCACAGGCATCAGCTTCCAGGGTACTGCACCAGTTCCTGGATGCCATGTCAGCACATGTCGGTGATCATGTATACTTCCCCAATGCCCGTGAGGTATTGGCCAGCAACATGCGTCTCTTCCAGCAAATAGCGGAATACCCTGAGGTACTGGGTGCCATAGACTGCACGCACATACGCATCAAAGCACCAGCAGGAGAGCGGGGTAGGGCCTACATAAACCGCAAGGGCTTCCCTCCATCAACTGCCAGGTCGTGTGTGATGCCCAGGGCATAATAATGAATGTGTGTGCCGGCTGTCCTGGGAGCTACCATGATTCCCACATCTGGCATCTGACGCAGCTGTACCAGACATTTGCCAATGGGGACATCCCACACGGACACCTAGTGGGCGATGCTGGATATGCACTGGAGCCGTGGCTGATGACACCCATCAGAAATGCACACACACCTGAACAGGAACGCCATAATGAGGCACATGCACAAACACGGAATGTAATAGAGCGTGTGTTTGGGCTGCTCAAGTCACGGTTCCGGTGTCTCGACACATCTGGTGGAGCCTTGCAGTACACACCAACTACATGTACCCAAATTGTCATGGTATGTGCTATGCTACATAATATGATCATGCGAAAACAGCTGCAGCAGGATCACCATAGGGCTGGGCCAAACAGCCCCCCACCATCGCCAAGGCCACCACAGGCACAGCGTGACTCGGAGGAGGAACAACCTGAGCCTGCCCCAGTAGGCAGAAGGAGGCGTGCCCAGTATGCCCTGGCTCTGGCAAAGAGGCAACGCATAGCACATACATTGGCTCAGTAGGAACCTTGGGAATGATACCCCTCTCCGACTCACCATATAGTAACAGGGATGCCTAATGTGACACAACCTGTTCACAAACATGTACAGGTAAGTGTAATATGTGCATCCGACAGAGGCAGCCCTGCAGCACCACCTGAGGCATGAATGCTGTGTGTCAAGTAATGTAACACCAAGTACCATATGCACTCCTGAGGACCCCGTCTAACATCCTACCCTCAACAAGCAGCATGCTACAACAGGACAACGAGATGATGAAGTGCAACAATTACTGGAGTAATGCAGGTAGGCAAAGGGGACGAACTGTGTGCCAGTCTGGGATGACATGCTGAGCATGACATGATGCACCACCTGCCAGGACTGGCATGCACCTATCAGTGCAGGCTGTATGGATACTGGCAAAGGCCGTTGTCATGCACAGTGTGCCCTGAATAGGAAGGTGCAAAACACAAACCTATCTCCATAGGTACCAGAAGGGATAAGAATCAGATAAGGGATAAGGTCAAACAGCAAGATGCATGCAGACTAAGCCCACCCAGTATGGAGAATGTTGATAACTGTGCTGTAACAGAATACCGAGGCAAGGCTCACAACAGCACCCTAACACCACCAGGTCACACCTCAGACTGTGCTGTACATCCTCAACACTTGGAACAAGCTACAAAAGGAGGGTGACCATCAACAATGACAAGGATAACAACACCCCCATGTTGGTACCACCAGAAAAAGCAGCATGGACTAGCCATGCACAAGTAACAGTGGCTAAAACCGCCCACCAGTGTATAGCCTGCCACAGAGTACTGGCCCAACACCAGGAACTGCATTGCGCCCATGCTGGAATACATGAATATGTCAAGTCCTCAAAACCACATTATAATTGCTGACTGCAAATACCCAGACACATAGACTGGGAGAAGTATACCAGCTGCAACAGTGTAGGACAAAGGGCATTAAACCACAAACCAAAGGCCCAGGAACAACGTAGCACACCCACAAGATGGGCAAGCATACTGGATGTGATAATCAGCAACATGGGTACGGGATGTTAAGATGAGAAGTGTATTGCACATTGGTAACACCAGACCATATAGTAATCACACTGGATATACAAACCCTGACCAGAGTCCCTGTCCGGAAACACAGTGGAAAACATGTGCTAAGCATTATGCGCACACCTCCAAAATGATGTAGAAGCCATGAAAGTTCACGCGCAGGTGCAAAATATGGGCCACGCCTCAGAACCTGCAAGACAGCCACGCCATGAACACCGCCAGGAATGCTTGGATTATGCAGTCCCAAATTAAAACAAGACACAGTGCCTAAATCTGGCATGGTGGACTCCAGCCATAACCAAAACATGCAAGAGAAAGAGGAAGCTAATACATGACAGAGCAAGCATGAACAATGACGTAAGTACTGATCAGTAGTATGGCAATATAATCTGTCCACACATGCAATCCAGTAAGGCCAGGCTCAACAAGTGGAATCTGTGAACCCTGTGCCAATGTTACACCTGCCCCAAGTACACAGACAACCACCAACTCCACCCAAGAAATACAAATATATGTGAGAGATGCAACCATCCATCCAAACCGGAGGCAGAGCTCCCCCAACTCAGTACACCCACAACAAGTCAGTAGGAGAAGGTAACCACACACACCACAAATACATACCCACATAGACCTACCACAACTGCAAACTAAACACATAAACACAGAAAGACATTCCCAGAGGCAGAAATCACACACACAGCACACCAACAGAGGCCAATAAAGCAGACACCCAATGAAACATCCACCAAACATAGCACATGCACAACATAGCACACAAAGCTGGTGTGCCAAACAGTCACAGGCCAGAAGGAGAAACAACATGCCTGATACAGTTGTAATAGGTGACTCCATAGTCAGACACACTGCTGTCCCGCACAGCAGACTGAACAAAGGAAAGGGTACAGTAAGCTGCCTGTAGGCCGCCACAACATGCCACATAACACAAATATGAAGGTCACTCCAAAGCAAACAGAAATATGATGCAGTTATAGTCCATGCTGGTGTGAATGACCCGAGGTGTACTGCCCTAGCCTACATGTAAAGAGACACAGATGAGCTATCTGAGTATGTAGTCCAGGCTGGTATGACACTCACCGTTTGCAGCAACTTACCCTTACCAAGAATAATGCCACAGTAGAAACATGGAATGATCAGTCATAGCAAGTAGCACATCTACTGGTGTCAGTCCAAGGGGATCCAATGTCTGTCAGGTTGGGATGTCATGCTTGACAATCCATGCAGCTGCCCTTGGTATGGCCTGCACCCATTACCCCTGGGCGTCTGAATAGTGGATAAGGCCTTGGCCACCTCCACACAGCCTTTTGTAGGCAAGGCTGAACAGACTGACCCGCCACCCGAGAAAACCTAAGTGGGAAGAAACATAAGGGAAATGATGACCGATGCCAGATGTGTACACCCCAATATGCATGCCCCCTAGGCCATCCCCAGAATACAGAACATCGATGTCTGTGCAGTGACAGAAACCTGCTGCAAGGCTCCTGACAGCACACCAGCACTACCAGGTTATACCATGTACCATGTGTCATGGCCCCAAAACCTGGAACACTACATAAAAGGAGGTGAGTAACCATAGGCAGCACAGACACCCAGACGTCCAGGTAACTGACAATGTACAAGGCAGTGGAGTTCACCCACGTGCAACTAACTGTAGGCAAGACTGCTGTGCAGTCTGTAGTATGCTACAGACCGCACTCTCACACACAATAAACCCAACCGTCTGGAACACACTGGACAGTATGAATGTCCCACCAAATACCAGACAAGGTTACACGAAATACCACAAAGGTGGTAAACCATAATGTATGGAAGGTGTAACCAGGGACCAAGGGACACAAGTGAACAGTAACCTGTTATGTGACACCCACATTGCCAATGTGGCTAGGAAGACTGTGTACATGTGACACTGTATTAGGAAAGGAGTCACATCTATGGCAACAGAGGCCACTGTGCCCCTATACGTTATCCCAATCACACCGATAATCCAGTACAATGACTCATGTGGGATCTACCTTACCTGACACCTGCAGCAGTTAGGAAGACTGCAAAGCTACCTTACCAAGAGGAGAAAGTGTCATACATATATGTCATATGCTGCTAGGCTGTAGACACCCCAGCTGACTACAGTTGCAGACTGCCCACACAGAGGCATTGCATGCCTGTTGTAGGAGGCCATGCCTAACACAGGAGTGATGGACCTGCCCCACCCCAGACAACACATATCCATTGAGCTGCGAGAGTGAGAGATGTCAACCCCAACACATAATGAAATAGGATGTGCTGGTGGGACAGATACATAATCCACAGGTACCTCACACCCTGGACCAGACTCCCACCCCATGTTAGGCAGAGCCCCTCACTGACATTGTTCAACAGGAATCTTGGCAAGTGGATGGATGATTGTAGAGTTACAGTGGGGGTCTTCACTGTGTGATGTCCAGACAGAGGCACAGCTAAGCAAACAATACATGGCCATACTATCCAGATAGCAAGGGATCTCAAAAGCCACACACACTCTGGCTAGCCTAACAAATGCCCAGGGTGGATAGCCTAGTATGAACCTATGAACCTATGTAGATACAAATTGCACAGGACATGAAGGATAATCCGAAGGCTTACACAACTGATGGTAGGAGCCATCTTGTGTATTCACAGATATGGACTGAATCACACAAACACCACAAACACACACACATATTGCCAACATACATCCTGACAGGTGCAGTGCAAACCCACACACCCCATGTATGCAGAATATGTATCCCAGCAGACAGCTGGCTCCCTGACATAGCAGATGCTGAGGTAACAGACAACATCTCCAAAGCAAAACACACAGCAGCAATGGTATGAGATGGTGACCTGGGCGATGTGCAACATGGAGTCTAAGATGAATGGAATGCCACACCACACTACTGCTCAATGCCAGCCGTACCACAGAATATGTACCCAAAGAGCAGTGTACATCAACAGTGGTCCTTCTCAACAAAGGTGTTGCCTGAGTGGATACTGAACAGTACTACCCCAGAATCCTGAGAAGCCCAGATTGCTCAGCTATGGAAAGGAGCAGCATGTACCACAGAAATATGGATGTCGGGGACCTACTGACACCGGACCCAACACAGTGTGGCCCTCTCAAGTGCAGATCCTGCCCCTAACCATGTTGGACCCAATTGAAACAGTCATTCAGGTCATTGATGAGGGCAATGTGATCCACACAGTGGATCTGGACCTTGCAAAGGCGTCTATACAATACCCTACATGTTCAGTATAGATAGGCTCACCAGTGTAAATATAAACCCACATGTCAGTAGAGGGGTTGCAAACCAGACCAAGGACAGAACAGACATGGTCAGACCTGCTTCAGCCATGTCAGACTACAAACCAGATATAACTGGCATCCCACAAGGCTTGGACCTGGTATCCCCTCGTCTGGTATATATGTCCCATAGGTACAGGCAAACATGGAAGGACTGTGTCGTGACATGTTTGCAGAGGACTACAAACCGCTCACCACATATGATCCACCAGCTGACACATGCATCCTACAAAAGGGCCACATACAAACAGACAACTGGTGCCATAGCTATGTCAGCAAGCTAAGTGCAGAAATGTGTATAGTCAACCCCGTGGATATACAGTAAGTGTCCACCAATTACCACATAGGTGTTAACCCATTATGTAGTTAACATGTAATGAGAGACCTGGGGACACAGGGTGATGGATATCCTGCACTGGACAAACATGTGCTGTAGTGTTTACAGAAACATACCATATACCCACCTAATCATGAAGGATGTCAGATCTACACAAGGTGAGGTCATTGTGGCTCTGCAGTCCTCCTGCATCAGTGGGTCAATCGACTACAATAGCCCCTGTGGGATGTACCTCAGCAGACACCTCCATCAACTGTAAAGTCCCCAACAGTACCAGATCAGGAGTATCAATCAGCCTACACACATGCCATGTTCTGCATGTGTTGCTGGCATCAATACAAATGCTGCACATAGTACAATCTGAATGGCAGTGAGCTATGCACATGACAGACCTGAACCCCAGCACTGAGTTACATGGGACAGGCTGTACTGTGTGATCCATAACACAGAAGCCACCCCACCCATGAGTGAACCCTCAGCACAGGCTACCCATAGAGTCACTCATTAATCTTCCACAATAGGAATCCTGATGGGTGGACGGGAGATGGTAGGTTCATCCAGGATATCACTGTCATGTCACAGGTAGACAGAGGCACAGTATACCAACCATTACATTGGTCATGGCAAACTCCACTTACAATGTGTGTGGAAGGACAAACACACTCTCCAACTTGCATTAGCCATGGACTAGGGCACAACGGTAGTGTATGCAATTGTACACCTATGTTGTGGGATAGACTAACAATGTTGGGCAAGTCTGGTGTAAGTGGTGCATATCAGAACAGAATGCAACATGGTCAGATGTACCCAACTGGCCCCGACCAGGCTGTTGTGCCCATGATCAGAATGTAAAGCAGTGATAGCAGTAAAGCCCAGGTTACTGTCCACCACAGTCAAAGTACTGACAGTACACTATACAGTACTACAGTGTTAGGTCAGTGTGAAAGGATGTTGACGACTGCATGCAAAGTATCCCATGCAAACACTGCAGGCACAGTATAATCCTGTTGTGTTGACACACAAAGCAGTTGTACAGTAACTACACAACATGACACACAACCCACAACCATGAACGGGTGATAGTTTGTGAAGTTCACACACATCCACAAATGTGGTGGGCTGCAGAGTCCAACATATGGAATAATCACACTGGGCATGCTCACACACTTTGACAACATGCCATGGGAAGGCTGAACTGGGCATGCTCACACACTTAGTCCAAATCTTGTTTTAGCAGTGGGACACACGTATCTGGTATTGTCATGTGTTATGCCAGGGTCCAACCACAGCACAGCAGTCTGCCCAGTGCACACAGTGACATGACTACAGAGACATACGTGATATAGTGGATCCCTCCCATATTCAAACAGTTTCCATAGATGCAGAGGTTGTCCATACCAACAGGGAATGCTATGGCAATAAATATATGCAAACAGTCTGTTAGCAACAAATAATGTGCATTTGACAATTAAACATAATGGTGTAGAGGTCAACAATAGGCTGTTTGCCCTAGGGAATGACAGCTTAGCCATAGTGTGCTTGGTGTCCGCTTCCCCACAGGATGCACATTCCCCTTTCCAAACACAGATGATGTCAGCACCCTAGAAGTACAGCAGGAGAAATGTAACTCCCCAGTAATCCGAATAGCGCTCCGCTAATGCGTCCGTCTCAAGTGTCATGACATAGTTAGATAGGGGTTCAAATCCTGTATGTGCTCAGTGTGTGTGCGTCTGTCTGTGTGTGAGGTTGGTCTGTGTGAGGGAAATGTCCCTTTTGGCAAACAGGAAACCACACCCAGGATGCCCCTCCCCTTTGCTACACACTGCTGATGTCAGCACCCTATAAGTAGAGCATGAGAAAGGAAAACTCCCAGTAATGCGAATAGCGCGCTCTGCTAATGCGTCCGTCTCAAGTGTCATAACATAACTAGGTAGGGGTTTGATTCCTGTGAATGGCAAGTGTGTGTGTTTGTGTGGGGGTTAGTGTGTGAGGAAAAGTCCCTTTGGAAACTGGGTGAACAGACTACAGGATGCCCCTCCCCTTTGCTACACACTGCTGATGTCAGCACCCTATAAGTGGAGCATGAGAAAGGAAAACTCCCAGTAATGTAAATAGCGCTCCGCTAATGCGTCCGTCTCAAGTGTCATAACATAACTAGGTAGGGGTTTGATTCCTGTGAATGGCAAGTGTGTGTGTTTGTGTGAGGGGGGTTAGTGTGTGAGGAAAAAGTCCCTTTTGGAAACTGGGTGAACAGACTACAGGATGCCCCTCCCCTTTCCTAAACACTGCTGATGTCAGCACCCTATAAGTGGAGCATGAGAAAGGAAAACTCCCAGTAATGCGAATAGCGCTCTGCTAATGCGTCCATCTCAAGTGTCATAACATAACTAGGTAGGGGTTTGATTCCTGTGAATGGCAAGTGTGTGTGTTTGTGTGAAGGAAAAGTCCCTTTTGGAAACTGGGTGAACAGACTACAGGATGCCCCTCCCCTTTGCTACACACTGCTGATGTCAGCACCCTATAAGTAGAGCATGAGAAAGGAAAACTCCCAGTAATGCGAATAGCGCTCTGCTAATGCGTCCGTCTCAAGTGTCATAACATAACTAGGTAGGGGTTTGATTCCTGTGAATGGCAAGTGTGTGTGTTTGTGTGGGGGGGTTAGTGTGTGAGGGAAAAGTCCCTTTTGGAAACTGGGTGAACAGACTACAGGATGCCCCTCCCCTTTGCTACACACTGCTGATGTCAGCACCCTATAAGTAGAGCATGAGAAAGGAAAACTCCCAGTAATGCGAATAGCGTGCTCTGCTAATGTGTCCATCTCAAGTGTCATAACATAACTAGGTAGGGGTTTGATTCCTGTGAATGGCAAGTGTGTGTGTTTGTGTAAGGGGGGTTAGTGTGCAAGGGACGTGTCCCTTTTGGCAAATAGGATAGGACACTACAGGATGCCCATACCCTTTTCTAAATACTGATGATGTCAGCACTCCATAAGTATAGCAGGGGAAGAGAAAACTCCCAGTAATGCAAATAGCATGCTCAGCTAATGCGCCTGTCTCACGTGTCATAACAGTCAGATAGGGGTTTGAATCCTGCAATTGGCAAGTGTGTGTTTCTGGCTGAGGAGGTTAGTGTGTGTGGGGACAATGTCCCTTTGGTAACTAGGTGAACAGACTACAGGATGCACAGTCCCCTTCTACACACTGTTCAGCAGACGGCCATGGGCCTGGCACAAGTTGTCTGTTGCTCTGATGCCCCTTTGGTAGATGCCTGTGTCAGCTGGGTAGTCGATTATGTTGTCCAGTTTGCAGTCATCTGCATATCTGGACAGCCACAGTTCATCCGTGTTGGCCTGTACCTCCAATAAATATGTACCTAACAAGAGGGTCCCAGGACTGAGCCTTCTGGGACACATCCTGGAACTGTTATGGGGTGTGGCATGGCTCCAGCAATGCTAAACATGTGTGTTCTGTTCATGAGCCACTGTGCAATCCATCTAGTGACATACGGGCTCATATTCAGGATGGTGAGCTTGCCTAGAATGCCCAAGTGTGGTATTGTTGCCAAGGCGTTTGCAAGGCCCAGGTAGGCTGTGTGAACCACCTTCCTCGGCAATGGCCTTGGTGACTGTAGCAAAGGAATCAACCGGTTACACCCGGTAGTGCTGGTGTGCCCCAGTAGCCCTGAACCAGGCATCTGTTACTGCACACATATCGATGTTTCCCCTGCAAAGGAGTGTTTTGGGTGCATGCATGTGGAGGATTAGACATCTGGCGTTGTGCAGCATTGCTCTTAGTGTCTTAACCCTTGTGATACCTATGAAGGTGGGTTTGTCATGTGAGCCCTGCCTAACATAGCCACTATGGGGTAGCAAGAGGCTTTGCCAATATCCGATAGGCCAGGGGTGACAGGTGCAGGCTGTCCCTAGCAAAGCAGGTAGTTCAACAGGAGATGGATGTGTGAAGGTGTAGTGCCTGTGACTACCTAGCAGTAGCATACATGACTGCTCACATGGACACATGTCAGGCAGGTCATATGCACTGTGTCACAGTCAATGTACATGTGAACAGGTCAAACAGTAGCAACCTCTCAAGTGGGACACGGCCATACATACAGTAGGCTACACAGATGGCACTAGGAGTCCACAGAAGCCCTATAACTATGCATTGCAGGTGTGATCGGTATTCCAGGGTAATTGCAAGCAAACATGCATGCAAACAAAGGTACAGTGAACAGTGCTCCATGTAGTCCATTGTACAACAAACAAGCTGTACCAGTTCCATAAGGTAACACTGCACATATGCAGGCGCTATGCACATGTACATGGAAACACACTGGTCAGATGGCCAGGGTCCAGTCTCAGTGCACACAAGTGTACGGAACATGCATGTACTGTCAGGATGTACAAAAACTGGATATAAAGCCATGTGCCCGTACCTGCAGTAATACACATGTCAAATAACAGACACCGATCCTTCTCACAGTGGTGCCATACTTAGTAGGATGTATGCTCCCTGGCTTGCCACCACAGTATCCCTGACATGTATGGGGACTCTCCCTCCCGTGACAGTTTGTTATGTGTGTTGGGGCTGTCTAGTATGGTAGGAGGTGTGTGCATGCAGTGCTAGTGTGCACCTATGTGTCCTGTACCACTTGTGTAGTTATGCACACATATCAACGTCCTCACACATCTGCATTGCAGAGTCTAGTGTGGCCAACATGCCACTTGCAATTTACATGTCCATCATTGTGTGCTACTACAGTCATTACCCATCCCTGTGCTACCTATGTATGTAGGCTGCTGTTGACATCATTACCACTAGTATGCCAACATGTGCAGATGATACACTATGTTACTTACCATGGGTGTAGACAACAGGACATGACAATCACACAAATACTGCATCAGGCATGCTGTGATATACCCACAATGAAATCAGCACACAGTACTGTACAACACATGATACTATTACTACACATCTATGTGGTCACCCTGTGCATCAGTAACATGTTAACCTGTACCTGCACAGTTGTTACAGACTGCAGGAGGTGGCACAGTTTCATCATATGCACAGGGTGTGAACCTGGTATACCTGGGTCAGCCACCCATACCACCAATTGACATGTATGTGTATGTGTGTTGGTGAGGGACAGCAGTAGAAGGTGGGGCAGTGTTGCTGCAGTGTGTGCGTGTATGCGTTAGCCCTAGGTGTTGTTATATTGCATGTGTGCATGGATGCACACAGTTCCACCTCATGGCTGCCATTTACTGGTGTTTGTGGACAGCCACAGACTGTACCTGCCAGGCCATACAGATCAGTGTCTCTGGGCACGGACACGGTACCTGTGCCTTGCAGGGGTGCTACGGACCGTATCCGGGACCAACCCAGACTGGGTACTGTCATCGGAAGCAGGTGTTCACTGACTGGACACAGAGCCCTGTCGGCCCTGGCCAGAGCCACGTGCACATGGTCTCCTGGGGCGGTCTGATGACAGCACAGAACCAGCATTGCTGGGGCTGCTGCTGGCACTGAGGGGGCGGCCGTGGCCCTGTTGTCGCCCGACTGCCAGCTGCTGCTGTTGCTGGCATACAGCCACGTCGACGACGCAACCGCCCACCATCACCCTGGCTCATGGGCATGTAGTTGTTGAGACGGTCTAATATGTCCCCACAACGTCTGTCTACGACGTTGGTGAAATCACGGATGGCGGCCGCAATGTCACGCATACCGTCGGTCATGGCTGTGCGACATGCTGTCAGCTCCCTCAGACCCTGTCTGGTGTACCGTTCCATACGTGACTGTGCCTGCATGACAGTCCGGAACATAGCTGAGGTTGTAAGTCCTCTGTGGGCACATCTGCCAGGGGCAGTACGCCCATGGATGCTCCCACGAGAACCCCTGGACAACTGTCTGTGTGGTACCATGTGTGGGCCATGCCCATGGCTGCTGTGTGGGGAAGCATGTGCCGCAGGTACCACACTACCCTGGTCGATGCCCACTGTATGCTGTCCATCACCTAGGGACAGTGGTGACAAGGGGTGTAATGGCAGGATAACTGTGCGCATGGATGGTGTTGACAGCTGTGTACTGTCAATTGGCTGACCAATGGCGGACCCTGGCATACCGTCCTGTGCCACTACAACAATGTCATCAGTAGCAGTACCCACGGCACCTGACTCAGTTTCCCTGCTAGATAACACCAGAGCAGCAACAGAACCTGTGGGAAGTAAACAGGAAACACAGTTTACAATGTCTTCACACTGCCAGCGATGCACACATGCACACGTGCACACATGCACACATGCACACATGCACACATGCACAGGTGCACACATGCACACATGCACAGGTGCACACATGCACAGGTGCACACATGCACACATGCACACATGCACACATGCACACATGCACAGGTGCACAGGTGCACACATGCACACATGCACACATGCACACATGCACACATGCACACATGCACACATGCACAGGTGCACACATGCACACATGCACACATGCACACATGCACACATGCACAGGTGCACACATGCACACATGCACACATGCACACTTGCACACTTGCACACTTGCACACATGCACACGTGCACACAGTTTCACACAATTGAACAGTACTCAGTATGCGTGATATTGACACACAGACACAGACACACCTACATGCATACAAGGGGCACCACTAAGTGTGCCAAAAGGTACTATTACTAACAACATCTTAACAGGTAAAGTAAATAGACACTCACCAGCATGGATAGGCTGCACTGCAGTGATACCAGAGGGTCCTGCAGACAGGAGGAAACTAATGTTAGTGGGCACAACTGTGCCAATAGTACGGAGTATGATACAGGTCAGGTGAACCACAGTCGCCTTTAAACGGTCTGCAGCTAATATTGCGGATATCACACTTGCACATTTAATACTATGGTTGCAGCTACAAACAAAGGACACACCACACACATGCATTAACTACCAGTGTACACAACAGTCAACTACACATGTGACATATTACCTGCACGTTCAGTGTCCTGCTGCTGTGCGGCTCCAGCCTCCATCATGACACATGTCTGCTGCTGTTGGTGTTGCAGGTGGACTGGAGCCACTACACTCAGGAGCAGTCCCTCCAGTCTGGTGAGTGGGGGATGTGTAGCCACCCCACCACCTGTGGCGACCTGTTGCCTGTGGATATCTGATGCACGCTGACGGACATGTCTAATCAAATCACTGCAGTGATGTCGGACCTGCTCATATGTCCTATTATGCATGCCTATATCATTTACCCGCCGGACAAGGTCCTGCCACAGTGCAGCCCTCACCTGCTGATTCTGGCTGGTGCGGGAAAAGAGTGTTGCATAGTCCCGCACCAGGCTCTGGTGTATCTCCTCATCCTCAGCCACGGAGTAGGTTGCATGTCTCGGGTGGGCCATGTACCTGGGAATAAAGATAACATGGTATCAGCAATCTATGTTGGCAGACCTTGGCACACATAATACACATGCTACTTGACTGTCATAATAACACATATCACACATATGTGGCAGCTGTCTGTCTATTGGTGGATACACATGTAGATGGCCAGGTAGCAGTGCTCGGCCATCAACTGTTGTACAGTACCTGCCAGGCTACGTACGACATACTACTGGACAGCAGCAGTCAGAACACCAATTCGGTGAGGCACCTCCTCACTCTGTGTGTTTGTGTCTAGGTACTGTATGGCGTACATCGGCGACTACTGTGAGCTGACAACACCCTGCTTGCCCTGGATATACATATCCCACCTCCACCACCAGCACAGATGGCTACAGTGCACAACATTACAGATACAGGCGTTACACTTTGTAACACTGATATGGTATCCTTACAGACCACTGGGCCAGTGTCAGAGACATCACACAATGCTGACCCCTACACAATTGCTTTCTACAGACATCTCCAAGACCACATGGCTCATGCATTCCCATATATGTCCAGGACACTGTCCACAAAGGGACAGCATCCTGTCCGTCGAACCACAGACATATACTGATTGTATCACACTTGATGTAAGCTACTACGAGACAGAGCATCAGTCTCTGAAGGGAGGGTATGTCTGAGCAGCACTGGTAAGGATCTATTTCCCATCACACTGACCACATGGGCAATGTTGAGTGGGACATCAAGCGTGATACTGCAGATGACCAGGAGGCCTACCTGACCTATTTAGCGACCTGGTCAGGACCCATCCTCTATGCCCATGGTTAGTACACTAAACATATTTCACCTACACCACAGCTAGACCACATTGTGGCGGACAGGGTCAGTGCAGGTGTCACCCCACCCTCCCCCTGTATTAAGGCATGGGTATCCCTGCTGACCCTAACCTCAAGGTCATCACAGTTATCCAGGTGAGAGACACCCACAGGTGAGCAGACTACACGACATGGACGGGACCTGCTGGTATCCCCAGTTGCATGCTACATACCCTCTGACAGGCGCTAAACACACATATACAGGTGCTATGTTACACTACCTGGACTACAGGGTATGTACCTGTACACTGGAGCACAGCACCAGTGGTTCCACTCCATGCAGGAGGCACCTCACCATACCAATACAATACAACACAATACATGACATTGTAATCCGATACTGTGCAATATGCTACTGCCCCCGTGTCTACAGCAGCGTACTGTTCTGCTAACCTGACAATTGTGACACATGTGGTGTGATGGTACCTGCTGCCGACACACAGTTACACAGGGTGACACATATGGCATATTACCTATCTCAGTGACATGCAGCAGGGGTATGTGTGACATGTACACATGGGGAGTCTCGCATCGTAACACTGTGTGGTTTGTTGCAGGGTGTGTCCTGTCAGTGAGTCTGAACCCGTACCTACACATGTGCACTAAATTGCAGTGGCACAGACGACACACAGCAGACAGGTGGGTCATGTATGGTGGCCGGTGGTACACTGCCTGTTGGACATCTGTCATGGGTGTGAGCTCCATATGTGCATCTGGGGGTGGTAACCTGTAATGGGCAGCATACGTGTACTCTATGGTGGTGACAGTCACTGTGCAATGGTACTGTGTTTGGGTGCATTGTCACCGTGTTGTACATGTCACTGTGTCCTTCTACATATCTGTTGCTGTCGTGTGAGGTCCATACCATGGCATACATTATGTGCTGTGGGGAGTACACTGACCTACATGTCCATGCCTGACTGACCATGTGGGTGGACACATACCATGTACAGCTGTTCCAGGGATAGTGTGCCACTGTTACTTTCATTGGGGCCACTATTGTACACATGTCTGACCCTGACCACCCCTGACACATGCAGTGGTGGGCGGACACTCATTTATATGGTGGTTACCTGTGTAGGTGGTCTGGACTGTGGTATGATACTCCAGATGTGACACTGCTGTTCACTCCGTGCCTTAGTCCCCAGGCACCAGTTGCAATACATCTGTACACATGTGCCTCACTCCAGCTCTGTATACATCTCTCTCTCTCTCTCTATACATATATCTATGTATTAAGATATGTCTATATGTCTATGTCTGTATACATGTACATATGTGTGTATGCATTTGCACAGATATATATATTGCTGTACATATTCTGCTGTAGATGTGGGGGGGGCACAGAGGGGTGTGGGCGACAGGGGGGCAGGCTGTGTTGCAGGTCAGCATATACAATCATACCTGTAGGTGGTCAGATCAGTCTGTCTATGTATATGTATCTACATATTTCTACCTCTGCATGTGTGCATTACATAGTTATGTCGCTACAACATTCTATCAGCATCTGTCTATGTGGTCCTACATCTCTCTCTCTATGTATGTACACATATGTGGATATCATATGTACACATGTACATATAGGATATCTACACATACATATGTTGACATGACTACATGGCCATATGTTGGACAGGTATGTCAGCATATATGTCTACCTTACTGTATACACACACTAACATACTGCTAAGCATACATAGCTCTGTAATGTAATTAGTACATGGCAGTACAACCTACAATCAGACGACATATATATGTGCACATAGATGCTGACACATACAACTGTATGTACAGCCTTCACTGATAGGTGCTGTATATCCCCTGCCCATTACACATCTTCATATACATATGGATACAGCCCAATAACACATATGGAGGGTTCACAGTATGTACACCTTGATAGTTTTACTTTACAGTACCTGTGTTAGTCACAGCTGTGTCTGCGAATGTCTGTCTCACTGTCCTGCTGCTCTGGTTCACTGTTGCAGCTTCCAGGTAGCTGTTGCTGTGATTGCTGTCTGTCTGCTTATTCGCAGTATAGTTCTGGGTGTGGTTGTCCCTTTCTCCTCTCTCTCTCTCTCTCTCTCTCTCTCTGTCTCTCTGTCTCTCTCTCTCTCCAGGTACAATGTAATTATTGCATGCGTGGACATGGACTACAGCATACTTTTGTAGGTATCTGCATATGCCCATGTGATGGCCTCTGCACCAATTGTTAGCCAGCATTTGCTAATTGCATGCAGCCTGTTGTGTACTGATTGCAGTTCTCACTGTGATTGCAGAACTGTGCTATAAAAGGTGTGTGGAATAGGCGTAGCCCTTTCAGATGTTAATGGCAGGGACCATGCTGTTATGCTGTGGACAACATTCTGTGAGTGTAAAGGTTGGTATCTCTAATTTTACTCTGTGGGTTGTGGGTTAACATTCCTCCATTCATTTCTCCAGTTTCCTGTACTGACTGTGTATGTACACTAACAACTACTACTATTGTTGATGTGTGCATGTGTGTGTGTGTGTTTTCCTTTCACCTTTGCTTGCATTCTGTTGCTACGTCTTCGATAGTTGCCCTTCACTATCAGTACTGGTGTGCCTGCTAGGTGTCTTGACTGTTGTGTGCTGCTGTAGCTTTCCTATTTCCCATGTACATTCACAGCCTGGAATGCTTGCTATATCTGCTAGGGTGTTACAGCATGCAGTGTGGTCTGGCCATGGTGTGGGCCTTGACATCTATTAGCATATGTGGGTATGCTGCTGAGCAGGCCCCAGAGGCTTTCAGGTTCACCGGTTATGTGCCTCATGGAATGGTACATATCAGTGGTGTGCACCCATTAATATGTCTGGTATGCTGCAGGTGTGACTGTGGGTTAGCATGAGCATAGGTATTGCTACACCTTTTCTGCCATGCAGTGGTGAATACTTTCGGGAACCCATAGTTGCCATTGCATGTGTTACACCTTTCTGCCTACTGTTTGTACATTTCACATGTGGTCTGTGGGGCATCCCTGTACGACATTCACTGTTGCTATGTCTAGGGTCTTAGCTATTCAAATATGGTGGTATTGTACCCGTCATGTGTACAGATATTTGCAGGCTGTCCACATGTCTGCCTGGAAATTTGGTCATTATCTCATGCACACCTTTATCTGGCAGGTCATTCTGGCCTCAAGTCAGGATATGGTGACAAACATTCAAGTTCCAGACTGCATACCCTTCCAAACATCCCACAAGGTGTAGACCCTGTTACTTTCTGAACTGTCTGCATTTGTTGTAACTTCATTTGTAATGTGTCCCTGGTTTTGGGCCTTTGCTCCACATATGTTATTACTTGGTCCAGATGTGCTCCTGTAAGGGGTTGTGGGGTATGGGCAGTGCTTCTCCTGCTGTGAGTATGTGTGTGTCTTGCAAGGTGCTATGGTGACATTATTACCTACTAGCTTCCAACTAGCATGGCTGTTTCTGTTCACACACTACTGTTATGGAAATCCACCAGTTTTGTTTGTGATTCTAAATGTCATGCTTTGTGTACTACACATCTATATTCCCTGTACATTCATTCCTACTGTTAAATGATATATTTACTTTAGCACAGTGTTTCTATGTAAGAGTTATGGCTTAGTGGTAAGTCATGCAGACTATAGTTACCAAGGTCCGGGGTTCAGGACTCACAGTGGGATTTTATTTTTCTTTTGAACTGAGTTCAGGACCTGTCAATCAAAGTGACTAAGGCACTTTTAAGCTGTTGTAACCGGGTTAGCGCTGGTTTGCGTGGAGCTCACGCATGCGCACTGGCGGTTAGCTCACGCACAAGCGATTACCGCGCTATTTTCTTTGAAAGAAAAGAAAACGGGGAGACAGGAAAGTGGTGAAAAAGGGTTCACAAAGAGGGTAAGACAGTAGGGAAACAAGCTTGGGATGTGCAGGAGGGATGTAGGTAAGGCCCATAGCTGCCCATTTCTTCAGCAGCAACAGCTGTGCATATGTATGTAATTTGGTGTGACATTTGAAACCTTCCACCACTGAGAGAGGTGTCAGGACAACAATAATACCTGTTGTACAGCCAATTGGAATTGATGGGTTCCATGTCCAGTGGACATGTGTGCGGAATGGGCAGCTATGTATGGGGCGTAATTTTTTTGTGGGTACAGAGTGCCCTTTTTTTTTTTTTTTCCAGGTGAGAGTGGTATGTCAGGTGAAGGTAGTCGGTACAGCTGGGGAGGTAGGTTGGGTAGGTTAACAGACAAGACAAACAAGACGCATACAGGGGCGGTGTATGACACGTGTGGGGGGGTTACACAAATGACGGGACGGAGGTTGGGATGTCCAGAGCCCATGAGCCCACAGATGGCAACAGTGGAACTGATATCCCCACCCATAGGCAGTTGCCACTGTTCCTTCACTGCCCAGGACGGGCTGTGCTGGGGGCTGTGTAGGCGGGACAACGGGCAAGCCCGTTAGTTGCGCCACCCGTGCCTCGAGCTGGCGAGGGGCTCGAGGACAGAGTCCCGAATCTCCCTACGCACCACAGTCCGGACGTTACGGAGGGTGAGTGGTGGATCTCCTCCGCCACACTTGCAGAGGGGCGAGCCCGTCCCCTGCAGCGCTTCCACCGCAGGTGGCACAGGGCCACCGGAGGAGGGTCCGGACTCGGCACTAGTGCCAGGTGCACTCGCCAGCTGAGGTGGGAGAGGTGGGTCCGCCGGAACCCGCCTTCCCTGTCGTTCTATGTTTTGCATTATGTCATTACAGTTTGGGTTAGTGACATATACAAACCATTCACAGTTAGTTTTAACAGCATGCATTAGTATTCCCATTAACCACACACCCAGTTATTCACACCATTGAACAGCGTGCAAAGCACATGCATAATTTCAACAATAATACACAGTCCAACAACATGCAGGGTTGGTTGATGGCAACAGGCCATCAGGTGTGGATGTATGAACGGGGCGGATGCATCAACAGACATGCAAATATATATGACCCAACAGGACAGATGTCCAGGGGTGGTAATTGTGATTGCACATACCATTTTCCGTGGAATGGGTTATAGATGGTTAGAGGGTGGGGTAAATCAGACATATTATTAACACCTTCAGATACACCCACATATGCTGTACATTTCTAATAGCTACAGTTATATACACACTACTGTTCTGACTACAGTGTCCTATATATTAACTACCTAACCTTGCAGATGGGACTGTTACTGCAACATAAGTCTACATTTTATTGCTGTTCATACACAAGTCATATCGAAATTTGTGCAGATACATCTCCTGTTGACTGTTATTTCTATAACTGTGGACAGGTGTGGATGTTTAGAATATCAGACAGTCATCCTATCTGCATATTTCAGACTGGGAGCAGCATATCCAGATTTTGGTGTACACATTCCACATGCAGCAACACTTTGAACAGATGTTTCTGTTTGGTTTTGGGTCTCACATGCATTTAATTATGTCCTGACTGCAGTATACTTTATTCAGAGGTTATTACTACTGTAGTGCTGTATTCCTGACACTTTCTCACACTCTCTCACTTGCTTTCATTTTACTATTCAAACTGGTACTTCTAGGCTTTATTGACATGTTTTAACAGAATTATTGCAGTTATTTCCAGCACTCTCACTTCTGTCATGTTTCAGGGTTTCCACATGTATTCATCTCACACAGGTGGATTCCTCCTCTTCTGCAGCTATACTCTACCTGCTGCTGCTGTTTGTGTACTAATTTCTTACAGGCAGTGCAGTTTTATTTACAAATATGTGTTGGACAGTCTCATGATTAGTTTCATCTTACAGGCTGGGAACTGTTGTAATCAGGCAATACTTGCATAAACATTCACACTCTGTGAGTTGCAAATTTAATTCCTTCCTGGATACACTGCACTCTTATGCTAACTGTCATACATTTATACATATTTACAGTTACTAGTTGTGGATTACTGACCTGCCTGGTGGCGCAACCGCACCAGCCTATCAGCATAGGCTCTGCGGTTCGCAGAACGGACACCTGCAGCTGTAATATAAATGAAGTAATATTGGAATACACATCTCCATGATTTCAGGTAGTTTAACTTTCTACAAACATAATTAATTTATACTTACTCAGTGGTGGGCGTTGGGTGATTGCCGGGCCTCCTGGATCCAACGGGTCAGTTGGTCCTGCTTACGTCTCTTCAGGTCCGCATGGTGGTGACGGACCTGCTCACCTGTCCGAGGAATTCCTGTGGCACTGGTGAGTTCATGAGCCAACTGGTCCCACGCCTCAGCCTTGCTCCCCAAAGGACCTGGCCCTGCATGAGTTGGGCCTCATGGTTATGGACTAGGAGCCAGGCCATGTACCTGGACTCCTCAACACCCCACCTCTGCGCTCGAAGCGACTACCCTCACCTACACCTGACATTCTAACTGCAGGTCTGTTCTACAATCGTTTATGCTGTGTATTCCGCCTATGGGGCTTATATAGTCCATTTTTCCGCACATATCTGTGATTGGCCAGTTTGGAATTGTATCAACTTCAGTAAACCTGCATTGTCATGCTGTTGTTTGTATTCATTCCTATATATGAGCTGATATTGCATTTCTATGACCTGCTGTCATGGCTTAGTGCTTCTGTACCTTGCCTTTGGTGTACAGTACCCTGGGTTGGAACCTGGCCACTGCTTTTATTTTTCAGGACTGTCTAGACATGTTGAGGGGTGTGTCTGTGTAAAGGCATTTTGGATACGGCTTGCTCAACGCGTTGCCCGTCGGTTAGCTCGTTTGCTGCGCGCACTCCGCAAACGGGCACGCCAGTTTAACACTGATTTGGCTATTGGCACGCATATGCCGCTTAGCTCAATTAGGGGCACATATATTTAGCGTGGTAAACCACTGCTCGGCTACAGGCACTCATTTTGCACCAGTTAAACCTATGCTTATCTACGGCCACATAATCTCACTCTGTTGAACTGTAGCTCAGCTATGGGCATATCTGGCAGTTTATATTAATTTTTGGCTCACATTTATTCAATATAAATAGGCTATTACATTGCATTTTACATATATTCTGGTTTTATGTGTACATATATGTGTCAGGGACTTGTTTCCTGCTTATTTTGGGAAAAAAAAAATTGTGTTGTGGGGGCTCGAACCATGAATGCCTGCTTTGCAGCCAGCATCTCTACCGCTTCGCTATTGCTTCCTGGCTTATTTTACATATGTAGTTCTTATATGCTTTCCCACTGACTGCTAACTGTAGCTGCGCTACGGGCACACCAGCAAACGCGCACTCACGGTTAAACATCTTTACAATTTAAAAAAAAAATGACATGTACATTTATATTTCTTTTATGTTTAATAGTCTGTAGGGGCATGTGTTGTGTTGTGTTTATTCACATTTGCGTGGACTCTGTTGTGGGTGTGTACTTTGGACACTTGTAGACTTCTGGGGGCGTGTCCGCTTGCAGGGCTCAGCCTACGGACACGCCCCCTACTGTCTTACACGGCCGTGTTCGACTTGGGTGTGATTCAGCATGCTCTCATGAATATGCAGAGCATGCTGACATCACTCAGTTTAACTGCAGCCTCCGTGTAAGAGTTATAACTCTTACACGGAGGCTTCGTGAATCCTGGGGAGTATGTACAAACTTCACAATAAGAAAAGACATCTGCCAGCCAGAGTATTATGGAGACAAAGGGAAACATTTTTATATAACTATGTCATCCCTTATATAACTGCAGATACAATAACTGCTACTATCAGTAAAGTTAAACTCATACTCAGTAGGACGAGACAACGTAACTAACATATTACCATATAGAACTAATGAGGACCTAACTAAACCCCTGTCAGTCATGCTAAAATGTTAGCATGGGGATACATCCCTGACCTGTTGCAAGAAGTTGTAGTAATACCAAATCACAAAGGGGAGGGCTCACATACGCTTCACCAGTATACTATGGAAAAATCTTTGGGAAAGCTATAATGGAGCTTTTTTAAAATGATGTGAGATGTTTACTTCTGTTATTTATGGAAAAATCTGGGTTTGTTAAGGTGAGGTCTTGCTTTACAAATCCTGTAACATTCTCTGAAGTAGTAACAGAAGCATCTGATGATGGGGTAACAGTGCATGCATCATTTGAGCCTTATATTCTCATAAAGTTTCAAAAACTTAGGAATTTCATCCCTCTTGAACTGAAAACACTTCAAAACCCCAATTTTTGAGAAACAGTTAATAGCTCCCCTAAATGAAAATGGATTTGCTCCTGCACTACTCCGGGGTGATCAGGATAAACTAACAATATATCCCACTCTCACCTCCTTGACAATATCTTTTCCTTACATGTTCCTTTTCATACAATTAGATAAGCTCACTAATTTAGGTATAAACCCTTTTATCACCTGCTGGATTGCCAGCTGGCTTACTGATAGGAGCCAAGAGGTGAAAATAGGTGAGGCCACCTCCACCAAGAGGACAGTCACTAGTGAATTCCCTCATGTGTCGTTATTGGGTCTGCTCCTTTTTGGCATCTATTTCTCTGAAATGAAAGCAAATGCTGAAGGCTTATGGCTGACTAAGTTTGCAGTCGATTGCAAGCTGGTAGTTATCATCGACTCCCCTGCAGACATTAGCATTCTTCAAGAAGATCTATCTCTGACTAACAAATGGTGCCAAAGCCATGGTCTTAAACTCAATGCTAAGAAATGCATAATTGTACCCTTTGGGACATCAACCATCCTGGCTAAATACCATACTGATATTATACCCCTATGAGTCAACCCAGTGGTCAGGGATCTGGGTACGCATGTAGACATAAGCCATACCTTCGACCCCCACAAGGCCAGAGTGGTAACTAAATTCTTTTATGTTGTGCAGCTTATAAGTAAGGGCATGGCATCTAGACCCAAAGAGGTCATTATCCTACTGTACACTGCCCTTATCAGACCAATCATAGAGTACAATGATCCCTTTGGTATTTAGCTGACTAGGCATTTGCAGTAACTAAAGCAAACTCAGAGGTTCTTTCCAAAAAGAAAAGAAGGCATAGAAAACCTGCCTTATGCAGAGCACGTTAAAGTCCTTTATCTCTACTCAGTCTCCTGTATATTGCAGAGGAGTGATCTTTGCCTGGCTTACAAGGCATCAGCAAACCCCCCACTTAATAATCTCCTACATATTCGTAAGTATAAGCGTACAAGAAATACAAGGTCTAGGGACCTGAATTTTGTCTGTGACTTAAACAGAACATGCTGAAGAGACAGATGTGTGTTCCAGAGACTGCTCTTCTTGTGGAACAGGCTTCCCATCCATGTGAAGTTGAGTTCATCTATTACCTAGTTTAAGTGCAACCTAGATCAGTGAATGTAAAATAAGAAATTTACACCAAGCCTGGCACCCATGTCTCTTAGGGTCAGAAGTAGTTTATAAATGCCTGCCTTCAATGTTTTATTTGGATACAGGACATCATTATTCTTTTGGGAGAATTTGGCTAGGGTTAGAAAGGCCCCCTCCCTGGGTCGTTAACCTAGTAACAGTCTATGAATCTACAAGTGACCCCCTTATCAGTCTTCTCTGATACATCTTTTTCAGTACTTCTAGACAGATTGTACATGAGATACATACTGGAGAAACAAGCAATGTGTTGTTTGAATTATAACCAAACACTGCGCTATACTTTATTATGTTTTTTTTTCTATGTACAACTTGCAGATATTGTTGTATTCCTATTCATATAGTAATAGAGCTTTTCTCCCTGGGTGTTTACTGGAAAGGGGTTTATTTCCAAACCAGTTGGACTATTCTGGTAAACAAAGGCAAAATAAAAAAATAAATAAGTGAAAAAAATAAATAAATACATAAATGCCAATCTATATATAATTCACTGGGTAAAATCCAGCAAAAGCATCAGGATATTGCACACTCTTTGAGACTGAGTACTTGCCCATACAATCCCATCATACCCCTAAACAGAAGACACATAAAACCCCAACATACCCCCACTGAGAAGACACACTCCCAACATACTCTTACAACAAAGACACATACAGTCCTGACATACCCCTACTGAGAAGACACATACACTCCCAACATACCCCCACTGAGAAGACGCATACAATCCTAACATTCCCCTACTGGGAAGACACATACAATCCCAACAATCCCCTACTGGGAAGACATATACAATCCTGACATACCCCTAAAGAGAAGACACAAACAATCCCAACATACTTAGAAGACACATACAGTCCCAACATACCCCTACTGGGAAGGCACATATAATCCCAACATACACTTACTGAGAAGACAGAAACAATCCCAACATACCCCTACTTGGAAGGCACATACAATCTCAACATACCCCTACCAAGAAGACACAAACAATCCCAACATACCCCTACTTGGAAGGCACATACAATCCCAACATACACCTACCGAGAACACACAAACAATCCCAGCATACCCCTTCTGGGAAGACACATACAATCCCAACATACCCCTAAAGAGAAGACACATGCAGTCCCAACATATCCCTACTGCCATCTGATCTGGATGAGTACCTGATGCTGCTGTGACAAAACATAAGGTGTGTGTGTGTGTGTGTGTGTGTGTGTGTGTGTGTGTGTGTGTGTGTGTGTGTGTGTGTGTGTGTGTGTGTGTGTGTTTGTGTGTGTGTCTGTGTGCGTGTGCATGTGTGTGTGTGTGTGTGTGTGTGTGTGTGTGTGTGTGTGTGTGTGTGTGTGTGTGTGTGTGTGCATGTGTGTGTGTGTATGTGTGTGTGCATTGTGGGTGGTTTACAGTTTGTATATGCAGTCTGTTTCCAGTACTGCAATAAGGAAATCTGCAATATGTATTACTAACCTGCTGCATCATCTGCTGACAAACTGGTCCATCCTGATGACAGCATTCACTCCTCCAAGAACAGTACAGTTTTTCCCCTGCAGGACACCAGAAACTTTTTCAGCTCTGTTAATCCTTTGCTTTCCAGTGCCACCACATGACCAGCCTCTCAGTTACTATGGGATGTGCTTTGTCTTGGCACAGTATATCATGTCAGTGATACATTCACAACACTGCTACAGTGAAAGATCTTGCCGTACCACAACACTGATATTGTGGGACAATGTCTGCCATACCTGGACCCAGAAAAAAAGACAGGTTAGCACCCTCTCTCCTCAACAGGTGTGTCCCATTAGTCCTGAGAGTCTGTAGCAGGATGTCATTTTCTATAGGGCTGAAACTGTCCATCTTCTACTGTCCAGTTCATCCTACAAACATGTAGATATCTGTGAATAAAAGATACATAACTATGGACTTTTCACTGCTGGGGCTGACAGGCTGATTGTTATAGACAAAGCGGTAACTTATGTATGTCATGCTGTAGTTGAATGGACAGATGTGAGGTATAACATTTATAACATAATGGACACATATGGGCACTTATACTGCTGCACCTGCCACACATTGCCACACACTCACTCCCTCCAAGGCCCTATAGATATTTACTGGGGAGGCAGCCATCCCTGCTCTCAATAATAACACAGCTATACCAAATTATAGTAGGAAGTATAAATGTGTAGGTATGCTAATGTTATACACAGCACCATTATTATCCCATGTACTGTACGCACTGTGCACCCTCTTCATAAGGGCTGACAGAAATATATTGCTGCAGGTTGTCCTGATATCATGGACTCTGATTTTGCCATTACAGTTTATGTGCATGAAGCACATGCAAGTGAACAACTTCATATTGTTATCTTTATGAAAGCAGGATTCTTGTGCAAGAGCTCACATTCTTTGGAAGGCAGGCAAATATGACCTACCACACTTGTAGATTACTGTCTATCTCTTCAAAGCTTTCTATAATTCTACAAATTGCTGCTATTTTCCAAATACTACTGTTTAGACTTGCAAAATAACTTGTGTAGTGTACACAAGTTAGCATACAAAATGGCAAGATGTTCTGCAATTCAACAGCTCTCTATATCTTTGCACAGTATGTTGCCAAATGAGCAAAGCATGGTGAATGTATATGGATCTCTTTATTTCACTGCTATGAGCTTGTAATAACATGTGAAGCTAGGTGCTTAGGCATGTGTCAGATGTCACACATCAATGGGCCTGTGCAGGAGACTTGCAGGAGTACACACATTATGCTTCTGAGCAGTGAGTTACCCAAAATTCAGAAATCAAATTACTTGCGTATTTCAGATGCTACCATTTCACTTCTGATTAAAGTGCCACTGTTTCATGAGGATATTTATGTGGAAATGGTTATGTCTGTTAGTGGTCATCAGACAGCAACTCCCTGGTTCATGAAGGAGAGCAAGACATGATTACTTTCTTTCATATCTAATTCAGAGAGAAGCTACTGGGTCCTGTAATAGCCCCTTAGAAAAAGTCATGCCTGATATGACCTGGCTTAGGTGCTTATAAGAGCCATGGGCATTACCAGGTCATTGAAGCAGTGCAGGTCTCGATATGATTACCTGTAATGCCACCACACTGGTACTGTGTGTGTGTGTGTGTGTGTGTGTGTGTGTGTGTGTGTGTGTGTGTGTGTGTGTGTGTGTGTGTGTGTGTGTGTGTGTGTGTGTAAAGCAAAGTTTAGGCAACATGTCCCAAATAGTATTGTAAGTGGCTGTCATTCTCTTCTTATTTTTTTACTTATCTGTCATGTTTTATGTTTTATTTATTTATTTGTTTATTTGTTTGAGGGGGGCTCTTCATTCTACTGTCAGTTATTGTCTTGGATTGCATAACAAATGACTGTGCCTACTGTGTGATTCTTCTGTGTCAGTTGAAGGTCTAAAGATTGTAGATTGTAGTGTAATATGTCAGCTGTTTTTATTATAAGTTTGGCCATGGCCTGATATGTGGTGGGGTTATGCTGAACTGTCTCAGGATGCCTGCATGCAATCTGGTGTGTCCCTGTGTTTACCAGGGTCAAATATCTGGGTAGGTCTGCTATCTTCTGCACAGGGAGACTTATCTGCCTGTTTCATGGGATAGGGAAAATGGGATATAGATATGGGAATGTAAGTTGTAACTGATGTTCTGTTATTCTTACTCCTGTTACAGTTCTCTAATGTGACCCTTTCTCTTTCACTGGAGGAGACCTCAGCCTCATCTCAACTTCTGACTGGCATTCAGCCTGGCCCCGTTGTCCATGGTGACTTAGTTACAGCTAGAGGCTGCAAATGACAGAAGAATAGACCATAACACTGTCAGAAGGGACTGTCCTATGAACTGTATGGCATGTTTACCCATCTGACTGGTCTCAATCATTGAGCAGTGAAAATAGTTAAGGCCCATGCCTTTGGCCACATTGAGTCATCATCTGGTGCTAGATCATAGCAGCCTTCATAATGCTGCTCATATCTCACTTTTTCCAAAGACTAATGTGTTCCCTTCCTGTTGTGTCCACCCCCATACCTTATGTATTATCCAAGCCTTCCAATCACTATTTGTCTAGTCTCTGTGTATCTTTGTCAATCCTGTGTCTCTTTATCCTAGTGTGTACACACCTGACCCTATTTCTAATGTTATCTGTGTCTGTCTGTCTGTTTTTGCACACTGCCTACCCTTCTTTCCTTCATTTTTTCACTAACACCCTACAGCTTCTTCTCTTCTCTGTATGTAGAGAAAGGGAAGCCCCATCACCCCAAAAATGGATGTCTTCCCACTCCATTCTGCTCACTCATATGTTATTCAACTGCATGTCCCTTTGCTTAATGTATTTCTCTTTTTCTTGCTTTCGTATAGACCTCTTACCAATCCTTTTAGGCATCTGATAGGTGTCCACATGTGTGTGGACAGTATAGCACAAAAGCTGTAGTTAATGTATATCCATATAAGATTATATAACACCTTTTGTCAGCTGAGTGTTGACACTTACAGCATAGTCTCAGTATGAACTGTTTTATTCCGATATGTTGAGCAGTTGGCTTAGACGATTAAGGAGCTGTTAACAAGCTGTTTCCTATAGTCCAATGGTTCAAGGTCTTATTCCCTCAGCCTTCATTGCCTAACTGTGTGACTTCAGTAAGTCCCTTAACCAGATACCACTCCTGGGATAGCCTGAAAAAAGGTCCATGGAGATCAGTGCTCTACCCATGGTAAGCAAATACAAAGAAAAGAAAAGAAATAAAGGATATGCAGTGGTATATTTTCATCTCTTACCAGATTCACACAAGGTTGCATGCAGCTTTACTATCTGCTGTGCATTGTGTTTCTTGATGCATTTTCCCCTGCATGGATGTGTCCGTTTGCATATCAGCTACACTGCTGATCCATGTAGAATGGAGATCAGCTATCAGCTATCTGCATGAAAGTGCTGCCTGTCTCACTTGTGAAATTAGTCTGTGCTGTACAGCAAGCACACTGACACAACTCTGCCCACAATGTACACAGATGTGTAATGAATTCCAGCTACAGTATTAATAATCTCATTTTTCTCAAGCATGTCAGAGTATCTGTCTAACATTAAGATACTGGACAATTAGGAGTTGGGATGTAAGTAACCCATATATTTGAAAAGACATAAAATAATTTATAGACTAATACCTATCTGAAGGGTGACAGAAACACGGTATATAAACAACTATAATTTCACAGAGAAAACTGTTTGACTGTTAAAAAGATACTAGGAACTCAGTGTAGGTAGAACTGAAGTCATGGCTATTATGTCATTATACATCCAAGTAGGTCTGTCCAACATCTGAGATTTGCTGCTTAGCCGCTGCAGAAAGTAAATGTTTAACTAGGAATTAGCTGGTAGTGATGACAGGAAGAGCTTTGAACAAATAAATGTGTTTTGCTTTTATCTAAAGAAGCCATGAGTGAAATATTGTGCAAAAACAGCAGCCATGCAGTCAGTCCCGAAGTAGGATGCACTTCTATCCTTAGACTTAGAAAGATGTCATTCTGTGCCCACAGGGTATATATAAGATGACTCCAGCTTCTCGGGATAAACCAGAAAGTGTCTCCCCAGTGATGCTTATATGGTATAGGAACAGCTATGATTCAGGCTGCTGGGCTTAGTAAAGTTGCTGTTACTACTGATTACAAAAATAGGTATTTCTTACTGAAATGTTAGTGCACATTACAGTTCATACTGTCACGTTTTACAGATGCTTTATTTTCATTTTATTATAAAATCTTAGACTAATTCTGATAGAATTTAGTTTCTTTGTTACGTTTCCTAATGTCTTTTAGTAAGGTTTGCTAAATTTCGTTACAATTGCCTCATTTCATGTTTTAATTATGCAGTTACTTGTTTAGTTTTGTTCTAAACAACTGCCAAAATTAAAGCATTACATTGGTAGTAAGGACATGCAGTGAACCAAGTTACTCAGAGAAAGACATGCTTAGAGGACAGAGTTTATTGTACCCTAATATGGCAATTACTGTGTGTGTGTGTGTGCGTGTGTGTGTGTGTGTGTGTGTGTGTGTGTGTGTGTGTGTGTGTGTGTGTGTGTGTGTGTGTGTGTGTGTGTGTGTGTGTGTGTGTGTGTGTGTGTGTGTGTGTGTGTGTGTGTGTGTGTGTGTGTGTGTGTGTGTGTGTGTGTGTGTGTGTGTGTGTGTGTGTGTGTGTGTGTGTATTTCTTGAGTTCTTTTAAGAATAGATGTCATTTTGAACATTTCTTTCTATAGCCAAAGCAAAAAAGTTCAGTTGCATCCATAAACTAGGCCCTGTGCCTCTAAACTCTTTAAAAGAGCTGAATAAAAGTAGCTCAAGAAAGAACAACTGTGAGATTAGTACCAAAAGAAGAGGTATTTCTGCTCCAAGTCTTTTGCAGAGGGAAAGGCTTAGTTGCCCTGATGGAGGAGCCATTTCTGGCTCTGGTGTCCTGAAGAGGACCTCTTTCTTGTCCTGAAGAAAGAGGCGTTTCTTTTGAAGGAAAGTAGTGTTTTCTTTTTTCTTTATTGAGGAGACATTCCTGCCCAGGGTCCAGGGAATAGAAACATGTACATTTTCCTGCCTCAGCGTAAACACAGGCTGCCTAGATAGGCTGGTAAACAAGATGATGCAGGAAAAAATATATAACTGTGACCATTACATGATGTGTCTAATGTGTTTGTACAAAAGTAAGGAATGATTGTGGAGGAATAGTAAATAATTGCTTTGTGTGTTCTGTTTCTTAACTGGTGGTAATTTATTTTTAGATCCCAGCTAAGTCTTTGTTTACTGTATAAAGGAAAACACCCTGTACTTGATGACTGGTTAACTGTATTATTCATGCTTTCCTCTAAATATAGCAACTTAGGATAACACAAGGCTTTCAGAATGCTGACTACCAATTGGAATATCTTAAAACGGATATTGTGAAATGCTGAAATGGAATGAAAACCATTTAACATTTAGTCTGTAGTTCATGTGAATTAAAATCAGTGCTTTTCTTTGACAAATAAAATGTCTGAACAGAAAGCATGCTTTATAATGATTTGTCAAATATGCTTGCATATTATTTTCTTTCCTTTTCTCTCTTTTTTTACATCTAGCTAAAAAAACTAAAGAGTATAAAACAACTTTCTGAGTATTTGCACACAGTGATATTCCTGCTGTACTATGTCAAACCATCTCATTTTGCAGACCACTTTACATTTGCAGGTTGTGGTGTGTCACTTGCACGTGAAAATAATTTGTTCTGCAATAAATCACAACGTGTTCCTAATTCTAAGCCATTCTGTACGCTCATCATTGTCACCAATTTTCACCTTTTGAGTGTATGAGCTGGGTCTATATTAGGACATCGAAGTTTCAAAACTTCGAATGTTCTAATATTGACCCCTATTCAGCGAAAGCTGAAAACATCAAAAATACAGAACAGCAAATTTTTTTCTAGGGAAAAAAATTGCTGTTCCAAAACACATACACACAACACAAGCACACCAAATAAACAGCAATCCACATACATACACCTAAAATCTTACACCTAACCCTACACTAAATCATACACACATCACTAACTATCCACTTACCTTAACCCAAACCCTAACCCTAAGGTCCGTCACTATCGCACACTCATCTCACCCGCGCCCTAACCCTAATTCACCTACCCCGCCTAACCCTCATGTCCACACAATCGCACACATACCTAACCCGCACCCTAACCCTAACTCACCTAACCCTCCCCAACCGCCACGTCCCCACAATCGCACACATACCTAACCTGTGCCCTAACCCTAACTCACCTAACCCGCCCTAACCCTCACGTCCACACAATCGCACACATACCTAACCCACACCCTAACCCTAACTAACATAACCCACACTCAATCACACACTTACCTGAACCCGACCAGTAACTTTCCACCACAGCGCTGAAAATACCGAAGCAACAGGAAAAAATTTGGTTTTCTGTTGCTTCGATATTTTCAGCTTTCGCTGAATAGGGGTCAATATTAGAACATTCGAAGTTCTGAAACTTCGATGTTCTAATATAGACCCTATGAGCTTGAAATGCTTTGATCACAGCCCCAAAAGTTAATCAATCGACCACCTCAAGATATGCAAATGCATTTAACCCCATCTGTCCCATCCTTCCACCTCAGATGTGCAATGACAATGTAAGGGATTGTAGTTAAACTGTCATGCCTTAGCATGCATTCTACCCACCACAAAAGCACAATCTGTCAGTCTTCCTAATTATACCATATCCTTGGGCAGATCACAGGTGACTGATGGGAACAGATGGCCAGCCTACTGTAAAACAAAACAAAGGAACTATGTCAAAGAACACTTGACAGGAGAAAAGGCATAACTGCAATAGTCAAACAGTTATAGAGGAAAAAAACACTATCAATTTTATTTTCTTTCAATATAATAATTACTAAACTCTTGTAAATCTTACAACTGTCCTTTGAAAGTGTATCAGAAGTCAAAAACTAAATTTATTCGGTGGTATACAATATGCCTATCATGTATCTGCAGTTCATAGAAGCACTTGTTTGGAAAACTGGCCTGCCACAAGCTGCATCCTAGCCAAGCTAAGGTCTTCACTGTACAAATATTTAAACCACATGTAGTTGATGCCCATAGGATGTATGCAAATGACTCCATATGAACATACCAGTATTTCATCTACATGGTTTCTGAATGCCCATGACTTTTAAAGTCTTTATGGGTATGTTCAGAAGCCAAATGCGCGATGGCGACAGTTAGTGAGGTTTGGCATTGTTGTCCTGAATGTACACATAAAGACATAAAAAGTAAAATGTAATGAGCATTCAGAAGTAATGTTGCTGAAACACTGGTAGGTCTGCTACCCCTCATCTGTCACTAACACCCACTACTCAAATCATACTATCCATATCTCCACCCTTGAGGCTGCACCTATCTGGTTATACCTTTCTTCCACAGCACTCCTCAGGTTCCATCTCACACACCCACCATTGCTTCCTGTTACACTCCTTTATCTTTAGCTTTTTTTCTTCTTTATATATGTTATATATCTACAGGTGTCCTCTTTCTTCTCCTTTCAGCCTTCTCTCTGCTCCACATTCTTAGCATCCCATATTGTACATGCCTATTCAAATTCCTGACTGATTCTTTTTAATTCTTTTTATTCTTTTTATTTCCTTCTATAATGTAATTATATATATATATATATATATATATATATATATATATATATATATATATATATATTCTCCATCATTGTCTTCAAGACTCCTGTTTCTAATATACACCAAATATGCTCCTCATCTTTCTGTCCACACATCTACTCCTAGTACTGTCTTACCTTGCATGCTATATGATACCTATCGCACCTATTTCTCAATCACCCACTCTTACTCACACTGCCTATGGCACTTGTCAGCCATTCGCTATTATTATTGCTTCTAGCTTATTTGGCTTACCCCCATCTCGTTTTCAGATATAATATTCTTAACCCTTCTCCCAACTCATATAAGGTAAAATTTAAATGCAATACTAACATACCCAAACCCTTACTAGTGTATGCATATTGTAAAAAAGATCATATTATGCAGCGATGTTCACCAAAAACCCGGTTCCCAACTACTTCTGCTCTCCACCAGCTCCATCTTTTACTGTAACATTACTAAAAATTTGAAAATCATATCATGAAAATTCAAGGTATAGTAAACAAAGTCTCTGAATTTAATTCCTAGATTATTCATTACTCCCCAGACATTATTATTCTTACAGAAACATGGCTCAAACCACAAATAAAAGATTCTGAAATTCTCCCCTGGCTATAATATCATCTGCTCTGACAGATTAAATAAAAAAGGTGGTGGTGTAGTAATCATGTTCGCTAACCATATCTCTGTCTCTCCTTCTTCTATTTCTCTACTAAATTCCTCTCTGCTAAAATTCTTGTCTCTTACTGTAAATTAAATGAGCATAAAACACTATGTATAACTGCCCTATATATTCCACAAGCAAATAATATCCCTTTTCTGGAAGACATCCTACACTGGGTATCTAGTTCCATTTCTCATGAAATTATAATTATTGGTGATGTCAATATTAACTGGCAAACTTTCACATCAGAGCACCCTTCCACTAGTATCAATATATATAATTTCAAACAAGTGATAACTTCAAATACTCACTTCATCAAAGTTAATAGCACTGGGACTACTCTAGACTAGATCCTAGTCTCAAATCCAAACCTTTATGACTCTCCCAAAACCCCCCCAGACTCCCTCAGTGATTGCCATCCCACCTATGTTCAGAGACTAGCAACTCACCATATCAAACAGCACCTTCATAAAGACTGCCATAACCTCTCAAATTACAGTTCCAAGATCTTTAACGACATCCTTAATAAAATTAATTAATCCATCCTCTATTCCCTGTCACTGGATAATGCTGTTCTAAAATGTAATACAATATTTCTTAACATTCTCAATAGCCTCGCTCCTATAAGAAAAAAGAGAGTTAAATTCACCCAATCACCCTGGCTATCACCGTCTAGTAGACAATTAATGTATAAAAGAGACAAAGCTTGGAGAAACTGGCAAAAATATAAACCTCAAGCACACCTCCAGACTCACAAACAACTTTGAAACATGATGACAAAAAAGCAAGTTACTGCTGATAAGAAATATTATTACTTAAATGCACAGGATAACCAAAAACATAACCCCCCAAAATTTTGGTCCACTGTCAAGAAAATATAATACCCTGGAACTCCTAGTATCCATAATCCTTGCCCAGACATCTCACCCTTAGAAACTGCTTCTAACTCCCACTTTATAGACTCAATAGCCATCCTCATCCAAAACTTCCTGCAGAATTTTGCCATCCTTGACAAACTTCAAAGCTCTAACAATGCCATTTTCAACTTAAAATCTCTCTCTGCTTCCTATATAAAAAAATGATTACACAAACTTAAGCCCTGCTCACCATCTGTAGACAATCTCCCATATAGATATCTAAAGATTGTTGCTCCCTCTATTCCCTACCCAGTCTCTATCTTGATCAATCGATCCATTTGTGAGTTATATGTCCAACCTATCTGGAAAAAAAAAATTACATCATTCCTCTTCATAAAGGGGGAAACTCGACTGAAATAAACTTCAGGCCACTTGCAATATTGTCTCCTCTTTCCAAGATCTTAGAAAACTGTATACATAAACAACTTTTACAATACTTAAATCTATTTACCTCTACCCACTAAACTACTCTCAAAAATGTCTGCTTTAGGCTTTTCCAGTACAACAGTCACCTGGTTCTCTAGATACCTATCTAACCAGCTACAATTAGTTAAATGGCTCTCTACTTACTCATCTTTTCTTCCAGTTAATACATGTGCCCCACAAGGCTCCATACTTGGACCTCTCCTTTTTAACGTATTTATAAATGATCTACATGCATCCTCTCAACAAGCGAGTTTAAGTTATCATACATGTTCTGCAGGAACAGATACATACGCCTATGATTGTCAATGTGTTCTATAAGGGGAATTTACTACCTCTTTTCCAAAAATAAACTGTCTTTGGAAGGGTTAAGTGTGACAGTTTTAAACCTGGAGTTGAAATCAGGGACAATCCAGACCATTTGAGAGGTTGGCTTGACAAGTAAGCCACAAGCCACAAGTGCAACAATTGAACCTGTGTCATCAATGTTATCAAAGATATATGTATTTACTGGGTGCAACACAGAAAAACATATCACACATGCATTTTGTACAACACCTTGAAAAGAAGCCTGCAGTGTCAATTGCTCATAGGTTTGCATACTAAAGAATAGTTCTGAATGGGTGAAAAGATGCGTGTAAGATCACTGTGAGACATGTAATACACTTGACTAAAGCATCCCTGACAGACATAGGTAACAGCCATAAGGATAACAACACCTACAAGCAGCATACTATTATTAGTGGATTCCCCACACACAGCTGTGTATTGCATGCATCTGCCACATGTAATAGTAATGGATAAATTGTCTGAAGCAATTGCAATTGATGTTTGAATTAAGGTGTGTTATAATGAATGGTACAGCAGCATGTGAGACTGATGGCAATGCATCAACTATGCCCATGTGCACAGAAACTAGAGCAGTGCAAAATCTATTGTCAATGAGCAAGGAAGCTGTCACTGTGATAATTTGTTCACTTACCAAATAGTGCATGGAGCATACCCTGTAAGCACATGTCAAATCTCAAGACATGTGTCACATGATGACTGTCCCCCTGACATTGCTAGTGAAAATGTTCTACTGGCATGAACTCCTGACATGCATGCATTTGTGTTCAATCAAACTATCAAGTGGTAATACTGATGGGATGTACTGTTATGTCCGTGATGCTAGTCACAGTATAGCTGTACCTGGTATACTATTGGAGCTCATAGTTTTATAGGTTCATATGAGTGCACTAGGCTAATGTTCTAAGATGGCATAAAAGCCTAGCATAGCCTGTGCTGGAGAACATTGTATGTAATGCTAGCACCACAGCACATGTCTGGCTTTCATAATGTCAGAGAAGACTTTATATTAGTTGACATCCTCAGTGTCTAGTGAAAAGATGTTAGTAGGAATATCTCACTTGCTGCTGTAGAATGGTGCCCAGAATGAGAGCTGACTGAACACACACAAGTTGACTGCAGTGAGATTAGAACTCCTAACTACCTAGTTTTACAAGCTAAAGAACACAGTACTTAATACTAGTACCATTGCACAAGTCTGAGTTTTATATTGTCAGAGAACACTTTATAGTGGATAACTTCATCAGTGTATGTTTGGAAGAAGATGTTGGGCAGGCTGTATGAAATTGTTGTGTATTCATATGCCACTCTAAAACTTTGTTCTCAGTGAGACTTGAGTGATGACATTAAGAGGTAGACTCAGGCTCTTCTGACTATGCACACACAGCTATACATATAGGCACACACACACACACAGACACACACACACACACACACACACACACACACACACACACACACACACACACACACACACACACACACACCCACACACACAAAACCCCTATCTAAAAAATTAGTCCAGCTGCAAAACACAATACTTAACATTTGCGCCATCACAGATGTCTAATATTTTAATTGCCATACTGGTCTGTATGGAGGATGACATCATCATAATGTTGGAGGTAACATATACTGTTATGAGACTTGTGTGCAAAGTCTGGACTTCAGATTTGCTTTTGTTATTGCAATGTGCAAACATACATTAAATGTCAACTTGTTAACCTAGGTGAAAAAAACTGTCATAAATGCATGTTACAGAACTGAGGTATACATATACCTGTTTCTCAATATTTTGTTCACATAATGCGCGCACACACACACACACACACACACACACACACACACACACACACGCACACACACACAGATGCACATGCACACACACACACACACACACACACACACACACACACACACACACACACACACACACACACACACACACACACACACACACACACACACACACACACACACACACACACACACACACACACACACACACACACACACACACACACACACACACACACACACACACACACACACACGAGGAATGCAATGGTTGATGTATACGTGTTCATATTCTGATAAACTGATGTCCATAATATCAGACTTTTCAGATGATATCAATGTGTTTTGATCAGTGATTACCAGTGGCTAGTGTCAATATAAACCCATAACAAATGTAACAATGCAGTTGTGTTATTTAATTCTGTCGTGTAGGTGACATTGGACCTATTACTGAGATATGATTTGCAAGTGCATTGCTGCAGAGCACACATGCGTCTGAGTATATGTGCCTTCAGTGTATAACAAGTCCCTTCCTTTCTGTTGTGTTTAAGAATGCCTTTAGATGAGATGGAGAATAACTGGGCAATAATCATAGTAAAATATGCCAAACACCTGGTTACATAGTGCATCTTCAAGAAATTCATTTGCATGAATGATGGCAAACTGTTAGTACATGTCAGATTCCCATTTTATGAATACTACTTAAACATGAGAATTTGTTAGGAATATATGTTATGTGAAAAATAGGTGACAGATACTATACTGTTCATAATTTAGTTTACATTGGAAATGTTTTGTCATAACGTTTACGACATATTCCGTTGCTATTGCCTTCCCCATTTGCTCAGAGTTAAATGAAGAGCAAATACTTTTCTTTGCATAAATGGAAAAAACAGTAATGGTTCTATTGTTTTGTCTTTCTTAGCACAAACAGGCTAAGCAGTGATGCCTGACTGTCAGCACTCTGGACCATAGTGAGTGTATAAAATACACTTGCTGCCTAGCTTTCCCTCTGGCAGCAGGTGTTAGAGCAGTAAGTTCATGGTCTGAGCACAGATAACACAGGGTTCGAATCAAATCCAGCTCATTAACTTTTACAGATGGTGCAGGATGGCGCTACCTTAACAAATGTGATCATTACTGCAAATGTGACAAACAATGACTACAGTAAAGCATGTGTCTTACACAATTTTTATCATTAATGCCTGCCTCTATACAGTGGTACAGTTATTAGCTGCTTTGCATGCTTCACTGCAAATCACAACTTAATTGTATGTACAGCTTTTGTAGAAATGACAAGGGGTGGAGCATGTTTTGAAAAGATTATTTCTGACTCAGCAGATATGATAACTATTTGTGTATGGCCATAAAGCCTAAAATGTCTGTGCTGTATGCTTTGTCACATTAAGTATAGTTTGCATGTTACATTAGATGACAATTTCATCCATCATCACACGAACATGTCACAAACAAAATCCTATAGATGATTTTAAAACATTGCACAGTACATGAGAAATGATAAACTTTGAATTAAGGTAATATATTAGTATTACCCAACAGCACAGTCAAGTCAGTCTGCAGACACCATCCATCAACCTAATAGAAATACACATGTACAGAGGAGCTGGAATGATGGGATGAATGCAAGGAGAGATGAACATTCACCCAGTAGTGTTATTTTAATGGCATATTAATAGTCATGTTTTTGGTCTGTTGTCATTATTACCATTGTGATGATTGGGGAGAGATGTGCGAAGGCTACCAGCATAGTCAAATAGAATTTGATACATAATTCTATCAACTGTATAAATAAATGTAAAATACAGGCTTGTGTTTTTAAATGTAAGAAAACACTGTAAAATGTGAACTTCAAGATTGCTGCAACATTGCCATCTGCTGTAAGGAAAACCAAGCCAAGTATTTCAAATGTGTCTTTTTAAGTTGAAAAGATCTTATCAATCTCTTTAATGTTTTACAAGTCGGTTCCAGTATGGCTGGATGAAGGTTTCATGGCCATTGTTTTAAGGCTAAAGTTTATGACCAGAATTTAGATGTGGAAGGTGCTTTATTGCTCTAGTTTCTGTTAGAATATACATGTGAAATGCCTTGTATTGTAAGTTCTGAGGAGGTGTTAGATTGCTAAATAATGCAGTCTGTGGCCTGAGAACTCAGACCAGGTGTTAAGATGATGCAATATGAATACTGGGAAAACTTAAGTGTCAAAAATGATATAATTTAGGAGGGCCTTAGAAACATGTTTGTTAGTAATGTTTAAATATTATTTCACACAAGAGACTGGAAGCATTTTGATTTTGGACATCCAGCTTATCAGCACTCTGCCTTATGCTCACATGTAAGTTTTAGCACTGTGATTTCTTGTAGGAATACTTAAAGCTAGTAAAGATTAATTAGGTATTTTTCTTTGAAATCAGACCTGTCCTACAGTATTATTTTAAGTTTCTGTGTGATCTCTGAACTCTTAGATATCTCTGTGGTGTAGTAGTTTTGCCTTGTGGTTTAATTATTTATTATTAAATATTTTTAAAACCTTCTGCCTGCGGCTGATTTGTATAGGGATAAGTTCTAGAGTACATTGCATATTTATAGAGGTTATTGTAATAGGCCACTCTAAAGTAAGCCTTGACTGTTAGTCATACTACCATTGGATATTGATATTGCACAGTAATAATTGGACACCATTTTAAGGGTCTTTTAGTAGCTGATATTATTAACTGGGTGGTGGCAGTAATTACTACCATATAGTCTGGGTAAAAGGGCAAAGTTGGAGAATCTGTGTCAGCCTTTCCCAGGAGTGTCTGTGAAGCTGTATAAATACTTATCTCAGTGTGCGTGTGTTGTGTCAGCTACTTGGCAGGGACACGAAGAACTGGTTGGACAAAGAGGGTACTGGAGGTTTTAGCTTGCCCATTTAGGCTGAGACCTGGACCCTATAGCTGTGCCATTGGGGAGTCTTATTGGGGACCTGGTGATCAAGGGAGCAACCAGCCCCAGACTGACTGTGATCTCTGTGTGCACTTAAGGGAAATTGTACTTTACTGTATGTATTGGTTATCCATTCCTCTCTTCTAGGAGATGACCTCCCTGGTGTTGGTGGTGAGGATTGAGGCTCCTTGATTGCTGGGCCAGGGTGCGGTTGTCACAAGTGATTGGCAGTGGTGGGATCTACTTCACATACTAATTGGCTTGTATTGGTGTGGGTAGTGCTAATTCCTGAAGCTTATGTACAGTGATCTCTGAAAGTGTTTTGTACTCTAAAACAGCCATGCAGTGTATACTCAGAGTTCAGATCACAATTGTTTTATTTATTTTGTTAGCTTAGTGTTAGTCAGGTCGAGCAGGCAGCATGTCAGCAGAATAGTATGGAAAGCTGACAAGGAGCCAGCTGGCGGAGATGTGCCAAGCTAGGGGACTGGTGCATGGAAACCTGACTAAAGCAGACCTGATTGCAGCCTTGGTTACAGCTGCATCAGAAAACAGCAGCCGGGAGGATAATCAGACTGACAGTGGAGATACAATATCCTCGGAGAATGGACAGCTCAACCTTTCTGTAGTGGACTGAAAAATCCAGCTGGAGCTAAAGAGTCTTGAGTTGGAGGCCAGGTGTATGGAACTGGAAACAACTGAGAGAATGAGAAGCCCAGAAGCTGAAAAACAGAAATGGCAGAGAAACCTTGAGAGGGAAATGATGACTCTTCGCCAGAGTCATGGAGGTAATGGGGAAGGGAGTAACAGAAGCACAAAAGGCCAGTAAATTTCTTCCACAGTTTAAAGATGGGGATACTTTTGATAGCTTCGTTCATATGTTTGAGTGGGTATGTAAAAAGTATGAAGTTGACCAAGGGCTCTGGGTACTGTTCTTGACCCCCTTACTCCATGGTAAAGCAGTAACTTCTTTAGCAAAAATGCATGACACTGACTGTTTTGATTATACTGCTGTAAAAAGACATTTATTAGAATGTTTTAAGCTAACACCTGAAATGTATAAGAAAACGTTTTGTGAGCATAGATGCAAGGCAGATTAAAATGTATGTGAATATGTTGCTGAAATGAGCACTTATTTTCATAGCTGAGTGAGAGGATGTCAGGTCACCACTTTTGATGGGCTGGCAGACCTTTTTGGTAAGGGAACAAGCTCTTAGCACTTTGCCTGAGGACATGAGCATCTGGTTAGCTGATAGATAGTGTGCTACTTCAGAGGAGTTGGGGAAAAAAAGAGACCTATACCTGGCCATCAGGGAAGCCCTGCACAGGAAAGGGACCCCCAGTACTGCTCATGGGACTAAAGGAAACCATGGTGGGCAACACAGACTGCCCCAATAGAATCCATCAGTAGCAGGGAAAGCCACTAGTCCAGGTACATGTCCAGGAGCTAGAGTTAAATGTTTTGAATGCAACCAGTGGGGCCATGAGGCATACAGATGTCCATGGAGGCAAGGTGGGGAACCAAAGTTGTGGGAGACAGTAAGTGGGAAAGACAAAATGCCAACAGTGTGTTTTGAGACAACAGGGGTATGGAACTACCATCCTGCAGATGTCCTGGGAGGGAAGGATTTGGATGAGGCAGTACTATGTACTTATGCAGTTGCATGCAGCGAGGCTAGGAGACAAGCATGTGGGTCTGGTAGCCTGGGGAGACCCAGACAGACTGCATACTTGCAGCCAGGACTGCTGTGGTGGTTACTTCAGGGAGTGAGCTACACTGTAGCAGTGAGACTGAATGTGAGCCACAGCTGCTTGTGGGTACTGATGTTCCCTTAGACAGGGTAACTCCAAAGGTAGAGGTGAGTAGTAGTACCCAGGCTGACAGTGACGCACTGCTGTCAGAGGATGCCAGACTTCCTGTGGAAGGGGAGCTGGGAAGGGTTACAATGAAAGACTTGACACAGGCTCAGCTCTCAGACCCTACATTGCAAGGCCTAAGGCAGGTAGCTAGGGTGGCACCTGATTCTCAAGGGAAGGGGGAATCTGTATACTGGAACAAAGGGTTACTGTACAGAGAGTGAACCCCTGAGGGAGGGCTAGAAGATGAGACAGTACAACAGTTGGTAGTGCCTAGAGCTTACCATCTGGCACTTCTAGCCATAGCCCGTGATATTCCCTTTGCAGGTCATATGGGCATAAAATGTATAAAGAGGCATGTTATGCAAAACTTCTATTGGCCTGGAATTTCCAGAGATGTAACAGGGTACTGCAGGACCTGTGAGCAGTGCCAAAAGGAAGGCAAGGCAGAAGACAAGGTGAGAGCTCCTTTGATGCCTTTGCCTGTGATTGAGGAGCCATTTCAGAGGGTAGCTATGGATATTGTGGGTTCTCTGAGTACCCCAAGTTCCACAGGAAAAAAGTATATCCTAGTGATTGTAGATTATGCTACATGATACCCTGAGGCAGTGGCTTTGTCCTCCATTGAGGCTGAGAAGGTGGCAAATGCTTTGCTAGAGATTTTCAGCAGTGTTGGTTTCCCAAAGGAAATACTGTCTGACAGAGGTGCCAAATTTATGTCAGACCTGCTGGCTTGTCTGTGGAAGTCCTGTGGGGTGACGCACATGAAGACCACCCCCCACCATCCCTAGACTAATGGTCTTGTTGAGAGGTTAAACTCTACAGTCAAGTCCATGCTATGGGCATTTGCAGATCAGTTTAAGAGGGAGTAGGACAAATATCTGCCACATCTGTTGTTTGCTTACAGAGAGATTCTCCAAGAATTCACAGGTTTTTCACCCTTTGAGTTGCTGTATGGACATAGGGTGAGGGGACCTCTAGATTTAATTTGAGATGAGTGGGAAGGTGAGTGTGAGTCTCACAAGGAGTCTGCTGTGGCATATGTCCTGAACCTCAGGACAAGGCTCAGAGAACTCATGGGCCTGGCCCAGGAGAACCTGGCAGAAGCCCAACAACAGAAAAAGGTGTGGTATGACAGGATTGCTCGAGCTAGAGAGTATGCTGTAGGGCAGCAGGTGATGTTTCTCATTCCTGTCAGACACAAGTTGCAAGCAGCTTGGGATGGACCCTACAAGGTGGTAAGAAAAGTATGTGATGTTAACTACATGGTGGAAGTGCTAGGCAGATGACAGGGGCACAAATTGTACCATGTTAACATGACGAAACCTTATCATGATAGGGAGGCCCTTGTGCTGAGCATTTGCAGTGGATTGCAGGAGGAGTCTGAGAGAGATCTTGTGACTGATCTCCTCAATGAGGCTTGGGCTGATACCTCAGTGGAAGGGCTAGCAATGTCCTAGCAGCTATCTCCTACCCAGTTTTGAGAAATCCGAGCAGTGTTGCAGGAGTTTGGGGGCATGTTCACCTGGAAACCAGGGTGCACCCACTTGGTGCAGCACTAGGGGGATACAGGACCCCAAAGGCCTATCAGGCAGGCCCTTTATAGGGTGCCTGAGAGAGTCAAACAGACTCTGAGGGAAGAGGTACAGGAGATGTTGGAACTAGGAGTGATTCAATAGTCCAACAGTCCCTGGGCCTCAACAGTGGTGTTGGTGCCAAAGATGGAGGGCAGCAACATGTTCTGTGTGGATTACAGGAAATTAAATAATCACACAAAGTCAGATGCTTATCCCATGCCTAGGACAGATGAGGCCTTAGAGCAGCTGGGTGGGGCTAAGTATCTTACAACCATTGATCTTACCAAGCAGATGCCCTTGACTCCCAGTGCTAGAGAGCAGTCAGCCTTTGTGACTCCTTTTGGCTTGTATGAGTTCACAAAGATGCCCTTTGGGATGATGAATGCCCCAGCAACTTTCCAGTGGCTGGTAGATCATATCTTAGTAGGAGCAGGAGGGTTTGCCCTTGCTTACATAGATTATATTGCTATCTACAGCCATTCCTGGCAAGAGCACCTTCAGCATGTCAGGGAGGTGCTGGGCAGACTACAGAGAGCAGGGTTGACCATTAAGCTGAGCAAATGTCAGGTGAGTATGGCAGAGGTCTCCTACCTAGGACATAGAGTGGGGAGTGGTAAGATAAGGCCAGAACCTGCCAAAGCGGAAGCTATTCAGGTATGGCCTGCACCTGTTACCAAAAAGAAGGTAAGGGCATTCTTAAGGACAGCAGGGTACTACAGAAAGTTCATTCCCAATTATAGTACCATAGCTGCTTCCCTCACAGACCTGACAAGGAAGAACAGGCCAGGTAAGGTAGTGTGGACCCCAGCATGTGAGCAGGCATATCAGAAGCTTAAGGAAGCTTTGGGAGGACCCCCTGTGTTAGCCAGTCCAGAATATAGGCGGCACAGTGGTGCAGTGGTTAACATTGTCACCTCACAGCAAGAGGTTTTCTGGTTCAATTCTTGGCTGGGGTGCCTTCTGTGCGGAGTTTGCATGTTCTCCCTGTGTTCGAGTGGGTTTCCTCCGGGTACTCCAGTTTCCTCCCACATTCTAAAGATGTGCGTCTGGAGCATCTATCCCCAGACCTCCACTGAAAACAGGCTCCATGGAACCTAGTTGGACTTTCCCGGTCAACAAATGTTAAATAAATAAAAATAAAATAAAATATAGCAAAGAATTTGTTGTGCAGGTGGATGCTTCAAACTATGGGGTGGGGGCTGTACTTAGCCAGATTTCTTCAGAGGGAGAAGAGCACCCAGTGGTTTATTTCAGTCATAGGCTCCAACCCAGGGAGGAATGCTATGCAGCGGTAGAAAAGGAATGTCTAGCCATAGTGTGGGCATTACAAAAACTTAAGCCTTATCTGTATGGAAGAAAATTCACTGATCACAACCTTCTAACATGGTTAAACAGAGCCAGTCAGCAAAATACCAAGTTGCTAAGATGGAGTCTGGGGTTGCAAAGCATATGATATGTCAGTGCAGCACTGCAGTGGAAGTAGCAATGCCAATGCAGATGGGATCTCAAGACAGGGAATGGGATGAGGTACACCCAGATAGACCTGACACTCTCAAGTGATGTTTCTCAAGGGACACTTGAAAAACTTGCTTGAGTTCCCCAAGGTAGAAGAGATGTGACAATTGGGAAGAGATGGGCAAAAGCTGCCAGCCAAGTCAAATAGAATGTGATACATAATTCTATCAACTGTATAAATAAATGTAAAATACAGGCTTGTGTTCTTAAATGTAAGAAAACACTGTAAAATGTGAACTTCAAGATTGTTGCAACATTGCCATCTGCTGTAAGGAAAACCAAGCCAAGTATTTTAAATGTGTCTTTTTAAGTTGAAAAGATCTTATGAATCTCTAATGTTTTGCAAGTCGGTTCCAGTGCAGCTGGATGAAGGTTTCATGGCCATTGTTTTAAGGCTAAAGTTTATGACCAGAATTTAGATGTGGAAGGTGCTTTATTGCTCTAGTTTCTGTTAGAATATACATGTGAAATGCATTGTATTTTTGTAAGTTCTGAGCAGGTGTTAGATTGCTAAATAATGCAGTTTGTGCCCTGAGAACTCAGATCAGGTGTTAACATGATGCAATATGAATACTGGGAAAACCTAAGTGCCAAAAACTATGTAATTTAGGAGGGCCTTAGAAACATGTTTGTTAGTAATGTTTAAATACTATTTCACACAAGAAACTGAAAGCATTTTGACTATGGACATCCAGCTTATCAGCACTCTGCCTTATGCTCACATGTAAGTTTTAGCACTGTGATTTCTTGTAGGAATAGTTAAAGCCAGTAAAGATTAATTATGTATTTTTCTTTGAAATCAGACCTACCTGTCATACTGCATTATTTTAAGTTTCTGTGTGATCTCTGAACTCTTAGATATCTCTGTGGTGTAGTAGTTTTGTCTTGTGTTATTATTAAGTATTTTTAAAACCTTCGACCTATGGCTGACTTGTGTAGAGATAAACTCTAGAGTACATTGCATATTTATAGAAGTTATTGTAATAGGCCACTCTAAAGTAAGCCTAGACTGTTAGTCATACTACTATTGGATATTAATATTGCACAGTAATAATTGGACACCCTTTTAAGGGCCTTTTAGTAGCTGATATTATTAACTGGGTGATGGCAGTAATTACTACCATATAGTCTGGGTAAAGGGGCACAGATGGAGAATCTGTGGCAGCCTTTCCCAGGAATGTCTGTGAAGTTATATAAATACTTTTCTCAAAATGTGTGTGTGTGTTGTGGCAGCTACTTGGCAGGGACATGAAGCACTGGTTGGACAGAGAGGGTACTGGAGGTTTTAGCTTGCCCAGTTAGGATGAGACCTGGACCCTATAGCTGTGCCAGTGGGGAGTCTTACTGGGGACCTGGTGATCAAGGGAGCAACCAGCCCCAGACTGACTGTGATCTCTGTGTGCACTTAAGGGAAATTGTACTTTACTGTGTGTATTAGTTATCCTTTCCTCTCTTCTAGGAGATGACCTCCCTGGTGTTGGTGGTGAGGACTGAGGCTCTTTGATTGCTGGGCCAGGGCGCAGTCATCACAACCATTACATGCTGTGTAGTATGAACTGAGTGACATAAGGGTAGCGAAGGCTTAGAAGAGGGACATCATCCTTATGACATCACATTAAGAAATGATGAGAGATGCATCTGGAAATGAACCATTGAAGATATTGTCAAAAAAATCTTCAGACCAGTGATTTATGTCAATACTTCATGGAGTCGTTTGCATTTTGTTACATTCAACAGTCTAAATAACTGTCAGATTAAATGTTTCAAAGTACCGCCTTTACTCTGGTTTAACTCCGTATTCTTTTAATGCAGTGAGTTTAAGCAGCATTGAGTGGAGATAACCGGACTAGTGCAGCTGATGGCAAAAAGTCACCAGGTTTTGACATAGGATATATAGAGCGATTCTCTGCTGCTCAGTATTGGTGTGTGATGCCAAACTCCATGAAAATGTAGAGGAAAAAAAAGTGAAGGATTTATTAGAGGCCATTTCTGGCTATGTGTGTGGCCTGTGATTCTATTTTTTGCTTGGATTAATGGTGTAAAAATGGGGTAGATAGGAAAGTGGGGAAATGGAGGGCAAGTAGGGGGAAGAACAAAGGGGAAGGAATAAAAGAATTTGCAGGAGGGAATTAGCAAAGAACTATAGCTAGCCACTTCTTTAACATTGTAATGTGAACATGTATAGAACATTGGATCAATTTGGACTGTCTCCGCAACACAGATGGCTGACAACAATGCAATCATGTTGTATTACCAATTGGACAAAATCAAGTGTGTTGAGAAGACACATATTCAAAGTGAAGAGCTATGTATGCAACATATTGTTTTTGTGGAACAGGTGCCCATTTTTTTTTTTTTGGATTTAAAGAAGAGAAGAGAAGAATGTTGCACAAGGGACATAGGAATGTGAGGGTTAGGTAGGTAGGGTAGATGAGGAAGAAGGTGGAGACAAACAGGACAAACAGGACAAACAAGACAGACACATGGATGGTGATGGATACAAAAGGTTGGGGGCACCATGATTGGGGATAGGTAGGAGACATCAGATTTACATGCCTGTCAAGCATGGGAATTGTGAGAATATAGTCCTCACCCTCAGAACTGTCATCACTGTCCATTTCCATGGTTCCCTGTGAGATTGCTTGACATGGTGGTCTTGTTTGCTTTCTAAGGAGCAACTTCTCCAGATGGCTGAGGTGGGCATAAATGCTAGTTTATGATACCTCATGCACTATCCATGGCAGCCTCTTGTGAGTGATGTAACCTCCACCTCCACTAATACTTCTGGGGGGGGTACTAATGCACCAGCAGCTGAGGCAATGCTACTTGATGTGGATGGGCCAGCTAGTGCAGGGCCTTCGGAGGCAGCACTGCCAGGCTGTGTTCCAGATGTGCTGTGTGTTGGTGAAAGTATGACTTCAGAACAGTGTGTTCACATATATAAAAAAGAGAGACAGAGAGTGAAGGGATGGGGTGAGGCAAAAAAAGAAAACAGACGATTAGAACCATTCTTTGTCACATAAATTATTTTTTACAATGAATATACTTTTATTATTATATTAGCTATGCAGCTTTCCAAATCCAAAATAGGACTGTGAATTGTAACAAGTAATCCTTGCAATATGCAGATATTGCATATATGCTTTTAAATATAGTACAGATTAAGTTAACAATATAGCATTAAAGCCAATTTTGCTGGAATTAAAATTAAAAAATAATATTTTTGTAATTTGAATGTAGTTTTTACTTGTGGGAATTGAACCCACCAAATCTGAATACACTATCACACTTGACAAATGCAATTGCCAAGAGCTACAGAAGAAAGCATGCATGCTTGCGTTTGCAGTTACGATCTGCATACATAAGTTGCTAGCAATGAATAGAAGAGCAATAATTTTAATACAATCATGTTAATTTGTGCTGCATACATACCCCTTCCCTCTCTGAGGCTTTCTGATCTTTCAGCATTTGCCTCTCTGTTCGCTGAAATTTCCTGAGCAGCTGTAAAATAAAAAAGGAGAGAAAAAGAGACATGAAAGCATCATGCATATCAGTCTTGGCAATCTACAGCTTTCAATAACATTTAAAATTGCTTTGTCTGTATACTTACACAACCGTGGGACGTCAGCAGTTCTAAACTCATCTAGTCACTGGTTGAGTTGTGCCTGCTTGTGCCATTTCAGGTCATTATAGTAATGCCTGCATTGCTCCCCAGTGCTTGGCATACCCTGGAAACAGCCTTGGCTAGACTGTTCTAAGCTTCACCCTTATACTGAGATCTGGCTTTGTCCCACTGCTGCAGCCTACGGCTAGATTATTTCTGTTTCTGTGAATACTCATTATGATAGTTCTAAAATACTGTGGAATGCAAACCGGGGTCTACCTGTCTTATCTATTGTGTACCTCAGTGTCTTTACTCCTTGTGCTACATGCACAGTTGGGTCACAGATGAAATTACTGCTGCCATTATCAACCAAGGTGCTGACTGCTGGGCAATGCTGATAAGCGTGATTGCTCTTCCTAATGCAACTAACATTAATTTTTAAATTAGTATGTATTTGGCCATCTATGCACAGAGCCACATATCACATAAATATTAAAGACAAAAAATTAATAATAAAGTTAAACACATTTTAAACAATTACAGGTCTGAATAAAGAAATTACAAAACACAGTTGGACTTCATTATCTCTCTTTGCCACAGACAAAACTTTGCAATACCAATCAAATCATGTACATAGAAGTAATTCACTTTTCCTCTAAAGTATTAACAGGACATAAACTAGAACATTCTCAGTTGTTGTACATGTGTGGCTTACATATTAAGTGTGATGAGTGCTCACACAACCATTTATGAATATGTTTGCTCTGTCTGCTCTTTGTATCATGTTCATTCTTCCCTGATCTCTGCTGTAATCTCAGACATGCAGTCTATAGTACATTTTGTATTATTTTCCTTTAAATGTGTGATAAAAATCTTTGACAGTGAAAAACAGTTTTCAGCAAGGACAGGAGAGTTTCTTTATGAGTGATAAAAATGATAAATGTTTGGCTAAAGTGTTTTGTTTAATTTTAAAACTCTCTGAAGTTAGTTCCACACTAAGTGTATCATCATTGTCACACCCACTTCAGTGAAGGTTGTCTGAATTGCTGTTGTGTTTTCCTTCTCTCTCTCACTAATCATTCACAGTTGCAAGCCATTAGCAACTAACACTGGTGTAGTGCCTACACTATGTTTACATTTGCTACACAAAGTCAAATATTTGATATTCAGCTGTTCTAATGAATTCACACCTCATCTCCATCTTCACAGTGCTCAGAGTGCTGACTCTATACTATAAAAAGGTAACAGTGTAGCTAGGGAACTTGAAGGTGAAGATACTCATGTATTTGGAAAAAAAACAGAGGATTGGTATTCCAATTAATGTGATTTCTCTGCAGAGACTGTCTTTAATTTGGCTAAGGTGGTCTTTAGTTTGGCTAAGGTATGTTTATATTATACAAGTGCATTCTAAATTTTGTAAAATGTGACAAATGCATTTATATATTCAGCAGAAAATGCAACTTTTATCTGTATGCACTTATACTTTTAGCACAGGCATTTTTGGCAAGCATTCACATTTCAGAGATAGACAGGTTATACTTTTAGCACAACTATTATTTTTAAATTTTGATTTTACAATATTCTATGTTATTGGAGAGAAATGCAATGTACATGTCACTGACACTGATGTTATACTTCTGAGATGGCACAGGGCAACATCTACGAGAGTGGTGGGCACAGTGAAAAGTGACTGGCGTTCATAAATTGACTTCTGTTGTAAATATGTACACATCCTAATAATTGTGTGGAAAGCATATATACATTACTTTTGTAGTATTTCTTGGTTTGTACAAACTTCATTTGTTTAGTGTTTTGGGGATGGAAGAGACACCTACCATTCTGTGGTCTAAGAAAAAAGTGCCTTTCATGTGCTTTTCTTTTGAAAATGTGTAGGCACCCTGATATTTCTGTGGGGAAAAATATACACATTACTTAAGTTGTATTCCTTGGTTTACACAAACCTTTATGTGTGTGTGTGTGTGTGTGTGTGTGTGTGGGGGGGCAACCACCTAACCTTCAGTTGTAGTAAATAAAAAGTATGCTTCAAGTGCTTAATGTTGACAAAAGGGCTACACAGACTGATTATTGTTTTGTAAGTAATGCATTAGTTATATGATATCCATCTGGTTTATCTTTCACTGTTTTATGTTGTGACAACCCCATTTAAACCCGGGGCAGTAACTAAGGAACGTCAGTCCTTACCACTTAAACCGATAAGGGAGTGTCACTGAATGCAGGGATAGAAATACACAATTTCTTGTAAGAGTGCACTAGGAACAGGCTCCAAACATGGGACTGGACTATATACTTCACTCCAAGTCACTAAATGACTCTTTACACAAATCACTGCAGACCACTGCATCCCAGTTCTAAGTATTTGACACATGTACTCTTAAATATTTGATATTCACATATACAAACATTCTTGGGCAAGACTGGCACAGATTTACATGCTATGTGCTCTAGCCCAAATTACGAGGTAACAGCTGCCACAAGTCAAATACCGCAATACTCTTCAAGGGTCTACTTCCCATTGTCGTTAGCTGACAATATCGAGTGTAATATTGTTGGCACGATAATATCGAAAGTGAAGAACACTGTGCAAGTAAATGGAAATCTCCGTAAGGGGAGATTTCCATTTACCTCAATGTAATGTGGTCTCAGAGTTGGTATATTTAAGTAGGGGGGATGTGAGGGGTGCAGAGGGGCTTGCCCCCCTGCCTACGCCATTTAGTTTTTTTTTTTATTTGTTTTTTTTTTTTACATTATTTGATCTTTTACTTAATCAAGCAATAAATTTCGATCTTTATTGATTCGATTAAGTAAACTTTCGATAATGTGATATAGGCGTCCCTTCAAAAGGGCATTCGGTTATACTGGGTAAAATAAATATTGATATAAATGGTAGCATGTAATTCAAGCAGTAAGGCTTTTTGGAGTGGCCCTGGTGTTACCACAATAAGCATAAACAATCTCAGGTTACTAAAATGACTTTCTAAATAGCCAGCCACAATATAAGGTAGTAAAATATTTAATAATAAATCAAATAAATTAAATCACTCACAGGAATTATGAAAATAACACTGTGGGATAGATTTCCCACTGATTGTAAAACAATTCTAACTATCTAATTATAGTTCGCTAACTATCTAAAGATTAACTGTCCCTGTCTAATCTAACTAACTCAGCAAGGCAAGATGATACTCTTACATCTGTCAGGCAAGATAAGAATGTATGCCCACGATTCAAGCTTTTGTCTGGCCCTCAGCAACTAAAAAAATAAAATCCTCCTATTATTGCTGAACAGCTCTGGAAAACAAACTGAGTGATAACTAGTGATCTGGAAAACAACAACTGACAGCTGAACAACAACTGAGCAACTGCAACAACAACTACTGAACTTTAACTGACTCAGAACCTGCTTTTATAGCAGAATTTTTTTAAAAGTCACAGAAAGCTGTTATGAAAATTCTACTCTTTCATAACAGACTGTAAAAAGTAAACAAAACAGCTGTTGTGGAGATTCTATTCCTTTCAGCTCTGGCACAGGATGACATCACCTATAGGTCAGCTGTCTGGCATAACCTACATTCAGTATTCTTTTTGTAAAAAAACATGTACATTTGGTCAGCCAGAAGAACACTGTTTGATTCAAACATCTTACATAAATCAAAGCAATAATAAAAAAAATAAACTTAATTACAAAATTATAGCTAGTCATGCTGGCATATACAGCAATGGGTAATTTACAATTATGTACAAGTTTTTACAAAACTTCAGCCAGTGATGCTAGCATACAGAACAATATCTCATATACACACATTTATCACATAGGATTATGGCACCCAAGCCTACAAATCCATGAAAATCCTCTTTCATTGACACAAAAAAATTGATGATAATACAGGCCCCGAGGTGCCATGGAACCTTTATACTTGAGAGAGGACATGGGGATATGACTGCCAGAAAGGAGATTTGGAATGATTTAGTCAATTATGTCAGTGCAGTTAGGGGTCACAGCAGAAATTAAAATCATATGAGGCATTGGGCCACTGACATGATTTCATCAACCTGGAGGAGGGCAGCTACAGTTCCTGGAGAAGTGCTGGCTATGGGGGGTGGTCCTGCCACAAAGCCACCACTGACACCAAATGAGGAATTCCAGTCCACTGTCAGAGATCCAGTTAGCTCAGTGGAGACTGTGCACCGTGTTCTTGGTGTTTATGAATCTATGTGGCTGAGTGGAAATGTGTGCCCCAGGAGCAGTTTCCAGTTGAGCTTATACATGGTAACTTTTATATTTGCTTGTAGAATAAAATATACAATTTGACTACTACTTCCAGTGAATGTTTTTGTATCTGCACCTATTGATAAATAATAGAGTTATACAAGAGAATTGTTCAGTACACATGGGTGTGGGGTGTGGGTGGACATCTCAGTCAAGTTTCAGTGTCAGTTATTTCTTACAGGACATATAGGTAATTGTGTATTCAATGTCTCCCTGTGTTACTCCCATTGTGATACTTAATTGCCATCCTTTTTTTGCTTCATTTGTTCCAGTTCCATCCTCCCTGCAAAGTGTGGAGACATCTGCACATGGTAAGCAAAAGTATTAGATATATAATTATCTGTGTGTGAGGAGGGTACAATGAGTATTTGTATTGCTGTGCCATCTGTGATTGTGAGACCAGTGTTACTTTTTTATCATCTATACTGATTTAATATTTAGTGTAGTAGTAATTTCATTCCTGTGTTTGTTGCTTATTATCACAGGTGATCCTGACAATGGAAGTGCAAGACTCCTACCAACTGATGAACTGATGCCAAGAGTATCTATAGGCTCTGATGATGATGGTGGCCAAATGGAGGCACAGTCAGGTGGTGCAGAGGTTGAATCTGACACTGAGGTTGTGACTCACACATCTTCTGTATTCCCTTCAGCCACAGTCAGTATGCCTATGCATACCCATTCCACTGAGCCCTCAGATATTGGACAGCTTGAGGGTGACACACTTGATCAAGGTAGTGTGGATTCTGTTGCTTCAGTGCCAGTTGACTCTGGTCATATCCAAAGTGTGCGCGACATGCCACATAGGAGGGTTGGTATGAGTGCTCATAGGAGGCCTGTTTTTTTTTTTTATTTGTTTAAATTCAGAGAAGATCTGTTGTCCATCTGCCAGCTGATATTCATTTGTCATCTATTTCATACAGACTACTCGGAGGCAATCTCTGCCTTGCATATAAGGCAGTCTTTGACCCTGCTTTATTGGAAATGCTGGGAGATATTTGTCTCCTAGAGGTTACCACACCTTTGAAACAGACTCCTGCTTCAAAGACAGTACAATTATATTGTTTTGAAATATAAACAGCAATATTCAGTCTACAGTATTATTGTGAACATTAAAAACACTCAATGTAGTACAGAACTTAAGTAGGACAGTACAAAAACATAATATATACAAATTTCATGTTGCACAAACATAATGTTTCTAGGTTAGGATTTTTGAGATTCCTGTAGGATGGGAAAGAATTTGTAAAATAGTACCATAACAGAGGTGCAAAAACACCAATTAGTGAGGAGAGAATTAAAGTGAGAAATGTTTAGATGGAAAGGAAAACATCGAGAAAGGAAAATATGGAGAAAGCTGTAGGCGTGGGAAGAAACTGGGAAGGGCATAAGACGATATACTCAGGGTGGGATGAGTGTAAGTGGATTTAACCAGGGGTTAGACAGGAGCAGAGCCAATTATTCACTAGGTAGTTGAGTAGCTGTTGTTTGAAGTTATGATGTTGTTGAATTTTCATAATTGTATTTATTTATTTATTTATTTAACATTTGTTGACCGGGAATGTCCGACTAGGTTCCACAGATCCTGTTTTCAGTGGAGGCCCGGGGAGAAATGCTCCAGAAGCATGTCTTTAGAAGGAGGGAGAGTGTTCCATAGTTTGGAGATTTTATTGGAATATAGGCAGTCCCCATGATAGTTGCGAGATTGGGTGACTAGCATAAGTTTATTGAAGGAGCTGAGGGTCCTGGGGTTGAGAGTGGGTTGGACAAGACTGGAGAGGGCTGGACAGTTAGAGGGCTGGTGAATTAGCTTGTGGACCATCGTTAATTGTCTGTGAACTAGAAGGTTGAGGAATTCTAGCCATTTTAATTGAGAGAGCACAGTACAGTGGTGGGTCCTGTGTGGCATGTTTGTGGTAAATTTTACTATTTTGTGATAGCATGATTCTAGCTTATTTAGTTCAGATTTGTGAAGGTTGGTGAGGATATGGGAGCTGTAGACGAGGGTAGAGACCAGATGAGAATGGGCACATTCTACTTATGTCCATTTTTAAGTAACAGTATGGCAGTATCTGCCATTCATTTGTGTTTTTACCCATTTATTTTCATGTTCCAGGTTCAGCACTTACCTTGGTAGTCCTGCAGTTACAACTATTGTAATTCAGGCCTGAGTCTGTCTGATGCTAGCAATACACAGCCACATACATGGGTAAGTGAAGGTTGTGAGCATTGCCTGAAATCAGTTTTACTGTATGTGTGTTCATAGGATGCAAATTGTACCCCTTAGGTTGTCGGCATGTGTGATAGCCATTGCCTCTTGGCCAGGGCAAGGGCATATTGTGCATACCTATGTCTATTTACACTGATAGCAGATAGTGGTTCCCCCTCTGAGTCCTCACTTGCGTGTGGCTGTGGTGACCTTGACAGTGGTGGTGGAATGTGTACGCATTCCTCTTTGTGTACCTGGTGCAGCTGTTTTCTCAGGATAATATTTTGTAGGATAATACAGACAGTGATAATTTCAGACAGGTACTGAGATCATACTGCATGGCCCCCTGATGTATGTAGGTACTGAAACCATTAGTTCAGCTGCCTAACACATGGTTTATGATATTTCTTATTTGAGCATGTGCCTCATTATAGTGCTCCTCTGTGGGTGCTTGTGCATTTCTGATGGGCATCATCAGCCATGGTTTGGGTACATACCCTGCATCCCCTACTAAATGGTCTTGTGGGATACCCCCCCCCCCACCAGAGAACCTCTTGTACAGCTGTAAGTTGTGCTAGTTATGGGAGTAGTGGTAACTGCCAGGGTTGCCAGCACACACATCCAGGATGATTCCCTTAGCATTACATATGACCTGACAGTTAATGGAGTGGAAGCCCTTTCTGTTTATGTAGACCTTTCCTCCTCTTCCCTGGGTGATGCTTTGATCTCAATGGGCATGCAGTCTATGGCACCCAGCTCTTCAGGGAAATTTGCTATGTGATAGAAATCATGTATAGTTGTAGTTCTGTCCTCCGAGGTATGGGTAAATTATGTATAGTCACTGGCATGCTGTAGCATTACATTCAGGAATTGATGTAGGACCCTGAATGTTGATTCCTGTGACACCCTCAGCATGTCCCCTGTTGTTCTCTGGAAGGTTCCTGTAGCTAAAATTCTGAGTGCTACACATACCTTGGTTGCCACAGGTATTGGTTCTCCTCAGTTTGCACTTGCTATGAGTTGAGGATGACAGAGCGAAAGAGGTTGCAGAGTGCCTGGAGTGTGTCTCTATCTACCCTCTAGTACTCTGCTGTTTCCACCTCATACAGACCATGAAGAGTTAATCAGGGTCTAAACACCCCTCTCTTTCTTGCCCAAATTCTATCAGCAGCAACATCACAGACTTGAGCCTGTTGCACATATACATGCAGAAGAGCAGCAGCAGCCCCTAACATTCCTTATGTGGAACATAGTTTCCATGGCTGTATTCCAGTAGGTTTTGGAATTCAAGGCGAAAACCTACATTAAGTGTACACGATGCTTTATAACTTGTTGAATAGATCTGCCATCTTGGATTGCTTGATTAGCATTCAGTTCAGCTGCTTATGCTGTAATTAGTATGCCACAATGTTTACTGTGTTTGCCCTGCTATACACAACATGCAAAGCCACTTACTGAATACAAATCAGCATGCTATAATGTACTCATCATGCCACGATGAGCACATGGTTTTAGAGACCCATGTAGGATTTATTGAATCAAGCCTTATGTTAATTTACAAAAAAATCTGTTAATTTATAACACACTATAAATGAAATACCTATCCAGTATCTCATATGCTCATATTAGCAGAGTGACCAGTGTGGCTTCGGTTATCAATATTAGTCAAACTCTGAAGCTATCTACTTATGACATTACTGCTCCCTATCCTTGCCCTGTCTTAGCTTGCAGTCCCACTGTTGCTGAACTTTATATAGTCTCCTTGGTACTTTGTATTTCTGTTATTAGCAGTTATTGTGCATTGGAATACCTACTTTAGTTTACACAAAGGGTTGCACCAGATAATAAAAAACAAAGAGGTCACTTTGCAGGGAGTAGAAATGGGAAGAGCAAGGGAAGTCCTGTCATTGGCTGGTTGTGCTGCGAATGGCAGCAGAGCAGATCAATATGAAGAGAACTGTGAAGAAGGCTTGCTGACCTCTGAAGCTGTTAACTTTGAAAAACATGTACCTGCCTGTATATTATGCACTTCTCATCCTCCAGATATGGAAATAAAGGACATAGTTCTTGAAAATCAGAAATGTCTGGGGAAAAAGCAGCAACACCTGATTAGCATACAATTTGCATATTCATTGGCATATACAGCACCAATTTCTGATAGCCTACAGATTCTTCTGTTGCAAACAGCGCTGCTTAGAAGATTTCTCTATATGTTAAATCAAATGTGTTTGCACACTAAACATTACTGTGCTAAGCCTTATGCTGCTATTTCTGTTTGTGAATGGATACATTTGCATTTACCTTTGGTTTAGGTTCCAAGTGAAAAGGATATTCAACCACTTCAGTTACCTGGATAATAAATGTAATAAATAAATAAGTACATACATTTATTCATTTATTGACATTTGATACTGGGAATGGAGGCCAGGAGAAAAGCTCCAAATTATGACAAAACATTTTAAGAACAATCATTTTACAATCTTCAAAAGTAAAACAAAAATATCTGCAATTTAAATCATTATAACAAATTAGGCATAATATAAAAACATTAGTAAAAAATGTTACAATGTGTATGATAATCATTTAATATTTAGAGAAATTTTAGACAGTTTGCAGAGAAATTAAAGGTACGTTAGTGTAATATAAACATGAATTGTAATATGGAGTGAGGGAAAAACATGATTATGGTATATTTAGAGAGAAAGTCAGGGAACAGACTTTGATAGTAAGGAAAAATGTGAAGATGAGAGGGTAAGGAGGTATAAGGAGTGAAAAGATACTTGCTCACATTTAGTGATATAGTTTATCCTGGTTTTGAGCAAGAACAGAGCTAGATATTAGCTTAGAAGTCTTTCAGAGTGTTTTTTGAAAGATAGGAGAAAGGGTATTGACCTGATGGATACAGGTAAGGAGGTCCAGGCCTTAGCAATCTTGTACGAGTACAGACAATGCCCAGCAAATTTGATAGATTTGTAGACAGGAGATTTTGGTCACTGGATCGCAATGACTGACTGGGAACATAATTGTGCAGAATGGATTTTAGTGCTGGACAGGTAGATGGATGGTGGATAATTGTATAGGTGTTAAGAAGTTGTGTATATGTTAGTTGATGTGGCAATTTAGGCTTTTCAGTGCTATGCAATGGTGTGTTCTGAAAGGAGTATATGCTGCAAATTTAGCAACTTTGTTATAGCATTGTTCAAGTTTTCATTTTTGTGAAACCTGGAGGTTAGTAAGAATGGCAATGCCATAAAGAACAGTGGGGAGGAAATAAGTAGTGGCAAATGTAGTTTTAGTTGCATCTGTGAGAAATTGTTTGGCTTTGTAAAGCATCCCTAGTTTTTGATGCAATTTTTTTTATGGAATTTTGTATACGCAGGTCAAATGTAAGATTATTATCCACTCTCACCTATAATAGTTTGCTATGAGAAGTGACCTAAATGGTTGTATTATCAAGAGAGAGGACTTTAAATTTTGTTTTTTTCATGATAGGAGGATCCGAGAAAAAAGTAGTAGTTTGGTCTTTTTTGGGTTGAGCATGAGTTGTGAGTTATGAAGCTATGTTTCAGTGGCTGTTAAAGCTTCCTGAGCAATTGTTTGAAGGTGTATTGTGTTTTCAGATGTGTAAATGAGAGTGGAGTCCTCTGTGCACTGTATTAAGGTGGCCTGTTGTGTGGAAGTATAGAGGGTGTTGGTGAAACTGTTAAAGAGAAGGGGAAAAAGAATAGAGCCTTGTGGTACACCGGTGGTGACTGGGAGTTAAGGAGAGTGTGTGGAGTGCCATTTTACTGACTGATACCTACTGGAGAGATAGCTTTTTTACCACAGAAGGGTGGGCTGAGAGAGACCTAGTGAGGACATTTGAATTAGAAGTTTGCTGTGACAAACTGTGTTGAAGTCTTTAGACAAGTCTAGAAATAAGGAAGAGACTAGTTTGACATTTTATCTAACTTTATTGACACTAGCTATATGTTAGAAGGGCAGTGCCAGTACTATAGGAAGGACAGAAGTCATGATCTTTGTAGGATAGGAGTTCTTCTTGCAGGAGATATCCTAGCAATTATTTTTTAATACATTTTTCAAGTATTCAGTGAGGGGAGATAAGATTGCTTATAGGTCTAAAGTTATCAATATCTGTTGAATTTCCTGCTTTGTGCAGAGGGATAATGTGTGACTTTTCTAGATAGAGAGAATGTGGGATTCCTGGACTGACCTACTTATAAGGACTGAGACAGGATAGGCAATGCTACTGGCTGCTATTTTTAGGTACTAACTTGGAAGGTCATTAGCTGAAGAAGAGCACAGCTTAAGTTTGTTTAAGAGTAGTTTTATATATGATGTGGGCGGAGATGTGAAGGTGAAACTGGAAGTGGCAATATGTGGCTGTTGGGCAAGGTTGGGATTAGATGTTGAGGAATCCTTAGTTAAACTATCTATGAAGTAAAAAAAAGTTGAACTGTATTGCAGTTTCAAGTGGTGAGTTATTGGGAGATGGGTTTGGGTTGAAATTTTGGTTGGGATATAAGATTTCTTTAATAGATGTCCAAATTTATTTAAGGTTGTGTTTAATATTATTCTTAAAGTCATTATAGTGTAGTTTTTGTCTTCGTTTATTTTCTTTTGAGTAGGATTGCAAAGTATTCTTAAGTTTTCAATGCTTTTTTTCTATCCTGCATTAGCATTCTACTTTTTTTGGATAGACAGATTGCATTATTTATTTTCAGTCTGTTCCTTCTCGGAGGTGCAAGCCTATTTATGATATTTAGAAAAGTTGTATTCAATTGGATTACAGCATCGTTTAAGGGGAGGATTTTTAGCAAGTTCCAGTTAATAGATGGTAGTGTAGTAATGAACATATGCTGTTTAACTGGATGTGTGAGATGTCTAGTCATATAGATTGGGAGATGATCACTGAGAGAGTCTGGCATTGTACCTGAGATGGGGTATTTACTATGGTCTGATACTAGGACCCTGTCTAATATTGAATTTGATATATTGCTATAATGTGTGGGGCTATTAATTAGCTTTGTGAAACAATAAAAGTTCATGCTAGATACAGGGGAGTTAGAGTTTATATCTAATCAACTGGAATTCACATTACCTAATAATATTTTTTTCCTGTGGAAATGTTATGGATATCCAATGTAGGATGTCTTTCAGTATAGCTGTATTATTACCAGGAGGGATATAAAGGACAGTAATACATATTTGTTTATAATTGTTTATTTTGAGGAAAGCAATAAAAAGCTCTGCTGAACTGAATTTTGGCATTGGTTTACTGTAAGGAAAAATGTGGCAGGTAATGGGAAATATTAAAGCAATACCACCACCTTTCCTCTGTATACAGCCATTACATATTATATTATAGCCAGAAGATATAATTTTGGAGTTGTTTATGCTAGGTTTAAGCCAAGTTTCAGTTACAGCGATAACATCAGGTTTATGTTGGGTAATCCAGGCATGTAGTTCAGCAGTTTTATTTCTTATACTTCTAACACTTATTGCAGCATACATATATGCATACATAAATACAAGATTAAATAAATATATCTGTAGGATACCACATGCATACAGCCAAACAAATTTTCTGGTAGCATGCATGAGAAAATTCAGCTCTGCTGTCTCCAGAAATTAGTCATAAAATACAGATCATTAAGGAGATAGATCTGATGACAGTATCTTATTAACAGTTGTCACTTGATTTGCAGTACTGGAGAAACTGATATCCTATTAACAATGAACTATCATTTGATGTTATTATTTGGATTAGTATTAAAATACTTAACATAAAAAACTGAATGCCAAAACATCACATTTTAAATATTTAAACACACCAACAATGGCAAACAAAAATACCTAAACCAAAACAACAAAACATCTCAGTTGGTAACATAAAAGACTAGAAAAGCCTTCTGTACCCACAACCCTTTATTTATATATACCACCTCCAAAATTGCATTCCATTGAAAAAAAGAGACATTCTCTTAATGGCATATTAGGCAATATATTGGTTCTTGTAGTACCTCTACTTTAAACGAGGAATACATACTTTTTCTGTCCTCCTCCCTTATACAGATATATTTACATAGATACATATGTGTGTATTTATATATATATATATATATATATATATATATATATATATATATGTGTGTATATATATATATATATATATATATATATATATATATATATATATATATATGTGTGTATATATATATATATATATATATATATATATATATATATATATATATGTATATATATGTATGTATGTATGTAAGTTAAGATATATATAAATATAGATATTTATAATTTATAGATATTTGCTAACTGCATGTTTGTAGAACATTGGGAAAGGTACAAATCCCCAGACATGTGTACATTGGTCTTGGTGGTGACTAACAAACCTCTCATACTCCTGCCCCTTGCATGTCCATCCAACACACATTTAGGTGCTCCACTGAACTATTTTTGATGTTAGGTATTACTGGTTTTAGATGTGTCACTGTCTTTAATTATGTCTGTCTTCAGATATTATTGTTTAAATAAAATACTTTCAATATTTCTGACTTTAGATTGCCTAACAGACTGCTGTATTGCTGGTTCAAAACTTCTCATTCATGCCACTGGCACAATAAATCCACAAAAAAGAGACCAAACAGTCCAAACAAAAGTTGGTGCCTGGATCCAAAGCCACTCTTCTTGAAAAATCTAATGAAAAACGCTCCAAAAAGTTAAAATTCAAACACTTTAATGGCATAAAAACAATAAAAACTAAGCGCTTTCATTTAAAACAGTAAGTACTTACTTTTTATTGTTTTTACACCATTAAAGTGTTTGAATTTTAACTTTTTGGTGGTTTTTCATTGGATTTTTCAAAGAGAGTGACTTTGGGTCCAGGCACCAGCTTTTGTTTGGTTAATTCACACCACTGACTTTACCCAACAAACATCAGAAAAGCTGCATAGGAAACCTTGTACCATAAATAGCAAAGGGAAAGATATTCACAGGATACTTCAGAAATATACATACTTAATTAGAAAAAATGCACCTCCATCAGTTTCATTGCTCTGTTGCAGCATGGAAGTTTAAATAAGATGAATTAAGCAATGAGTTCTGCTCCTGCATGTATTTTCAGAAACCCTTTCATTTAATAGTAACCTTACACTTTTAAATGCTACTCTAACAATGTTAGTAGCCTGGCACTGTAAAGTTGCCATTAAAATATATTGATTATATAAAATGATTACTGCATATTCATATATGTTTTTCCATATACGGATCACCACTCACAATAGTTATATGTACTTATATTTTTATACACGTCTTTATTTATATGAATTCTGCAGCAAGTGTTTGTTGAAATTCATCATGTTTAACATTTTTATGTTTATGCGAATATATATATAAGTTTTAATGATGTTTGGATATTAGTGTATACTTGAATGAGTGTTACTTTAACATGAAATCAGTTACTGAGTTTTGATTGGTTGTTATAATGGATTTAAATGACCTGTGACTATTCTGGTTTTATATGGTCTAATGAATGTATTCGTGAAAGCATTTACCATTCTGAATAAACAGTGTTGATTTTTTATGCTTGCATTCTTATGTTATTTGCCTGGTTCGTAGACTGCTCTGGGATTTTTTTATTACCTGTGTTTGTGCTTATGTTACTTTGGGCAGTTCTGCGTTTATCCTTTGCAGTGTGATATTTTATTGTTTTGCTGTTCTACTCATTTATTTTTTATCTGCACCAATAAGGGACATGGCTAAAGGAAATCCAATAAATGTGGAGTTAGACTACAGACTTGGGAGGCCTGCAGAGGCAGTGAGGAGTATTCCGGACAGGTTTCTAGCATGCATCAAGTCTGAAGGCAATCCATTGATGGCACATCACATCACATCCGGGGATGCAGTTGCTGTAGTGGACATGGCTGAATCTGAAGCACTAAAACAAGCAGTTGAGAGTTTGGAAAAAAATTTCTTGAAATCAAAGCATTTACAAACACAGCAACAACATTTTGATGTATGTATAAATCGGCAAATTGTGCCGAGGGGACTAAGGGTCCTACAAATGATGACTTATGACCTTCAATATCCTAATCTACTTGCAAGCTGGCAATAGCTGAACTTGGAGGTAAGCGTGAAGTGCATGACATTATTAATGGATTATTTTAAACCTGAAGAGGAATTATTAAAGATTTCTATAAAAGAACAACCGTTGAAGCTATATGCCAGATTTCCTAGCATTTTAGTAGACCATGTGCTGGAAGGAATGCTTGATGGAATTGTGGTGTTTGAAAGGAGACTGTTTCAGGAGAAAAAAGAAAAAATTGATAGGGATACATGCGATTTCCTAAGAAGGCATGTTTTCACATGGCCTAGAGTTGAGACCATCCATCCAGGATGGAATGCTGAGTCCAGCAATACAAGAATGAATTATGTTATTAATGATACTGTTGTTGATGCTATCAATGCCTCACAGAGGGAAGGGGGAACGATGGCCTTGTCAGTGGATACAGACGAGTTATCCAGTCCATCTAATGTATCCACACAGCCTGATGACACTGCTACAGATTCCAATTTGAACTGTATCAATAATGTGTTATTAGATGGACAAGGGATAACACATCTGGGAGATGTATGACCTAAAACCACCATGAACATTAATACCAATGCATTGACTGTACCCTCTACATCATCTACTACAACTGCCTTTCTCCATTTTTCACTTCTATAAACATAGAAAAGAGGCCTATAAGGACACGATCTCAGAGTCAGGGAAGGCAGAAATGGAAATTATCAATGGAAGGACAATCCAATCAGTCCTTGAAAAATATGTGGAGCCAAGTGGGGGCTCATTAGTCTGGAATCTTTCTAGGCGTATTCTAAATGCTGAAGAACTAACTGTTCTAAACAAAGGACTGACTTTTATTCCATCTAAATGCAGTGATATGACCGAAACTATGTTAGACATTAGATGTTATAGCAGAAATGTGATGCTCAAACTGAATTTGTAATGTTGCTCAATTTGAATGTTTTCAGAAAACCCTGTTTGTACATGCCGAACCCCCACCCTTTGGTTGAAGCGTTCAACAAAATGGTGGAGGATGATTTATACAAATTCTATTATAGTAAACGTACCTGTAGAAGAAATAGTAGAATGAAGTATAATTTGAGTTATAGAGAGCAATGTGCCCTTAAGAGTTTACAGACCAATGATTCGATCATGATTAGACCTGCAGACAAAGGAGGCCCTATTGTCATCATGAATAGATGTGATTATGTTGGGAGTATGAACAGAATGCTAAGTGATGAACAGTTTTATTATTGTATTGATTTAGAGAAGGTACATTGTTTACATGAAAGGGTTTCTTTTATGTTAGAAGATTTATTGAAGAGTTATATGATAGACATGAATCTGTATAGGATCCTAAAAGTTGACTTTCCTTTGCTGCCCTCTGCACAGGGGTTGCCCAAAGTCCACAAAGATGGGCGAAACCCCCCCATGAGGCCTGTTGTTGCTGGGAGGGGATGGATCACTGAGCCCTTCTCCCTCTTTGTGGAAAAATGGCTAAGACCCATCTTGGACAATAATGTTTACATTCTGAGGGACACCAAACAATTCCTGATAGATCTATATCAATATAATAATTTTGTAACGTTGGATTCTGAATTCAATATAATAATTTAGTAACGTTGGATTCTGAATTTTATTTTGTCACCCTAGATGTACAATCCCTCTTCACTATTATACCCAATGATGTGGAAGTACAGTCTGTACAGAGGTTTCTACATGGTCACAGTGGTTACAACCATGAACGAATTGACCTCATATGTCTATTCTTAGAAACTATATTAGAAAACAATGCTTTTACATTCAACAACAACATTTATTTACAGCATGCTGGCATAGCTATGGGCACTTCTTGTGCCAATAGCTATGCCAGCATTTTCATGGCAATGTGAGAAGAAGAGATCCTTTTTAAGATGGATTCATATTCTAGGTATGTGAGCTTCTATCGATGTTTTGTCAATGACCTTTTCCTGGTGTGGAGAGGCACTAGTGAGCATCTGAATACATTTTTATTAGATTTGAATGAGAGGTACGACTATCTGAAAATTACTATGAACGTATCACAGTTTAGAATAGAGTATTTGGATGTCTATGTAGAGAGACTTGAAAGTGGAATGATCAACACAGGTGTATATAGGAAAAAGTTTTATAGGAACACTTTGTTACATATAAGCAGTATGCATCCTATATACACATTTAAGAATGTAACTAAGGGGCAGTGGATGAGAGTGTCCAGATTAAATGCATCAGATGTAGGTTTTCAGCAGGAGATATCCATTTTTAAAGACATGTTGATTGCCAGAGGTTATAGCCAGCAGGAGATAAAAAGTAGTCTGGTTGATTTGAGTAACCTTAGGAGAGATAGGGCGAGACCATATTTTTCACCTAACCTAGAAGCAGATAGTCATCATGTAAGAACACAATATTCTAATAACTTAAATATACCTATGTATTTTACCACAGATATTAAACCATATTCAGATATCATTAGGAAGAATTGGCAGGACCTGACTACAGATCCAGAAGTAAGGAGTATGGTTGGTGATCAACCTACTTTCCTATTTAAAAACAAACATAATTTAAAACGGCTATTATGCCACACTAGAGAGAGTGATAGATTCATGGATGGAAAAATGGGCACAAATCCCTGTAGCAAATGTAATTTCTGCGGGTACCTAGATACCACAGGGTTTTTTATATACCCAGACACCGGTCAGAGGTTCAAGTCTGAGGTCAATGCTAATTGCAAAACACAAAATGTGGTCTACCTTGCTGTATGTGGGTTTTGTAGGTCATTTTATGTTGGTAAGACCAATCGGTGACTTCAAAGAATGAGGGAGCATTTATATAGTATCAGGATCAGGTACAATAATAATGCCCCATCAAAACATATAATTACAGCCGGTGATGACCATTCTTTTAAGTTCATGGTTATGGATGAGGGATTCCAACTATATGTGAGGATGTCATCAGGAATGCAACAGAAAGTAAGGAGCTAAGATGGATTTTGAGGCTTAGAGGCGATAGAGTGAGGGGTTTAAATGAGATGGCATCCATAAATCCTACTATGAAGCAATGGAAGCTCTCTGTAGAATAATAGGAACTGTTGCGATTCATGCCTTTATATGTTCACATTTACCATATATCATGTACAATGATCTTTGCACATTTGTTTATGTATATATACATATTCCATTATTTATATAGATGTATGTATTTACATATATGATTTTTCATCTATATGAGCTTTGAAAGATGTGTTGTTGAGAGGGCATTAATTAAATTAATGTTTGAATAGAGGATGTTCTCTGTCAAACTGAATAACAGGGATTAATTTTTATGATTTATGTTTCTATATAACAATGATTACTGCATATTCATATATGTTTTTGCATGTACGGATCACCACTTACAATTGTTATATGCACTTATATTTTTATACACATCTTTATTTATATGAATTCTGAAGCAAGTGTTTGTTGAAATTTGTCATATTTAACATTTTTATGTTTATGCAAACATATATAAGTTTTAATGATGTTTGGATATTAGTGTATACTTGAACGAGTGTTACTTTAACATGATGAAATCAGCTATTGAGTTTTGATTGGTTGTTATAATGGATTTAAATGACCTGTGACCATTCTGGTTTTATATGGTCTGATGAAGAAGGTATTCATGAAAGCGTTTACCATTCTGAATAAACAGTGTTGATGTTTTATGCTTGCATTCTTATGTTATTTGCCTGTTTCGTGGACTGCACTGGGATTTTTTATTACCTTGCCATTAAAATATGTTGACTGCTCATGCCATTACCTGATGATGTATGAATCTGTATGTCAGATTAAATGTCACCACTACTGCTAGATGAGAAGTCACAGCTAGCAAAATACACGTACTTTTTTAAGTCTACTCAGTGAAGTAGACATATAGGGGATTCAGGAACAGGAAGTGATTTGAATTCTTACAGCTGGGCTAACCTGTACTGCATTATATTTATATATTAAGATTAGCCCCTTTTACACACAAAATACAGGACGCCATGCATCAAAGAGCATAAACAAAGGTGAAAGAAGGCTACTAGGAAAGCAGTGTATTATTTTGTATTAGAATGCTATGCATTGTTTTAAATGTTTTTTTTTTTTTTAGTTTTAGCAAAGAAAAACAGAAAGTTGAATAAATCAGTGTTATTAAGTAGATCATTCTATGCACAAAATGCTGAACAACATTAGGAAGTTTGAGATATACCTGGCGAAAACATGATACTAAAAATGTAATTTAAGTACAGGCAAATGTATGTGAAACAATAGAATTATCTCGTTCCTAAACTCGGTATCTTGCCTCGGACCGACGCTGAGACATTGCCACCCACATAGGTAATCACCTCCCTCTTTGTGACGTTCTACACTCCCACCCACTCCCTTCTATTGTGTAAAGCTTTATTCCAGTCCTGTTTTTGTTCCCTGTTGAATAAGATGCCAGTATTTGTGTTCCCTTGTTTCACACAGAGTGACTGCAGCTGTAATTTGCACCCCGGTCAATGTCATTAATGAATGATTTAAATAATACAACTACTTGGGCATGGTGACTTGACTATCAGGTGGTAATTGACAGGTTTTTTTATTTAATGTGGGTGACGACAGGGCAGCAGAAAAATGTATAAGAGTTACCAATCGTACGGAACTGGCAAATAGATCGCATTACATACTGTAGGGCATTCACAAAGTGCATTTTTATCACAGGCAGTAACTAGCTGTAGACATTTGTCTGGTTGACTCCATTCATTTCAGCAGTTACAGCTAACCAACTCATTCCTTCTGATCTTTGTGAATATTTGTCAGTTTCTGTTCCATTCACATGTAGTGGTTCCAGTCTTCCAACTGTCCACATTTTTAAAGAATGTCCATTTGACTCCTGTTTTTGCCCTGTTCCTCAGAAAATTTGTTTTTTTTTTCCTGGCAATTCTCCATGTATTGCAGTAACTAATTAATGGCATACAGCTGAGTTTCAGATGCATGCTAACGCACAAGACCTGTTATTCAAGTAAGTTTCTAGGTTTATAAGAGCAATTATTAAAATCCATCACATACTTTTTGGCTCATTGTCCAACAGCTTTGTCCAGGTTTTTTGTTCTAAGAGTTTCAAAGAAGTCCAGTGCTGCCATGCCATGGATTATTCTTTTATTAGTTTTACAACTCAGGTGATAAATAGTACTGATGATCAACAGGATGACAACAGACAGATACATTTATCTGGGCTTTTTTTTTTTTTTGGTTTATTTGCTGTTGTGTAGTACTTAATTGTGGAAGTTTTATTTATTGGCATTTGCTTAACAGGAATATCCTACTGGTTGGAACATATTTTCAGCTGAGGACCAGGGAGAAAAGTTCCAAAGCATTAAACTTTTTTATAAGCATAATAATTCAAAAATAAATACATTTTACATAATTATACCAAATTAGAGATGATATGAAAATATTGGTTAAAAATGGATGCAAGCTTTATGACAATCATTTAATACTTTGAAAAAATTTAGCAAGTTTGTACAGAAATTCAAGGTAAGTTAGTATAATCCAAATAAGAATTGCAATATGAAGTGACAGAAAAGCAGGCTTATGGTATATTTGGAGAGAAAGTCTGGGGAGATAAATTGATAGACATAAGGAAGTGAGTGAATAAGTGAGAGTAAAGAGATGTAAGGTATGAATTGGCATTTCTCCACATGCAAAGATATAGTTTATTCTGGTGTTGAGTTTGAACAGAGCCAGGTTTTGGCTATGTAGCCTTTCATAATGGTTTTGAAGGATGGGAGTGAGGGTATTGACCTGATGGATAGAGCTAAGGAGTTTCAGGCTTTAGCAACATGGTATAAATACAGACAATGCCCAGCAGATTTGATAGGTTTTTGGACAGACAGGAGTCTTTGGTCATTGGTTCGTAATGATCGACTAGTAACATAGTCGTGTAAAATGTTAGTCATTGCAGAACAAGGAGGTAGATTCTGGATAATTTTATAACTGGTAAGCTGTGTATATGCTAGTTGATGAGGAAGTTCTGATCAATTTAGGCTTTTGAGTGCTATTCATTGCTTTTTCTGAAAGGGTATTTGCTGCAAATGTAGCTACTTTGTTATAACATTTCTCAAGTTTTGATTTTTGTGATGCCTGAAGGTTAGTAACAATGGGAGCACCATAAAGAACTTTGAGAGGAGATAAGTAGTGGCAGGTGTAGCTTTATTTGTGTTGCTGAGAAAGATTTTGGCTCTATAAATCATCCCTACTTTTTGATGACTTTTTCTTATGCAACTTTGTATATGCAGGTCAAATTTATGGTCATCATCCACTATCATTCTTAATAATTTACTATGAAAAGTGACCTTGGTGGTTGTATTATCAAGAGAAGGAACTTTACAATTTGTTTTTTCATGGCAGAGGGATTTGAGTAAAAAAGTAGTTTCTCCTTTTTAGAGATGAGTATGAGTTGTGGGTTACACAGTCATGTTTCTGTTGCTGTTAAAGCTTCCCGAGTAATTTCTTTGAGGTGTGCCACATTGTCAGATAATAAATAAGTATGGTGTCATCTGTATACTGTATTAGGAATGCCTGTTGTGTGGATGTGTGGAGGGTATTGGTGGCAATGTTAAAGAACAGGGGACCAAGGATAGAGCCTTGTGGTGCACAGGTGGTGACTGTGAAGTACAAAGAGAGGCAGGAGTGCCATTTTAATGACTGATACCTATTAGACAGATAGTTTTTTTAACTGTAGAAAGGTGGGCTGAGAGAGATCTAATGAGGACATTTTAAGTAGAAGTTTACTGTGGCAAACTGTGTAGAAAGCTTTGGACAAGTCTATGAATAAGGACAAGACTAATTTGCCATTATCTCTAGTCTTATTGAAAGTAAATTGTAATTTTTTTTATGAAATAAAGTGGCTTACTATTCAACTTGACCTCATGATCTTTAACCTCGTTCTTTTTGCTCAGGTTTCCAGAAGCATTTTTGTTTTGTTCAGTTTCTGTATTGGTTAGAAGTGCTGTGTTAGTGCTATGTGAAGAGTGGAAGCCATGTGCAGTGATTGAGTTCTCTCTTCCCAATCCTTTTTAACCTTCTCTGATTCTTGTAGTCATCATGCAATATTTTACATGTTATACTAATTATTCCTTTTTTAATGACAGCTTCTGTTCTAGATTATACTAAAACCTCTACCAGTGCAGGTCTTTCAGTTAGGACACCCCTATTTCTTTCTCTTTGCCTATACTCCGATATCAACTTAATAGAAAAGGCATTTCTAACCTGCAGTCCAAGTAAATTCATGGCCTCTTCCCATCCTATTACCTTTCCCTCTCTAGTTACTTGCTCCCAATACCTTGGTTACTTTGCCAGTTTTCTGCAATAAATGCCACTACCTCTTGCCTGTTGTCTACATCCCATTGTTTTATATCCTGTGGTCACTAAATCTGCCCCCGATATTGCAGGAGCTCTGTCACAAAGCCCTACATCTACAAGCTTACTGAGACTTTTGTCATTGTTTCATGAAAGCATATTTAGCACGAAGAACCTTGCTGCATATTAACTTTAATCCGTTAAATACATGCCTGCTCTGTGATTGAAAGGCTCTGTGAAATAGCAGAACCCCTTATTAAGTTGGCCACTGTCTCCTTTAGCTTGACCAGTAGACTGTACTGTATATGCCAGGTATTTAGTCTCAGGAAATGACAGAAAACCTGTTTTACTTGCATCTCTTTGTTAATTGCTTTGCTCTGGCTATAAAGTGACTTATTAACTGACCTCAGGGTGGGAAGCTTATCCCAAATAACCCCAACACTGATCTCTATAACAATCTTCTTCTATTCCCACCCCAAAGTCCTCAATGCTAACCAATACAACCTAAAACTAATACAAATACCCAAATTACTTAAAAACTCCTAAAACAGCTAGATGTTCTTTCATAGCCTTAAACTTGTGTAGCCACATTCACCCCAACCCAGGCCTCATTCCTACTACACAGTCAAACAAACTAAAACTTATCACTTTTAATATCAGGAACATGTGCAATAAACTGACACTCTTTCACGCCCGATTAATACACTCTAACCCAGACATCCTTGCTATCACAGAGACTTGGCTAAAACCAGAAATAAGATACTGAAATGTTACAGCATTATCAGAGTAGACAGAGCACATAAAGAAGGTGGCAGAATAGCCCTAATTTTCCTTAATTCATCTAAGAACATGTTCTTAGATCCCTCCTGGGCAAAACATTCCTGTTCTAGAAAATATTATAGCCTGGATAACTGAAACAATACAGAACAAAACCATTATCCTAGTGGATGTTAACAGTGACTGATGACTAACCTCACACCACCCAACAAACAGTATAAACCTCTGTGGCATTTCTCAACTTATAAACACTCCTACCAGACATAGCAAACATAACATCCAGCACTCCACTCTGGATTGGACACTAGTCTCAAACCCTTCTAACTTCACATCCTCAGGCACACTTCCCAACTCCTTAAGTGACCACCTACCAGCCAATACACCTAGGACTATCACTCAATTCATAAGGATAAGTACAGCTTCTGTGTAGTTTTCTTCATTAGAAACTGCTTGAAATATTTCTTTCATCTGTCTTTGATATCCTGTGGATTGGTGAGCAGGTTGCTGCTGGCATCCCTTATGAAGGGTGTCTGACTGCCTTTTTAAACTTTCTGTGTTTGCCTTGCAACCCGATATACTTTCTTTGTGCCATCTACTGAATCACATTCCATAAGTTGGTAGAGTGCCATCTACTGAATCACATTCCATAACTTAGTATCATGCCATCTACTGAATCACATTCCATAATGTCTTGTTCTTTGCTATTGCAACTTCTTTTCTAACCTTCTTGTTAGCCAACCAGTATTCCTTCCTAGTCTTCTCTGTCTTTTCTTTCTCCCATTTTTCCCTGCACTCCTTTCTTTCGATGACTTCCTGGACATCTGCATTTTTCCACCAGCTTTCCTTACGTAACTTATTTCCATGTCTCGCTTGGCTACATATATGTTCTGTGCTGTTTTGGGGGACTTCCAATCCTCTTCAACTCCACTTATTTCCTCCTCTTCTTGAGGTGCTAGAGCTCTAAGCAATTCCTAGAACTGTTGTGCTTTGTCCCCATCAACTTTTAGGTCTTCAGCCTGGTCTCTGTTGCCAATGGAAGCCTTCTGTGACCATTGCTTGCACCTGATTGTGGCAATCAGTTTTTTTTTTTTTTACTGTGGGTTTACTCTTTCACTGGGGATGACATTAAAATCACTGAGTCTACCCCATTGTCCTTTTCTTACTAGGAGGACATCTACCAAAGTTGCATTTTAGCCACTGTTCTATGCGTTCTTGTGACATTATCTCTTTTTTAACCATGTGTTGGCTACTATCAAGCCATTTGCCAGACAGAAGTCTAGAGTGGCCTCTCCTTTATTCCTATTGCCCCACCCATGTGGACCCAGGCAGTCCTCATATTCTGTTATCTGCATTCAAGTCAGCCATTATCAACACCAGTTCCTGTTGTCCTGCGTTATATAGTAATAAATATTTCAAATTTGTCTGTATCAATTATATATGTATATATAAAAATATGTGTGTGCATGTAAGTGTATCTATATTTATCTCTCTCTCTCTCTCTCTCTCTCTATATATATATATATATATATATATATATATATATATACATACATATACATTCATACATACACACACAAATGTGTGTGTGTGTGTGTGTGTGTGTGTGTGTGTGTGTGTGTGTGTGTGTGTGTGTGTGTGTGTGTGTGTGTGTGTGCGCGCACATGCACACATGTGTATTATAGGGTTAGGTGATAGATTGGGTAAGAGTACAGATTGTGTGTGTGTGTGTGTGTGTGTGTGTGTGTGTGTGTGTGTGTGTGTGTGTGTGTGTGTGTGTGTGTGTGTGTGTGTGTGTGTGTGCAGTCCCACCTGTCTTCTGTAGTGGTAGTTTATGGGAACAGCTTTTTTTTTTTGGTTTAATATGCAGGTTAGAGTTAGGGACAGAGTTATTATGTGTTACTGTGGTGGAGCAAGGACGCTTTGCTGGTTAGAATGGATCTAGTAATCCAAATCTCTTATACATCTATAAAACAAATAGCCCACCTAACACGAGGACCATAGATGTAAATCCACTCCAACTAATAAATGCACATGGTGGAGGTATAGAATTATAACACAGTGCTTACCCACCTCTCTAGAACCAACAAACTCTCCAAGTTACAGTGTGACACACTGTTTGCCCTTAAAAAGTATAACTGGTTGGATATTCATAAAGGGGGGAAAGGCTTAAGGGTGGGTACTGGCAAAGCTGAAATGTCCTTGCAGCTCTGTTGATTTGGAACTCCTATGAGCCTATATCATATGACTAAGTCACATCCCTGTATGGAAACAGAGTTAGTGGGCATAACATGCTTAGGCTAGCTTTCCTGGTGACTCCTGGGTGACCTCCATGGAGTTGCAACGTGTGGAAGTGGAGAAGGAGTATGTGATGTCTTGTCTGCACTGAAGGCTGAGATCTTGTGTGTCTACTAGAACACTTGGACAAAAGGTATATGCATGTCATTTTTACAGACGGTATGTGCACTGGTGAGTGTATTTCAAGACTGTAACATTTACATGACTACAACAAAATAAAGGTATGTCAGTCAAAATGCTTTAATGTACTTGCTTTTGTGTTTCAGGCCATCTTGAGATGCCAGTTTCTGTAAGCTTAACCCAACTCATACATTTAGAGGTTTTGGTTCTTGCAGGGGAAGCACATCATTAAAATGAATGTGTTTCCTTTTATGCCAACCTCTCAACTCTCGTCCAGGGCAGCTGATATTTGTGGTTCCCCAGATTATGACTAAAATTATTTTTTTCACATCTGTTCCAAGTGTGTAACAATCCTATAACAAGGGCACTTACAACTGTATACATAACTTTGTCATTTTCTGCAGTTATAAATCTCCACTGAAAATTCAGTTTCCTAAAAGTTTGTTACATTAACTAAAATGTTGACTAACTATACAAAAATAGTTACATAATTCTCAGTTTGTGGTAAGAGAAGCCTGAGTCAATTGATTTGTATGTTAATCATTCTAAAATTGCTGCAGTCATCCTTGGCTTTCTCTTAAGTGTTTTTGATCTTGGACGGACTGGATTAAATAATGGGTACCAGCAAAGGTGAGAATGGCCATATCCAACTTGATGAGGTGCTAAATGCATTGGTTTCTGGCTTAGTATTGACTTTCATTTTATTGAATGAGAAGTTGTTTAGAATGTCTTATCATTTCAATGTATGTTGGTAAAAAATGGAAAAAACAAACAAGGCAAATTTTGAAGCCAGAAAAAAAATACCGTAACCGAAAGAAAAGAAAATTTATTGTTAGTGCTTTCGTCACCTTTCATTAAAGAAACTTCTTCAGACATTTAAAACAACTCAATTTTCAGTTTAAATAGTCTCAAGTTAAGGACATCATCCACCTCCCATAACCCAGGATCCAACCAATATGTGAATACATTTAAATACCCATGTGTATAAAACAGTTGGAACGCAAAAACAAATTCATCCCTAGTATTGGTTGCAATAGGACTGCCAAGTATTAAATAACCATTTTTACCTGATTAATGCACTAAGTTTTAAAATACATTTTAGGGAACAAGAGTCATTCAACCCGGGGTAAGAGAAAGCATTTACCATCAGTTGCCATAGCAACTCCCTCTCCTCGAGTCTTAAAGCCCAAGGCCCCCTCCTAGGATTCAGGTCTATCTTCTCAATAACCATGAAGAGAAAGAAGTGGTTAGTATGTTCCAAAATATGCTTAGCCAGGGCATTGTTGTTGTCCTGCTTGTTGATACTGTACTGGTGTTCATATATCCTTTGCCTAAAGTGCCTGTCGGTCTTTCCTCTATAAAGAGGGGCACGGCTGGCACCTAGCTAGGTATATAACCCCTCTTGTCCCACAGTCAAATTGCCCCTCTAAGGAATATTTAGTGTTCCCTACGGTGAACAAGGAAGATATTTCTATATATTTACAAAAAGAACATCTTCCACATTTTTCCATACCTTTACTGGGAATATATAAGTTAACTTCCTTTTCTAGTAAGGTTTTTAAATTAGAGCCTTTTCTGAACGTCACCCTAGGTCCTGGCCCTAACCTGTTTCTTGCTGCAGCATCATCATTTATCATGGCCCAATTTTTATTTAAAATCTCCCTCAGGAACTTGGCGTCACTCAAAAAGGTTGTTATAAAACTGATATGGTAGTCCAAATCATCCCTTCTGCTCAAAGAGTGATCAACCAGAGCCCTTTTTCATCACCTCTTTCAGTTCCTCTATTTAGAATGGGTTGGGAAATAACCCATTTCCATTTTCCTTCCAACTTCAGCAATAATTTTGTCTAATAGACCTTTTGGGTACACCCTCCTAGTAAACATCCCAGTAGCTAAGCCAATTATTTAAATAAATAATTTTCTGTTTGTTTTGTTGTATCATTCTTGGTGAAGGTAGAATGATGCTCATTGCAAGGCTCATACCCACCAGTGACATTATATTCAGAGAGGTCCATCATGTCTCTCTTCATATAGTCTGGGGAGGTATGTCACAGCTCATTCACATCCACATGGACTATGACAGAGTCATACTGGTACTTGTGGTTGAGTGGCCTGAGTACCTGCATGATCTGATGAAGCCTGGCCCTGACAGGCAACTGACTGTAATCATTTTATCCAACTTGGTGAGCAACAATGAATTGTTTATTTTGTACTTTTACTTTACATTTATTTGCATACCTTCTGCATTTTTCTGTCTGTGCTATTTTTAGTTTGTTTGCAACAGTGTATGATAGAGCCTTGTCTGTTTTGATATTGTGAGTTGCTTTTGCCTCATCTATCTTTCTAAGTATTTCTGATGACCTCTTTCCTTTTCTATATTTTTCTAATAGTGGTACTTTTTGGTGTTAATTTATAGTTTTGTCTATTCAGTGCTTCCATGGTGCTATCTAATTTCTTCACTTCCTTTCGCATTATTGTTCCATGTAAGACTTTATCTGTTATGAATTTAGCTGGACAGTAATATGTCGGATTTATTTCTGTTAGATCACAAGAATTTCTCTTAACAGTCCTAAGTATTGTGTCCATCTTTTTTACCAAACTTAGTATATTTTGGATCTTATTTACCTTCTCCAATCTATTTCTTTCATCGATCTTAATATGTATATCCATCTCCTGTAAATCAAGGAGCTCTTCTCTTAGATCATTTTCTTCTACACTGGGAGCACCATCTATGCTCTCTGTTTCCTGTGAGTATTTGAAATAAAGTTCCAGAACAACTTCCTGTGACAATGTGTCCTTAATATTAGACCTCCCAGAAAGCCTGTTTCTCCTTCCTGGGATCTTAATTTTGTTTTGGAGAAGTTGACTCAGGTTCCTTTTGAGCATGCTGCTTCAGCTTCCTTGCAACATTGTTCCTGGAAGACTGTTCTTTCGTTAGCACTTACTTCTGCCAGACAGGTGTCTGAGTTTGGCTGGGGAGTTTCCTTAAATGGAAGGAAATATCTTCTGGATATGATTCATAACACCCAATGACCTGTTGTAATGGACTCCCATGCTTTTGGGTGTAGTGACAGGTGACTCCTGACTGCCTCCAGAGATGAGTAGTCAGGCAACCCCTCAGGGCTGCTGCCCGAGTTGTTTTCTCGGGACCTGAAATTCCTAGAACCTCCTCTGCCTCTAGGGCGGCATCTGTCATAGCCCCCTCTGCCTCTTGGGGAAGGAGCATCCTGAGCATCCCAGGAAAATGATTGAGACCTCCAGAACCACATCTTCATTCCTCGCTGATTCCTGGAAAAGGATTTTTGTGGTGACGAGAAGCAGATCCCAATGGCAGACAACATCTTCCCATCCTTCTCGCTCTGGACTAGTGTCTCTTTCACTGATTTACCGAAAAGGGAAGAACCATCATATGGGGCATTGGTGAAAGATGCCTTGAAGGGCTCTGAAAATTGACACAACCGGAGCCTGGCATGATGCCTGAAGGCAATGTCTGTCCCGTCAGCCCTTGTGGAGGCCAGGGAGAACAACTCTAAGCAGATATTTACATACAACTTCATAAGTTGAAATTGAGATGGTATTAACAATATGACAAAGATTATAGGAAACAGCTATGTAGGAGTCTCATCATATGAAAAAGAACAGTTTAAATCCGTGAAAAAATATAACATTCTGTTAAAAACTTAGTGAGCTTAGGTGTGCTTATTACACAATCTAAGTATTAGTTTTACCATGTAAGTAGCCTATTCTGTTTGCTAACTTCTGATAAAGTAAGGTTATGAAGGATGAAAGTGAGAGAAGGAAGGGATAGGACGTGTTAGTTGAGATACTAAGTGCTTAGTATTAGAGAGATACTAGGAAGTTAGTATGAGTGAGAGAACGAGGGGTGGTTGAGGCAAAATTAAATCTAAATAAGGTTGCCAAATGTAGAAGCAGAGGGTTTTCAGCTAAATGGCACAGTGTCAACAATAGTATGTGACAAGAATACAGAAAAAAGCTGAAAAGTAAGGTGTACTAACCAGCGGTATAATCAGTGATGCTGTATAGAACAGAAACCTCAGCAGTGAAGGCAGAACAGCTGAGGAAACTAGAGGTGATGGAGATGAAGTGCCAGGTATAGGTGGTAGGATGCACACTATGGGACAGACAAAGAAATAAGGACACCAGAGCAGAAGCCCCAGTACCCTCAATTGCAGAGAAGACCAAAGACAGCAGATTATGGCAGTTCACGCAGATGTGCAAAAAAACAGAAGACAATCTGGTGAAGATGATTTGGGAAAGGCAGGAAAAAGACAAGAGGAAACAAGTGCATCCAGCAAAAAAAATGTATGGATTGTATAAGAGAAGACTTGTGACACGAATGGGTATCAAAGAAGGTAGGAGAGTGTCATTGAACAGAGCGATGGCAACAGTTGACCTGACATCTCTACCCCTTGTAGAAAATAGGCAAAAGGAAGTTGATGATGATCATGAAGAAACATCACATAAACTTAACATAATGTATGAACATAGTTATGCGGTTGTATCTAAGGTTGTTATAAATGTCTTCTGCAGATGTTCTACTTATATAGTGGGCTGTTCAGATTTGAGCATGAGAGCTGGAATGAAATATGTTTGATGCAGAGAAATATAACTGGCAGATAAAACTGAATGCCTGTGTTCCACAAGGATTGAATGATATCAGTTTTAAATGTAAATTGAAATAATGGATGTAGGTTAACGTTTCTGTAGTCTGAAATCTTTTCACTAAAGACAAAAGCATTAACTGTTGTGGTGTTGTGACTTTTTTAACATTGAATGATTTCAGACAAGTCTATTTATTTATTTACATTTGTTTACCTGGAAATTCCGACTGGACGCAGGTCCTTTTTCAGTAGATGCCTGGGGAGAAAAGCTCCACATCATGTACATGATAAATAGAGAAACAAAGTTGCAGCAATAGTAACGTATTAAGTGACACTTGGTCATGGTTAGGAGTTTTGACTCAAGTGATTGTGTTACAAAATGACTTATTCAAAGCAAATATTTTATGCAAGTGGTAGTATACCAGCTACTGCTGCTTAGGCTTTTCAGAAATCTAATGATAAAATAAGCACATAATCATGCACTGGAGGGACACACAAGAGGGAATAAATTTAGTGGGTGTGTGTGTATGTCCATGTGCACGTCTGTGATGAGACTCCCAGCTGCCTTTTGTAGTGGTACTGATGTTCCTCATGTTTCACTGTTGCAGTCATTACATTTGGGTAATCTGCTGGCAGGTTTCCCTCAGTCGGCCTGAATAACAAAGTCTTGGATCCTGAGTCGATTGCTGTCTCCTCTTCCATGACATCAGGTCATCAGGGGTATAAAACCTGCAGCTGACACCATTTTATTCAGTCTTTCTTGCCGCACGGTGCCTGAAGTAGAAGCAGTTCGCAAGTGCCGGTTGGCCGACTCCTGAAATTTTCGCATTCGAGTTACAGAACCAAAGTCTTCAAACTAAAGCTAAGTACCCCGTTGGGGAAACTTTTTCTTGCTCCTTACCGATGTCAGCAAAAGTTAATAATTACATTACTTGTGGAAAGCAAATACCTCATAAGGATTTTCATTTGTACTGTATTCCTTGCCTAGGCCCAGACCATAATGTGCCTTGCTGTCGGTTTTGTGCTAGATTTAACCAACGCACTATTAGGCATCTGTATAGTTTTGCTTCTAAATATTTTGGATCAAGATTTAATTATCCTGAAATGTCGTCAGTTAGCAATCCGACTACCGGAGTTCATAAAAAACGCAAAGAAAAAGACAGAAACAGACCGTCGAGGTCCAAAACTGATGACAAAGCTTCTCCTAAGCCAGTCGCCGGTTCGCCGGTACTCAGTGAGGCACTTTCGCAGCCCCTGATACCCGCTACTTTTGAGTCGCAGGCCTCTTCCGAGACCCATTTGGAGTCTGGTATGCCACGAGTTTCTCAGAGTATTGAACCCGTGGATGTCTCTCCCTTGGATGGGTCCAGAGCCGCTGAGCAGGCACCGGCTTCTGAGGGTGTTTTCAGGCCCCAACATTTTTATATAAAACTGACGCTAGCCTCAAAAACAAGGTCAAAAACATCTATGTCTAAAAAAACAATGCATGAGCCATGTGCTCAGGCCCCTATGCCTAAAAAACAGATTATCAAAATGGCTGAGGACTTAATTACCTTGATCAGGGGTTCCCAACCCCCCCCCCCCCACTAAGAGTCCTAGGCAAGGCACTGATTATGAATCTTCAGATCAGGTTTCCATTTCTTCTGATTCCTCTTCTGATCAGGAATTTTCTATTCCACCCTATGAGGATTCTGATGCAGAGGAATCCATCCCATCTGCATCTTCTCCTGAGGATTACTCTTTTGGAGAAACTTTGCATACTTTAAGGGAACATTTTCACTGGGAGAGTCAGGACTTTTCTGAATCAAAAAAGAGGCTTAGGGATTTCCTTCTTCTTCCTCAGCATAAGCCTTTGGCTATACTCCCTGTACTAGACATTGTGGATGATGTGTTTTCGGAATCAAGCATGGCTCCTGATTCCCTACCTCCGGCTCCTAGTAAGCCTAACAGATATTACAGGGTTCCTGGCTCCCACAAATTTCTATTCAAAAATCCTGCTGCTGATCCAGAGACTATTTGTCAGGGTCCCAAGGGTGTAAAGGCCTCTACAGCCAAAAATCCTACTGATAGAGATTCCAGGGCGCTGGATAGATGGGGAAAGAAGGTTTATACGTCTGCTACCTTGGCAATCAGAGCCTTAAACTGCCAGTTTCATATGCCTAAATATCATAGGTTCATAGGTTCATAGGTTCGTACTAGGCTATCTGCCCTAGGGCATTTATAAGCCTAGCCAGAGTGTGTGTGGCTTTCACCACCCCTTAGGATGAGGATACTATGCCCATTTAGGGTTTAGTTTACTGTGCCTCTGTCTAGTAGTGACACAGAGATGACCCCTGGGGTAAACCTACGATCTCCCATCCACTCGTCAAGATTTCTCTTGAATAGAGTCAGCGAGGGGCTCTGCCTGACATGGACAGGGATTCTGTTCCAGAGTGTAGGGAGCCTCTGGGTTATGAATCTGTCCCTCCAGCACATCCTATTTATTTCTGTGTTGAGGTTTAAGTCTCTTGTTCTCGTGGCTCTGATGGATTTGGATTTTCTGAGGTGGAGCATGTCCATTAATTCTGGATTGGGCATGGCCTTGTACGTCAGGCACAGATCACCTCTGAGTAGGCGGTATGCGACCGAATAGAGCTGGAGTTTTTTCAGTCGGGCAGCATATGACATATGTTTAAGACCCTTTATCCTCTTGGTGAGGAACTTTTGGGGTCTTTCCAACTGCTGCAGGTGTCGGGTAAGATACATCCCAACAGCATGTTATGGGCTTACTGAAACAGAAAATGATGTTGATTTCTGACTGTGTGGAAAATAGAGTTACAGGAATTATTGCATTCAGCAGAACAAGTTGGAAAGCATACTTTGCAATGTAGCTTTGATTCCTTGGAGGCCTCTTGCAGAGCCGCAGTTACTGGATCTGTGATTAGAAGGCATACCTGGCTCAAGGAGCAAAATCTGCCTGATCATGTTAAAGCTAAATTGTTGGATGCTCCCTTGCAGCATGATACTCTGTTTGGTAATAAGTCTGAAGAGGTTTTAAAGAAAATGGAAGATAAAGCTAAAGCTATGCAAACTGTAAAAGATTTCTTGCAAGTGCAGCCACCCAGGTTAAGTAGGCACTGGCCTACTAAATATTGGTCCTTTCCTGTGTCCAACAGAGCCACTCAAGGCAAATCCAGGTGCTCAAAAGGCTCCAGATACCAATCACAGGGTTCCTACAGGTCAAAGCAATGGGGTGCCTCCACCTCCAAATCTGGAGGAAACAAAGCACAACCCTATAGTAAGCAGTTTCAATGACTTTCCTCTACAATCACCAAGCACTTATATTTTAGCAGCCCCCTTGGGGGGAAAAAAGTACTTCATGCTCAAAATTGGCAGTTAATTACCCAGGACAAGTGGGTATTGAACATAGTATCCCAGGGGTACAGATTTCATTTCCATACTTTGCCAATTCCAAACGGATGGCCAGATCTGCCACAAAATCATTGGGCAGAGGCTCAGAAACAAGTTATGTCCCTCATGGATATGGGGGCTATTCAGCCAGTACCAGAAAAAGAAAAAGGACAAGGTTTTTTTCAAGACTTTTCCTGGTACCCATAAAAGACAATTCTTGGCATCCAATACTGGACTTATCGATTTTGAACACATACCTGGACATTCCAAAAGTCAAAATGCTGACTTTACAACAGCTACTGCCTATGCTGGGCAAGAACACTTGGTTAGTGACTCTAGATTTAAAAGAGGCATACCTGCATATCCCAATAAGGGAATCATGCAGAAGATACCTCTGCTTCAAGGCTGTTTTTATGCATTACCAATTCTCTGCACTGCCCTTTGGCTTATCTTCTGTGCCCAGGGTCTTTACAAAGTGCCTGGTACCAGTAATTGCATTCTGCAGACAAAGAAGCATACAAATTTATCCTTATCTGGATGACTGTCTCATTCAAGCAGAGGACAAGGACACTCTTCTTCTACATCTGGCATTTGTAAAAAGGCTTCTAACATGCCTAGGGTGCACAATAAACGAAAAGAAATCCCAACTGGTACCCTCTCAAATAATTGCATTCCTGGGTGCAAGCTTGAATACAACTGCCCAGATGGCCTACCTTACACCAGACAAACAAAGGCAACTGACAATATATTTCAAACAAATGGCAACAAAAACCCAGTTATCTGCAAGACAAATTCTGCAGGCTTTGGGGTTCATGGCATCCTGCATTCTACTAATTCCATATGCAAGACTGCATATGAGGAAACTTCAATGGTACCTAAAAAGTTTATGGAGCCAACATTGTCACAGTCTGGAAACAATGATTCCTCTCATTCCCTGCCTACAACAGGAGTTTCTTTGGTGGGCAGAGATATGTCACCAAAACAAGGGACTGTCTTTCACTCTTCCCCCGCCACCCAAACCCTAACTAGAGATGCATCAGACTATGCTTGGGGGCCCACCTTGCGGGGAGATGCATTCAGGACAAATGGAGCCCAAAACAAATGCATCTGCATATCAACCAGAAAGAGATGCTAGCTGTTGAGTTACTCTGACAGCCTTCATGGACTTACTTCATCCAGGATAACTACTGATAAAGACAGACGACACCACAGTTATGTGGTACATAACCAAGCAAGGGGTACACATTCCTACCCCCTTTGCAGACTAGCCATGACATTGTGGAACATGGCTTTGACTTACCAAATACATCTTCAAGCTCAATTCCTGCCAGGAAAACAAAATACTTTGGCAGACGACCTAAGCAGAAATCTTATGGACCCACATTAATGGAAACTGGATCCACAAATCTTCAGCATGTTAGCACGGAAATGGGGGAGCCCAGACATAGATCTATTTGCCTCTCCCCAAAATTATCAGCTAGACAAATTCTGCACATGAATTCATCACAAAAAAGCATGGAAAGTGGACGCCCTATCCTTCAATTGGAAAGACCTATCAGTCTATGCCTTCCCCCCTCTGCCTCTTCTCTCCAAGGTCTTACTAAAAGTCAGACAGGAAAAAACAAAAATGATCCTACTTGCTCCAGACTGGCCTTGACAACACTGGTACCCATTTCTAAGGAACATGTCTCAATTTCCCATTGGTACTTGCCTCAAATACCACATCTGCTGTCTCAGCAGAACAATCAAATTCTGCACACTCAGCTCCAAACTCTGAACCTTGTGGGATGGCTGATCATTTAATTATTCAAACAACACATCTCAGTAAATCTGTGATGGATGTCATTTTGGAAGCCAGAAGGCCTAGTACTAGAAAATCTTATGCTGATAAATGGAAGAGATTATGTGCTTGGAACCAAGCACAAGGAACAGACACAGCAAATCCCAATATTCCTCAGATTTTACAATATTTGACTGAGATGCTTGACATGGGCCTATCTTTTTCTTCAATAAAAATCCATGTCTCTGCCATCTCGGCTCATTACAACACAGAGCCTCCCCTCTTTTCTCATCCTCTGCTTAAACGTTATCTTAGAGGGGCCAACAATTTAAGGTCTCCCAGAAGACCTCCAACTCCTGCATGGGACCTCAATTACGTACTGGAAAAACTCACCCTACCTCCTTTTGAACCAGCAGCTACTGCGGATATAAAATTTCTTGGAAAACAGCTTTTCTCTTGGCAGTCACTTCAGCAAGAAGGGTTTCAGAACTACAGGCCCTCATGGCAGTGGAGCCTTTTATTATATTTTACCTGGACAAGGAGTCCCTCAGGACCAATCATTATTTTATGCCTAAGGTGGTATCCAGTGTGTCTCTTAACCAGACCATTCATTTGCCAACATTTTACCCAAATCTGCAGAACAAAGGGGAGCGGATTCTGCATTCCTTGGATGTACACAGACAACTAAGATTCTACTTAAACATGACCACATCTCTAAGAAAATCTGAGCGACTACTGGTAGCATTTGCTGCAGGATCAGAGGGGAAGGCTATATCAAAGCTGACTATTTCTAAGTGGATAAGCCACTGCATTCGTTTTTGCTATTTGCACCATGGTAAATCTGTGCTCAAGGGGATCAGATCACATTCCACCAGGGCTGCCTCTACTTCAGCAGCTATTCTCAGAGGAGTTCCAACCAAAGACATTCTCAAAGCTGCTACTTGGAGCTCTGTTCATTCCTTCACAAAGCATTATCATTTACCTCTCTTTTCCAAATCCAGGGCAGGCTTTGCCACTGCAGTCCTGCAGGGCCTTATAGCCACTCCTAGTGCTGTTTAGTTCCATCCTCCCATCCATAGCTTTGGGATTCTACCCAAATGTAATGACTGCAACAGTGAAACACGAAGAACATAGTACATTTGTGTACACTTACCATAAATGTAGATGTTCAAGTGTATTCACTGTTGCAGTCCGGGTTACCCATCCGCCATCCCCCTTTCTATACCTTTCCTTTCCTTCACTATTCTCAAAAGCCTTCTGGTGCATTTGCTTTTAGTTGAAGGTAAAGTTTATGTTTCTAAAAGTGCATACATATATATATATATATATATATATATATATATATATATATATATATACATACATATTTACTGTTTATTCATATTTATATTTTTGCTCTCCATTTGGGGGGCACCTGACATCTGGGGCAAGAAAAATTGAATAAAATGACATTGGCTGCATGTTTTATACCCCTGACGACTTGACGTCATAGAATAGGAGACAGCAACTGACGCAGGACCCAAGATTTTGTTATTCAGGCTGAATGAGGGCAAACTGCCAGCAGATTACCCAAATGTAATGACTGCAACAGTGAATACACTCGAACATCTACATTTATGGTAAGTGTACACAACTGTACTTTATGGGAACAGCTTTTTTTGATGCCGGTTAGAGCTAGGGGCAGGGTTATCATGTGACCCAAGATGTAAATCCACACCAACAAATAACTGCACATGCTGGACGGACAGATTTATAACAAAGTGCTTACCCACCTCTCTAGAACAAACTATCTGTCCACGTTAAACAGTGTGACACACTGTCTGCCTTTCAAAAGGATATCTGGCTGGGTATTCATAAATTCATCCCTGGTATGAATGACTTGGCCTTTCTTGAAAAGGGAGGAAAGGCTTAAGATGGATACTGGCAAAGCTTAAATGTACTTGCAGCTCAATTGATTTGCAACTCCTGTGAGCCTATGACATGTGACTAAGTCACATACTTGTATGGAAGCAGAGTTAGTGGGCATAACATGCTTAGGTCTGCTTTCCTGGTGACTCCTGGGTGACCTGCATGGAGTTGCAGTATGTGGAAATGGAGGAGTATTCGCTGTCTTGTCTGCACTGAAGGCTGAGATTGTTTACAGAGTGTTATGAAGACTTGGAAAAAAGGTATATGCATAGTACTTTTATAGACAGTATGTGAACAGGTGACTGCATTTCAAGACCATAACATGTCTACATGACTGCAACAATAAAAGGTATATCAGTCAAAATACGTTAATGCACTTGTTTTTGTGTTTCAGGCTATCTTGAGATGCCAGTTTTTGTAAGCTTGACCCAACTCATACATTTATAGGTTTTGGTTCTTGAAGGGGAAGCACACAATTAAAATGAATGTTTTTCCTCTCATGCCAACCTCGTTTTTTAACTCTCCTCTTGGGCAGATGATATTTGTGGTTCCCCTGATTTTCACTGAAATTAATTTTTCACTTCTGTTCCAAGGGTGTTACAAGCCTATAAATAGGGTACTTACAATGGTATATGTAGCTTTATTAACATTTTCAGCAGATGTCAGTCTCCACTGAAAATTCAGTTTCTAAAAGTTTGTCATATTAACTAAAATGTTGACTAAATATATAAAAAATAGTTACATAATTCTAAATTTGTGGTAAGATAAGCCTAAGTCAATTGGTTTGTATGTGAATTATTGTAAAATAGCTAGTCATCCTTGGCTTTTTGTTAACTATTTTTGATCTTGGACATACTGGATTAAACAATGGGTGTCAGCAGAGGTGAAAATGGTCATATCCAACTTGATGAGGTGCTAAGTACATCGGTTTCTGGCTTGGTATTGACTTTTGTTTCATTGAATGAGAGATGTAAATGCTGAGCTGTTTGAAATGTGTTATGCATTTCAGTGTATTTATCTGAATGTGTTAACCAGTGTAATCTATTCATGCAATCATTACAAAGTAGTAAAGTCAGATATTTTCTAGTTGCATCATGTGGAGAGACAAGGCTTGGCTTAATTGTTTGGGGGTGGGTATGCTGTTTTATGAAAAAAATATGTTGTTTTCTCCAGAATTCTGCTCAGTTGTTGAATTCACAGTCATAAGGGATGATTGGAGAAGAGGTTAGTGCACGTTTTTTTTTATTAAATTACTTTTTTTAAGAATTATACTTTTTGTGGTTTGTGACGCTGGGATATAAATGACGATCACAATTTGTTATAGGTGACTTGACTTTTGGAGTAAGTTTTACAGAGAATGCCTATATTCTGCTGTTTCAGCTGTTCTGTATTGTCTGTGCAAGGCATCTGGAGAAGCAGTCAGCTTTGTAGGAGATGACTGCTCGAAGAAGCAATGGGACTTGTTTAGACTACACACTTGGACATTCCAGGTAAGTGAGCATTTTTATGTTTGGGAGACTCTAATTTAAACTGTGCTACAGACCACCCTCTGAAAGTCAGGAATCCCACTCGGCTTTCCTGAAAACATTGGAGAACATGAAGATCTCTCTGAATACCATTGTATTGGGTGACTTCAACTACCCAAACATAGACTGGGAGCACTAATCAAGCCCCAGCACCTTAGCCCAAAGGTTCCTGGAAATTATAAACTCAAATGCTATGGAACAACTAGTCACCACTCCCACAAGAGGGGATAACATACTAGACCTGATCATTACCAAGATGGGGACTCTATGCTCCACACCTGAAGTATATCCCTCATTGGTAAGATCAGACCATAAATTAATTTCACTGGATGTCCACATCCCGACCCCACCCCCAGCCCAGAAAACCACAGTGAAAAAATTCTCAAAAGCTAACTTCTCACTTCTCAAAACTGAAGTGGAATCCTTCAAGGCCCCAGGGCCAGTGGAAACTATGGCCCAAACTGCAGAATCCTATATAAACACATTCTACGGACATCTCCAGGAATGCTTGGATCATGCTATCCCAAACAAAACCAAAACCCAAACATCCAAAGGCAGGCGTCCAGTCTGGTGGACCCCAGCCATAAATAAACTGTACAACAGAAGGAGGAAGATACTACATGATAGAGCAAAATCCCTAATAGGGAAGGCATCTCTGATCAGTACTAGCAAAAAATTACGATCCCTCATAAAATCCTCCAAGGCCAGCTTCGAGAGAAAAATTGCTCAGGACACTAAAGACAATCATAAGGCTTTTTTCAGTTATGTTAGGAACCTGGGATGCAACTCCCAGACTTGTTCTGAGTTGATTCTAAACGACAAAAAATACACTGAACCCACAGACATCGCCAATATCCTGGCAGACAGGTTCAGTGCAAACTTCTCCACCCCCCCCCAAAAAAAAAAAGAGCAAGTATCTATCCCGGCAGAGGGCTGCCTCCAAAACATCTCTGATGTTCAGGTGAAGGCTGCCATCTATAAAGCAAAAAACACTGCTTCCATGGGACCAGATGGCGTCCCGGGTTGCATCCTACATGAACTCCAAGAAGAAGTAATCCCTCAAATAAAACAGCTGTACAATCTCAGCCTCACTACAGGATATGTGCCCACAGAATGGCGTACAGCAACAGTGGTCCCACTCCACAAAGGCGGAGCCTCTACGGACCCTGGAAACTATCGCCTCATAAGCCTGACTAGCTTAGTCTGCAAGGCTATGGAGAGGATCATCATGGAGCTCATAAACAAAGACATTGGGGACCTACAGACACTAGATGCTACCCAGTTCGGCTTCGTCAAGGGCAGATCCTGCCTTTTGAACCTGGTTGACTTCTTCGAAACAGTCACCAAAGCCATAGATGAAGGGAAGGTAGTCCACAGAGCCTATCTGGACCTAGCAAAGGCATTTGAAACAATACCCAACTCGGGCATCATAGATAAGCTATCCAGCTTAAATATAAACCCCTATGTCACAAGATGGGTTGCAAACTGGCGCAAAGACAGAACCCACAGAGTGAGAGTTGCTGGAGCCATGTCAGACTCGAAACCAGTCACAAGTGGCATCCCACAAGGTTCTGTCCTGGGACTGCTGTTGTTCAGTATATACTTTTCCGAGGTTAAGGCCAACGTGGGAGGACTATGGCTCACCAAGTTCGCAGACGACTGCAAACTAGGCGCCATAATCAACTCTCCAGCTGACACAAACATCCTTCAAAAAGGTCTCACAGAGACGGATAACTGGTGCCAGAGCCATGGTCTAAAGCTAAATGCCAAAAAGTGTATAGTCATACCCTTTGGCAAAAACAGTGTGCCCACAAATTACCACATAGGCGGTAACCCATTAAGTACAGAGAAAGTAATTAGGGCTCTGGGGACCCAAGCTGATAGCAATCTCTCCTTTGACAACCACATTGCCAAAGTGGTTAGAAAGACCTTTTACATAGCCCACCTCATCATGAAAGGATTCACATCTAGATCAAGAGAGGTAATCGTGCCCCTTTATTCATCCCTCATCAGGCCCATCATAGAATACAATGCCCCTTTTGGGATGTGCCTTACCCGACACCTGCAGCAATTAGAAAGACCCCAAAAGTACCTCACCAAGAGGATCAAGGGACTCAAACAGATGCCATATGCTGCTCGGTTAAAAAAACTCCAGCTCTACTCAGTTGCATACTGCCTACTTCGAGGTGATCTATGCCTGACATATAAAGCTATGCCCAATCCAGAATTAATGGACATGCTCCACCTCAGTAAATCTAAATCCCTTAGAGCCACACGCTCGAGGGACTTGAACCTCAGCACTGAAATAAATAGAACTTGCTGGAGGGACAGATTCATAACCCAGAGGCTCCCTTCGCTCTGGAATAGAATTCCAATTCATGTTAGGCAGAGCACCTCAATGAATCTCTTCAAGAAGAATCTTGATGAGTGGATGGGGGATCGTAGGTTTGTCCAGGGGATTACTTCCGTGTCACTATTAGACAGAGGCACAGCAAACTAAACCTTAAAAAGGGCACAGTATACTCAAATCAAGGGGTGGCGTAAGCCAAACAAAATTGGGCTAGGCTTATAATTGCCCCAGGGCAGATAGCCTAGTATGAACCTATGAACCTATGAACATGTAACATTGCATTGTGGTCACATAAATGGAATGCAAACAAATTAGTTTAACAAAATAACAGCTTTGTTTATAAACATGTATATTGCAGGTTTTGTAACAATCCCAAGGGGAAAAAAAAGTTTACCACAAATACAGTAAGTTTCCATGATATGACTAATAACTTTAACACAAGGCTATCATTACAGTTAACTTGACTATAGCCTCATTACAAAACAATGTACTTAAGCACAACTCCTTAGTAATCAGATCACTTTAAAACATACATTAAATGCATAGATCTCTTCTAGCATATTCATGGGGATTCATTAATAGTGAGCACATGTTGTGCTAAAGCTAACGTGACAGTTCCATCTGTGTGCAATGAGCAGAAAGTAGCACAAATTGAATAAGCAAGACTCCAAACTACTCCTCATGTCTAGCAGCTGCTGCTCATGCTCAGGTCACATGCTCACAGCCACACTGAGGTGCAGCAAGACTCATATAGACAATGTAAACACAGGACTGTGAGTAAGCCTGAGCTCAGTAAGTGAGGATGCATGAACAGCACAACAATAAATAAGGCAACTCAGAATGCATAAAAGGCAGGGGAAGTCTAACAAATAGCAGTCACTGATCTGAAATAAACCCGGAACAAACTTAATCAGAATGAGGGTCAAGTCCAGAAATAATCATGGACCATCAAAGACACTTTTAAAATGTTAGTGCAATTAACATGAGATATTGACAGAGAAAGAGAGTGTGAATTAATATACATTGTCAGAAGTGAAAAAGTGTGCACTTCTAAACAGTGTCATTATTTAATTTTAAGTAAAAGTCACCACCTTTCTCCATAGGTAACACATTATTACATGAGATTAAGAGGGACAGAGATAAAATTGAAGTCAAACTCAGTGATGTCCCTGAAAATCAGGAACAGAGAGGTATGAAACCAGTGGTAAAGGAAGCATGATACAGCAGGACAATGCATTAAGTGAAAGCAGAGGACATACATGTATAAAACTGTGGACCAGTTAAGAGACATAAGGAAGATAAATTTGCAGAATTACCCATACAAGTATTGATAGCTGAAACAATAATGACAGTAGTGGCAGCAGTGTGCTTGTTGGTGAGAGTAGGAATTGGGATAGTTAATATATCATAAATCGGTAATTGATGCAACACACAAAGGCCTGTCACTGAAACAGAACTATCCCTTTGAACAGCATATTAGCTGAGCATTATGTTGCAATGCATTGGTACAGATGTATAACTATAACAGATGAGGGTGAAAGTGCATTGCAGATATGGGACATGCAATGAGAAATATAAAAAGATGGAAATCCTGGAAGATGCAAGTCCTGTAGAGATAGTCCATTAACATCAGGGTTGTTTCTCTATGGGCCCGATTCAATAAAGCCTATACAATATGTATTCAATAAAATTCTTATCACATTTTTGTGCTTTCTAGTCACTCAGAAAAATTACACTAAGTGTACACTTTGTGGGAACCTTCATGAATCCCTGTCAATATTTAAAGCTGCAAGAATATCAGTAGGAAAACTAAAATTAGGAGGAAGAAAATGTGAGTTATATCTGTGTTGTCTGTTCACTCACAACAATGTACACTCAGTGTAGACTTTATTGAATCTGGCCCTATGAATTTTATTGTGTGCCTATGGACATGATTAGGTATTTGTGAAAGAGCATCACCCAGGATAGTTAGCCCCTAGGAGAAGTAATCACAACCCAAATGTGGCTGATGTCAGTAATTGTGTAATGACAACTACGGCATGCACTGTTTCAATGTAGTATATGTTTTGGGAGATTTAAGCATTTGTGACTTACATAACCTCCAGAAAATGTACAAGCGTGCAGTAAAACAATGAACTACCCTAAAACTTGGCTTAAACCAGTCAAGTGACTCAACGTACTGCAGAAAAGCAGATTTATTTCTTAACAGTTAAGTGCTTTCACCCCATGTTCTTGGGACTTCATCAGAGTTGAGCAGCTCACCATAGCATATCAGTAAATAATGCAGTCAATTAAAGGTAAACCAATCACATGCAGTTCATTTGTATATTACATTAATCCATCTGAAAACCATTGAAGACACAAATACTATTAAATGCATCAATATAAATATATGTATTAAAATAAAAATCACAGTCATAAAAGAAATGTATGTTAAAATATTACAACATACATTGGGAACAAAACCTAAGTAAGATAGTATAATTTTGCTGCCCTCAATTTCAATAATCTAGTCAGGAAAACAGTATTATTAACTCTGGCTTATTGCTAGCATTTAATTGCACCCACCATAAAAGTTCCCTATACTCTATAGCGTACTCCAAAGGGTCACCTCTTGGGTTCCTAGCCACTTATTGTAGAATTAAAAAAAAAATAGTATTTATTATTATGCACACAACTAATAATATGCTTATAAAGAGAATTTGTCTCTTTTTTATGATTAACATTACACAAATGTTTCGAGATCATTTCTGGAGTGATCACTCAGTTTTTCCTACATAAAATGAATAGCAAAAATTGCAAAAAGCCAAATAAACAACTCCTGAAGTTTTGCAGTTAAAATACTTTGATGAAAATAAAATGAATAATCTATACTGGGCAGAATTATAATCTCCCCCTCATAAATAAACTACATTGGTGACAAGCTCAATGTTTTCTAGTACTTTTACTTTTATTTATTATTTATTTTTATTTATTTATTTTACATTTGTTTACTTGGAAAGTCAGACTGGAAGCAAGCCCTTTTTCAGTGGAGGCCTGGGGAGAAAAGCTCCACATAGAGTAAAAATTGTCCACATTTACATATATAAGTTGTGAAAAACCTGAAAGGCTGCCAGCTCAGCCAGATAGATTCATGTAAATAATTCTATGTGATTTGTAAATATTAATATAATCCACAGGCTGGTTTTACAAATGGAAAATAGAACTATATGTTATGATTATACTATATGTTGCATTGAACTTCAAAAATGTAACCACAGTGCACTCTGCTGGAAGAAAGATGATAAGTCAAGCATTGTATGACTGTTTGATCTCAAACTCTGAGCCATGATGTCTGGACCAGTAAATTCTTTCTATTGTTTTGAGACCAGAGTTAATTGCTAGATTTTCCATATATAATGTATTTTATTGCTGTGGCTTCCTGCAGGTGCACATTACAAAAAGAAATGTGAATTTTGAGTTTCTGTTAGACTGGGAAGCTAAATCAGAACTGTTAAGAATGATGTAATCTAAAATGAGTCAGCAGTGATGTATTATCAATTTAAGACTTTCTCAGAGAGAGAGAGAATGAGAGCATTTTTGATTTTGTCTGAACCTGAACACATCTACTCACCAGTACTCTGCCTTTTCTCTGCATGTATGTAAGTTGTTTAGTACATTGGTTTTCTTAGAAATCGATAGAAAATAGTAAGATTAGACTAACTGTTTTCTATATTTATGTCAGACTGTTCTACAGTATTATTTTAAGCATTTTTCTGTGTCTGAACTCTTGACTAGCACTGTGTTGATGTGTGGAGATTTCTGTTGTGTTTTTATTATTTATTATTAGATATTTTTAAACCTTTAAACTGTGGCTGTTTTGTGTAGAGATAATTTAAGCTCTAGAGTACATTGCATGCATATAGTGATACTCTCCAAGCCACTCCAGTAAGCCCTGTTGTTCATCATTCTTACTAATTGGATAATAATAATATTGCACAGCAAAATTGGACACCCTTTGGCAAGGGCCTTATTAGTAGCTGATATTAGTGATTGGTGGCAGTGATTTCTAACGTATAGCCTGGGCAGAGAAGGGGGCATAGTTGGAGAACCAGTGCCAGCCTTCCCCAGGAGTGTCTGTGTGTTTGTATATAACTCATATCTCAAAGTGTGTGTGTGTCAGCTACTTGGGCAGGGACATGAAGCACTGGTTGGACAGAGGGGGTGCTGGAGGTTTTAGCTTGACCACTACGCTGAGACCTGTACCCTATATCTGTGCCAGTGGAGAGTCATATTGGTGATCTGGAGAGAAAGGGAAAAAAACAGCCCCAGACTGACTGTGATCTCTGTGTTCTCTTAAGGGAAATTGTACTTTACTGTGTGTGTACTTGTTATCCTCCCAATGTGCACACCCATCACTCCCACTGTCACTGGTGTTAGTGCTGAGGATTGAGGCTTTTTGATTACTGGGCCAGTGCACGGGCATTACATAAGTAATAGAAAAATGTACACATTACAACAGTATTTTACAATAAGAGATCTCTATAGGTATATGCAACATATAAATGCGGTTCATATACTTACATACAATAACTACAGTAAGATAACATATTTATGGGTTATATATCACTAGATGACTTATGAATGCACATAATTTGTAAAGTGAGGGAGTTTACATTCAATTCTGGTAACTTAGGTACACAGCTGTTAAAATGTTTGTGTGGGTTTTGAGAGAGAAATATTATCTACCCAGGGGTGTTGCACGAGCATAACCAAGATTTAGATAGATATGCTTTAAATATTTTTTTAAAGTTTAATAGGTTAGTAATAGTTGTTATGTCCAAAGGGAGTTTATTCCAGTGTTTTGGCTGTATAGTTTGAGTAGAGGGAATCACCCATAGCATTGTTGACTTTAACTGCTTTCAGTAGAGATTTGTTACTTGATCATAGGATGCAGTTACTTGAGTAAGGAAATAGGAAATTCTATAGGGAAGGGGTCTTCTCTGAGTGGTTTAGAATGTTATGGGCTGTAGTGAGTTGGTTATAGAGTAGAAGGTGAGGAAGTTCTAATCAGTTAAATTTCTTGTGCTATGCAGTGGTGTGACCTACATGCTAAATCTGTGGTGAACCTGACAATTTTATTGTAACAAGATTCTAATTTAGCTAAGTCTGATTTCTTTACATCTCTACTGCCCACTTTGTGAATGAAATACCTTATTTAAGCCTTTATTTAAAATTATTATGTCACTTGAAGCTAAACAGGTGAAACCACCTACTTTTTCTTTTATCTCTGGCTCACTTTCAAACATTTTCCAATTATATTTAATGGTGTTTTTAAATCTTGGCTTCCAGTACCAAATTTAAATAATATACTGTTTTCATATGAAATAACTGGATTCAGGGTCTCACTAACCTTATTGATGTCAGGAAGACCTTTACCTAATAGAAGGTAACATTTTTCACTTCTTCCTCTACTAATTTCAGAATGAATGTCATTCAAGATATATTCAGGATAACCCCTTTCAATAAACATATACTACAAGGTTACAATTTCATTCTCTAAGTCTTTGTCATTATTAATTAGCGTTGCTAAATGTACCATTTGTCCTTTCACCAAACTTTTTTTTTCTGATGAAAGGATTACAACTAGTAAATTGCAAGTAAGTATTAGAAAAAGTAGGCTTTGTATACAACTGAGATGTAAAAGACTAGGAATGAAAATTCTTAATTAATGATACATCCAAGTAATTAATACTATGAACAGAAAAATTATAAGTGAACTTTTAAAAAATAGTAGTATTATTGATATATAAAATTAATTCCTTTAAGGGGTCTTCATTACCACTCCATATGATAAAAGTATTCTCCAGAAAGCTCAAATAAGTAATTCAATAATGATTATATTTGGTGAAGAACACATACTCCTGATAATACCTACATAGATGGAGTCACAGGTAGCACCTATTTGTTTAAAATATTCCCCTTCAAAAACATAAAATTATTATTCAAGATAATGTCAGTAAAATTACTAGTATTAACTACATTAGTGCAAATATCCTGTTTACATAGTAAATCTAAACCACTCCATTCCAATATCATGTGGGATACAGGAAAACAAATCCTTAATATCAATAGTAACTAGAAACCAGTCATATTATAATATTCAGCATAAATACTTTCTAAAATATCCTAGGAATCTTTTAAGATATATTTGTATAGCGATCTCAAACTTTTTTACTCTCTTGCCTGTATAAATACTAGCGGATTCATCTTCGATCCACCAAGGGTGGCTCATTAATACACTTCCATACTTTATGTATAACAAAAATATTGTCACTATTGGAAAATCAGCCTTATGAAACTTATAATAATTATGGTTAAACACCCCTTCCACAAACAAACTATATAAAAAAGTATCTGATGTATTCCAAAGTACAGGGGACAGAAGTGATTAACTTTTAAGAAATATTTTTTTTTTCTGGAGTTCCTCAAGTCTCTTGACTGGTTTAAGCCAAATTTGTGATTTACATGTTCAGTTCCCAATGCTGCCAGTGTGTTTTTAACTAATGCTGCCACACATATATAAGTTATTGAAGGCTGACAAAGTACACTTATGAAGGCAGTATACTTTCACATCAGAAAAGAATATGCTCCCACATTTGAGCAATGTGCAGTACATCTGTAATACCTGGATCACAACAGGCAACATATCTCACAGGCAGGTGGAATAGGACCATCAGGTAGTAAGTGAACTGAACAACCTGCTAGTTATATACAACAGATGTACACTGGCCTGCAACATTGTTGGCATCCTCTGCAGTGCAGCCATCGACACAGCCATGCTGTCAGAGGAAAATTTTCGGAAGTTTTTGCCGCAAGACAACAAAAAACAATAACTATTCCACAACATATATTAGTTAATGTGCATTGTGCTTAATGTTTTTCAATGAAATACATCATGATACTGGACATGCTAAGGAAGTACAGGAATTACTGTATGAACCTCAGCTACCCATCCCAAAACCATAACAAACTAAGATAAAACAGGCCTTACGACACTTTATGACCACGATGCAGCATGACATACATTAAGGTTTGTTGAATATGCCAGTCTAATGTGTAACCCCTGTAATGAATATAAAATAATGAACGGTACACTAGGGTTACCACCTGTCCCACTTTGCGAGGGACAGCCCCTCTTTGGGTAGTTGTTTCCTGCAAAAAAAATGTAAAAATGGCAAATGTCCTGAGATTTTAGGGCAAAATTATTTCCTATATTTTATGTAATAGTTTTCTAAAACAGGTATTCTGTATCTGAAACACCTAAATGTTATAAGAAACAGAATAAACAACTAAAATGCTATAAGAATAAGATTATATTTAGCCAAAAAAGTGAAGTTCTGTCCTTTGTACTGGCCATGGGTATGTTTTGGCCTGCAAAATCTGACATTTGTACCAAAAATGTCCCACTTTGAGCATTTGAAAAGGTGGCAACCCTACGGTATACACAACTAGATTATAACATAAGCAATATAAGTCAAGATCCATCTGTGCACTAAATGAAAATCCCACCCAACACTTTGTGTCATATTTGTTAGGTTACATTCGCTTGAAGGGATAACCTGAGCATTGTGTTTGATAGCACAATACTTCCATTAAAGGCAGTATACAATTTGTTTTGTCACTCCCCAATATTAGAAGTGTACAGTAAGTACAATTGTAATCATCAATTGCTTTTCAGAAACTAATACTCAGTGCTACCTCTCTGTTACGTACTCAGTATTTACATTTTACAGACTTGAACACTTGCCTACCTGTGTTCATAGAGCTGTATATCAATCACTGACACCACAGACAAAGCTATATGTGAAGTCTCTTGAAGTACACACTTGAAGGAATTATATCATCAGTTCTTAGCAATGGTTATGTCTTTCCTAAAACATATTCTGTGGCTCAAAATCCTTTAGTTCTGTTAGTGTTCTCAGTAGTGTGTTTCAGCATGTTAGCATCTGTTGGGTAAGCCAGTCCTGCCTGTCACTATTGGCTTCCACAGTTACATTAACAGATCTGAACACATGCCATTCTGGAGAAGCACATATTAACTGCTGATAAAACAGAAGAGATTACTATTAGAGTTGTCAGAAAGCACATACTTGAATTGATCAGGAGTGTGTTTGAAGCCATATGACTCACATAAGATGTGTTTACATTATCAAAATGATATATCCATGTAACTGTTCACTCTGTGTTGATTTGTCTACATCACATCTGGTGATGAATCCATTGCTACACTATCCAGATCATCTGCTGTACAACCACAGTAGGCAAGAATAGCTGAATTTGAAACACTACCTATATAGGTCCACCCTCTAAAGAAATGTAATTTTAACTGTTTCTGCCACAATAGATTTTAAATTGCAGGTGTGATAAAGCACACACTTCAATTTTTGACTTAAACATTATTTTGAAATGTTGACATATCCCCTAAAATATATTTTGAAGGATCAAAATCGTTTAGCCATGTCAGTGTTTACACAAGTGTGAGTCTAGCATTATCGGTTGCTTAATGCAGTCCTGTCTTGTCAGTTTTTTTGAAGCCACATGTATTACTTATTCATTGCCAGATTTGAACCCCCAGTTTTCCAAGTCTGCAATCTAGAGAACTGTATATTAACTCACATCGCAAAAGTCTTATGACAACTCTGAGGCTGAATATATTAGAAAGTATGACCTCATCACTGTGTGGCAAGACAAATGTTTGGCTTAAAAGTGAGTGAAAGATTTATGGGAAACCTCTCCCTATGTAAATATTTCCATTGAGGGGAAGTGCACGGACAAAATCTGTCAGATAAGCTACCCCTACCTAGCTGGAAAGTGAAACACACACTCGTCTAGTTAATCATTGCCAGACTGGAACGCCTGTTGAGTGAAGTCCACAATCTAGAGAACATGGTATCAGCTGCTGACACTCCAGAAGAAGTCTCACTACAAGTGTGAGACAGAACAAATTTGAAGAGATGATCTCACCATTGAGTTGCAAAGAAGATTTTTGGTATAGAATGGACTGAAACTTGATTAGTTGGCTATGCCAGTCATACGTGTCACCACAGTCACACACATTCACACTAGATTGCTGGATTCAAACATGTACCTATTTAAGTTTAAAATCTAGGGAACTGTGTATCAGCCAGTAACACCACAGAAGAAGTCATATTTCAGATGTGAGACATAATGTATTTGAACTGATGACCCAGCCTTGTATTGCAGAAGAGATGTTTAGGCTAAAAGGGAATAAACTGTTAGGGGAGCCTTCTCCTGGTGCAAATGTTTCTCCTGAGTGGAAGTGTAGACACCAGATCAGTTGGATATGCAAGTCCTACATAGTACTATAGTCATACTTACATACACACACACACACACACACACACACACACACACACACACACTGGTATTAGATACTCATAGCTGGATCAAAACACCCACACACACTGGTATTAGATACTCATAGCTGGATCAAAACACCTGACTAAGTACACAATGTAGAGAGCATTGCCTGAACAGCTAAGACCAATGGAAAAGACTTATAACAAACATTGATCTGCCTTTAGTTGTAGTGTACATTACATGTCTGGGTGAATAGAAATCTGTTTTGAGAGGCAGATAAAACATGTGTTGATCATAATTCACTACATACTGCTACAATAACTCATACATCACTTCATTCATGGACATTGTTGCAAGGTGAATGATATCTATAAGTGTCACACTAAGGTGCAATGATCATTTAAATGATGGATGATTAGCACAGCTATCAATCAGTGGAGTGCCTCTGACACATTCCTGACTGTCATCCCAAGATCATTGTATGCAATTCTCAAATGGTTTGTGTATTATGATGCAGACTTTTGTGATGTGCATATGTTGTGCAAGGTAACTACAAAACATACATGCCAAACATATAAAGGTATACTCATTACTGCTACTCTGTATCTCTGTGGCTAGTGGACTCACTTCATTGGTACACATTTGGAAGGGTAAAGTGTTTCAGTGCAAAAATCATTTACATTATGTCCTAAGTCGATAGCATCACAGTAAACTCCTCATATTTTGAATAAAATAAATGAATAAACCATTCACAACTAATAAAAGCCACTGACTTAACTTTCAGTCTGCCACAATCACTTGCTGAGGCTCGCCAATGCAAAGTATATTTGCACGACAGATGGCAAAGTATTAGCACATGCGTAATTACTCTTTTCAGTCTTTGAACCTAGAATTGGGAATTGCAGTGGTTGATGGCACTCCATGCCACATGCTGCATGACCAAGGAGTGCAGGGATGTAAAGATTTCTGATACTGAGTAATTTCATAGCATGTATATTGTGTTAATGTTTTCTGTGTAATCATTTAACCATGTGCCACGATCATTACACTAAAGGGTTCAAATACGGATATTTCACAGGCATACCTTTCCACTGTCCACAGATTTGCTGATTGTCCACATGTTGAAGTCATGTTGTGTTCTGTATACAATTTATGTTTTCTAGAAAATCACGGAGGACTGACGTCATTTCATGATAACAAACATCTATGTGACAGACTTTATTTCCTTTGGAAACTGCATGCTATTGCTAAATCTTTATTATAGCAACTTCCTAAATGACTGTAATCTGCCCATATTTATTGTGCCTTTGCCCCCCCCCCAATTCTCTTGTATGTTTAACATTTTTGGTGAGGGTGGGGGGAGGGTTATTCTTTTTATATGTAGAGGGGCAAGGTTACTTAGGGTGTTTAAAAAGGTATTAAAAGTTGTAACTGCATTATCTAATGGGAGAGTTTTTAGTATAGGCCAATTGAAGGACCTTAGGGTACTGTTAAATAAATCATTGTTAAATTTTGTGAGATTCCTTGTTACTTTAAGTTGTTGGGTATTTGGGTGATGAGTGGTAAGTCTGTGTGTATGCAGGGAGATGGTCACTTAGGGAGTTGGGATAGGTTTCACTGATGACATATTTACTGAGGTCCACAACTAAAATCCAATCAAGAATTGTGCCAGTATTATTTTTGTTGTATCTGGTAGGTGTTGTGATTAGCTGAGTCACACCAAATAGATTTATTCAGGATACATTTTGCCAGTCAATTTTTACATCACCCAGAATGTTTTTTTTTTCATAAGTAATAGTACTAGATACACAGGAGAGAAATTATTTAAGTATGGGTATGTTGCTACCATGGCAATGTAAATTACAATAATATAAAGTTTTTTTTTTAGAGTTTTTTAGAGGTTAGCTTTAAAAGTGTTATGAGCATTTCAACTGAGTGAAATGTGGGGATGAAGTTGGAATAGGAGGAGAGGTTAGAGGAGATGGGGTACAGTAGGGTGACTCTTTCTCCTATTTGTAGGGTTGGACAGTCCTTATAATGTTAAAGCCTGGAGGTAGTATTTCTGTACCTTTCATATTGGATTAAGCAGTGTTTTAGTGATGGCTAGGATATCTGAGAAATAGGCTGATATCAAGGCATGTAGATCTGTAATTTCATAAACAAATACTATGAAAATGTAATGTTATCAAACTTAGTTTTTGGGTGGACTTGTGCTTGATAGAGCAGGAGACTGGTATGTCTATAAATGGAAATTGGATTGGGTCGAAAAATGTCTTTGTATAAGAAATAAAAGATGCATTAGAGAAAGGATCACTTGTAACTGAAGGGGGGGGGGGTTATCTGAGCTGTTATGGTGCTTGGAGGAACTGGTGGTATTGAGGTTTAAGTTTAGATTAGTAGGGCCAGGGTTTTGGTGTATGCCTCCCTACAATCGAACCACTGAGTTCTGAAGCAAAACAATTGTAATAATCCTTAAGGGTGGGTATGAGCTGATATTTTGTTTTGAGAAAAGGGTGACCACAGCGACATTTTCTGTATTTAAGACAGGGAGTAGTGGAGAGATTGAAGAAGCTAGGAAATATATTAGAATAGTTATTATAGTTGTCGAAGTTAAATAAGAGGCTGGAGGTTGGAGTTGTGGTAGTGTAGTTTAAGGGAAAATTATAATATTTTAAGTGGGAAGTCAGTGCTAGAATATGAGAGAATAATATAAGGAGAAACATTTTTATGCAAGAGTTACTTATCAGAGGGAGTGGTGGTAGAGGGTAAAATATCTTAAAAAAGTAGCTGGAAAGTGAAGAATTGGGGCTGGTGTGAAAGGATAGTGGTTGCCTGGGATATAGAGAAAGTAGTTGAGATGATTAAGATAAGAGATTAGGGGAGGAATTTTTAACTGTCTTGCCATTGAGTGGTCAAACCGGGTAGGGCTTGTCTGAGATGGATGTAAGAGAGGTTGAGATGATTAAGAGATTAAGTAATTATATTGTGTGGGAGTAGTTTTGGACTATCCTAATGTTGAGTGGTAAAATATGCTATGGATTGGGGTAGAAATGCAGAATAAACTTAACATAAGGAAGGGTGAGTGAGAATTAGGGGTAGGGTAGAGGAGCAGAAAGACCATGAGCGAAGCAAAGGTGAATGTCGTGGGATCCACCTGCTTAAAAATGTTTAGAGATCCAAAAAGAAACAATCAGTGGATTATACTCATAGCAGGTCAGAACTTCAACCCAGCTATTCTGCACAGCTATAAGGGTATAAAAGATGAAGTCCAAAGTAGAGCAGGTTTAAAGGGTGTAGTGCTTAACAGTATAGTATCATATTCTTAGCTAGAGTTTGTTCCCTTGAGTTAAGGATGCTTGAACTATCCCTTTGAATGTGATGGGGGAGGCAGAGAGAGTTAAGCAAAAACAGTTAAAAGATCAAATGGCAGCTATTAAAACTATATTTAGGAAATACAGGCCATTATTCTTATACTACTTTAGGGTAAGGGCTAAGTTATACATTTATACAAAACTACTAGACAGGCTTTTATGGGATATTAGGAAGGGTAATGCTGACTATGTCCTCTGTACATGTGCACACCATTTGCATTTAAAGGGCACACTTATACAATTGTGTATATGACAATAGTGGCAAGGCATCTATTTTAGCAATAACATACTCAGCCAGATAGTGTAAGCTGTCCTTATCTAGTCAGTTATATGTCAGGAAATCCCTGTGGTCTTGCAGTTAGTTCGCAGGTGTCTGCTGAGTTCAAAGATGCAGTTATGGAGGTCTGGAACAGTGAAAGCCAAGGAGTGAGTTCAGAAACAGAGGTGCTGTTAGAGTAAGGTTCAACCAGATAGTGTAGGCTGTCCTTATCTAGTCAGTTATCTGTCAGGAAATCCTTGTGGTCTTGCAGTTAGTTTGCAGGTGTCTGCTGAGCTCAAAGATGCAGTTATGTAGGTCTGGAACAGTGAAAGCCAAGGAGTGAGTTCAGAAACAGAGGTGCTGTTAGAGTAAGGTTCAACCAGATAGTGTAGGCTGTCCTTATCTAGTCAGTTATCTGTCAGGAAATCCCTGTGGTCTTGCAGTTAGTTTGCAGGTGTCTGCTGAGCTCAAAGATGCAGTTATGTAGGTCTGGAACAGTGAAAGCCAAGGAGTGAGTTCAGAAACAGAGGTGCTATTAGAGTAAGGTTCAACCAGATAGTGTAGGCTGTCCTTGCCTAGTTTCTGTCAGGAAATCCGTGTGGTATTGCAGTCAGTTATCAGGTGTGTTCCAAGTTCAAACATGCAGTTATATAGGTCTGAAACAGTGAAACCAGGGATGAGTTCAGAAACAGAGGTGCTATTAGAGTAAGGTTCAACCAGATAGTGTAGGCTGTCCTTGCCTAGTTTCTGTCAGGAAATCCGTGTGGTATTGCAGTCAGTTATCAGGTGTGTTCCAAGTTCAAAGATGCAGTTATATAGGTCTGAAACAGTGAAACCAGGGATGAGTTCAGAAACAGAGGTGTTTTCAGGGCAAGGTCTTGTCTGGCATGCACACTGTATTAAGGACAAGATACGGAGGGGAGCCTAACTACTCAGCAGTGAGAGATGGAGCATCTGGCTAAGAGAAGCTAAATTGCACTTAGAGTGTCAGGAAGAGCACCGCAAGAACTACTTTAGTTTGGGAAGTTACTGGGGTTCCAATCTATGATGGAGTTCCTGTCAGAATGCTTATTATACCTAGATGTGGATGTAATGAGCTGGATTAGCCCATATAAATTTATTTCAAAAGAGACATCATTGCTTTTAGTTTGTTAGTAAAGATTTAGATCCCCCACTGTGAAAGTTTTCTGTGGAATATTTGAGGAAGCTGAGGAGAAGAATTCATCTGGTGCATTTGTATTGTAGCCAGGAGGAATGTAAATTTCTATTATGCATAGAGGCTTGTGCTTATTTAGTTTTAGAAGGGGCATTTAGATTTTAACATTATTGATTTCTGGAGGTTTTGAAGGATGAAGAATTAAGTTAAGGGAATTGGTGTAAAGTATAACACCACCTGCCGTTTTTTGGTCCTGTCGAGTCTTAGACTATTATGTCCTAGAGACAGAATTTTCCCATCTTTTATATTTTGCTTTACCTAAGTTTCAGTGGCTACAATGACATCTGGTGAGTGGTATGTGATCCAAGCATGGAATTCTGCTTGTTTATTTCTAATGCTTCTTAAATGTATATTAAAAGTATGTGTACCAGACAATTTAGTGGATTGAGAGGAGCAAGATTGTGATCCAGAAACTGTGAAGGTTGGTGTGTTCTGAAGAAAGTCAAGGTTTGGGTGGACACATAGTTTGTTAATCAGGCCTGAGGGTAGGATGGAGTGTGGCCACTTTCATAGGTTCATAGGTTCATACTAGGCTATCTGCCCTAGGGCATTTATAAGCCTAGCCAGAGTGTGTTTAGCTTTTGCCACCCATTTTAAATTAATTTTGCTATGCCCTTTTTCAAGGTTAGTATACTGTGCCTCTGTCTAACAGTGACACAGAAGTGATACCTGGGGTAAACCTATGCTCTTCCATCCACTCATCAAGATTCCTCTTGAAGAGAGTCAATGACGGACTCTGCCTAACCTGGACTGGGATTTTATTCAAGAGTGAAGGGAGCCTCTGGGTTATGAATCTGTCCCTCCAGCATGTCCTATTTATTTCAGTGCTGAGGTTCAAGTCTCTCGAGCGCGTAGCTCAATGGGATTTGGATTTTCTGAGGTGAAGCATGTCCATTAATTCCAGGTTGGACATGGCTTTATACGTCAGGCACAGATCGCCTCTGAGTAGGCGGTATGCCACTGAGTAGAGCTGGAGTTTCTTTTACCGGGCAGCATATGACATCTGTTTGAGCCCTTTGATCCTCCTGGTGAGGTACTTTTGGGGTCTTTCCAGTTGCTGCAGGTGTCTGGTAAGGTACATCCCAAAAGGGGCATTGTACTCAATTATTGGCCTGATGAGGGATGAGTAAAGAGGCACGATGACCTCCCCTGATCTAGATGTAAATCCCTTCATGATTAGGTGGGCTATATAAAATGTTTTTCTAACCACTTTGGCCACGTGGTTGTCAAATGAGAGATTGCTATCAACTTGGGTCCCCAGGTCCCTAATTACTTTTTCTGTACTTAATGGATTGCCACCTATGTGGTAATTTGTGGGCACTTTGTTTTTGCCAAAAGGGATGACTATACACTTTTTGGCATTTAGCTTGAGGCCATGGCTCTGGCACCAGTTGTCTGTTTCTATGAGGCCCTTTTGGAGGATGCTTGTGTCAGCTGGAGAGTTGATTATGGCACCCAGTTTGCAGTCATCTGCGAACTTGGTCAGCCACAGTCCTTCCGTGTTGGCCTGTACCTCCGAGAAATATATACCGAACAAGAGAGGTCCCAGGACTGAGCCTTGTGGGATGCCACTTGTAACTGGTTTGGAGTCTGACATGGCTCCAGCAATTCTAACCATGTGGGTTCTGTCCTTGAGCCAGTTTGCAACCCATCTAGTGACATAGGGGTTTATATTTAAGCTGGTGAGCTTATCTATAATGCCCGAGTGGGGTATTGTATCGAAGGCTTTTGCGAGGTCCAGATAGGCTGTGTGGACCACCTTCCCCTCGTCAATGGCCTTGGTGACTGTTTCAAAGATATCGACCCGGTTTAAGAGGCAGGATCTGCCCTTAACAAAGCCGAACTGGGTAGGATCCAGTGTCTGTGGGTCCCCAATATCTTTATTTATGAAGTCCATAATGATCCTTTCCATAGCTTTGCAGACCAAGCTAGTCAGGCTTATGGGGTGATAGTTTCCAGGATCCGTTGAGGCACCACCTTTGTGGAGAGGGACCACTGTTGCTGTACGCCACTCTTTGGGTACATATCCTGTAGTAAGGCTGAGATTGAACAGTAGTTTTATGTTTGGGTTTAGCTCTTCTTGGAGTTCATGTAGGATGCAGCCCGGGACACCGTCTGGTCCCATTGATGCTGTGTTTTTTGCTTTGGAGAGGGTGGCTCTTACCTGAGCATCTGAGATGTCAGGGGGGCAGCACTCTGCTGGGATAGATATTTGCCCTTTTGGTGGGGATGGAGGGGGGAGTTTGTGCTGAACCTGTCAGCTAGGATGTTGGCAATGTCTGTGGGCTCGGTGTATTTTTTGTCATTTTGGACTAATCCTGAGCATATCTGGGAATTCCCACCCAGGTTCCTAACATAACTAAAGAAAACCTTGTGATTATCCTTAGTGTCCTGTGCAATTTTTCTCTCGAAGCTGGCCTTAGATGATTTTATGAGTGCCCGTAGTTTTTTGCTAATACTGATCAGAGATGCCTTCCCTTTTTGGGATCATATAGTAGCTTCCTCCTTCTATTGTATAGTTTGTTTATGGCTGGGGTCCGCCAGACAGGACGTCTGCCATTGGAGGATTGGGTCTTGGTTTTATTTGGGATTGCATGATCCATGCATTCCTGAAGGTGTTCATAGAATGCGTTCATAAAGGATTCTGCGGTCTGGGCCATATTTTGCACAGGCCTGGGGGCTTTGAAAGATTCCACCTTGGTTGAAATTTGCTTTAGAGAAGTTTTTCACTGTGGTTTTCTGGGCAGGGGGTGGGGTCAGGATGTAAATATCCAGTGAGATTAGTTTATGGTCTGATCTTACCAGTGAGGGATACACTTCTGGTCTGGAGCATAGAGTCCCCATGTTGGTGATGATCAGGTCCAGTATGTTTTCCCCTCTTGTGGGAGTGGTAACAAGTTGTTCCATAGCATTTGAGTTTATAAATTCTAGGAACCTTTGGGCTAGGGTGCTGGAGCTAAATTAATGCTCCCAGTCTATGTTTGGGTAGTTGAAGTCACCCAAAATAATGGTGTTTGGAGAGACCTTCATATTTTCCAGTGTTCTCAGGAAGGCCGAGTGGGGTTCCTGGGTTTGGGAGGGTGGTCTGTAGCATGCTATAAACTGGAAGGCAGTTTTACCCACTGTTAGTTGCACATGGATAGTCTCTGATGCTTCGTGCTGTGCCACCAACCTGGAGGTGTGGGTATCTTTGACGAATATTGATACTCCCCCTCCTTTTGTGGTTCGGTCCAAGTTTTGGGGCCGAAAAGCATGGTATGAGGTATAACCTGGTAGTGCTGGGGTGCTCTCAGAAGCCTTGAACCAGGTTTCTGTTACTGCACAGATATCGATGTTCTCCATGCTAAGGAGAGTTTCAAGTGCGTGCATCTTGAGGTTTAGACTTCTGGCATTGAGTAGCATTCCTCTTAGTTTCTTATCCCTTGTTTCATTTCATTTGAATTTAATTTTATTCCCTAGTTTTAGGAATATGGGATTTGACAATGGATGGCGGGTCTTGAATAGATGAATGAAAGTTGGGGGGAACAAGTCTGGAGATATACTGAAGTTGGAGTGTGTGGTATTTTGAGCCTGTGAAAAGGTGACTGGAGGTGGTATTTGGTTTTTGTGTAGTTATAGATTATAGAATGTTAGGTGTGTTAGTAGCACCAGGCCAAGAATTATGATTAAATGAGAAAGGAGCATGACTAGGCGAGGTGGTATTATAGAAAGGAGGAAGTATTGTTTAGGAAAACTAGGGTGTGAGTGGAGTGATAGAGATAAAAAAGAAAACAGTGATGGTATAGGAGGAAATTTAGCTAACTCTACTGGGGAAATGATTTTGGGAGTGAGTGAGGGGATTAAAGAAAGGGAGGGTAGTAAAGCGAGATTTATAGAGAGAGAGGAATTATGTAAGGAAGGGTAATAAAGTTCAGTAACTGACTTGTTTATGGATATAGAGAGTGAGATGACAAAAAGGCTGAGGGATATTATAAAGGAAGAGATGAAAAATAAATATTAATCTGTTTCTGGTATATGAGAGGAGATCAATGGGATGGATGGAAAGCTGTCACAGAGTAGTCTGAGTCTGAGTGTATACAGGGCAAAGCAGTATGGGAGGGAGAATAGGTGTTGGAAATGATGCTTAATGCTAGATTGAAGTTGGGAATAGGCAAATAGAAGAAAGAGTGATTCCGTGATAACAGTGAAGCTGTTTGGGGAGCTATAGAGAGTAGATATCACAGCTGATAAGTGTACATGGGTAGTATATGCTAGAGTAAGAGGGGAGAGGATTGAAGCAAAACAAAACCAAGCCTAGTGATGACAATGAAATAAGCATCACCTAAACTCATGGCTGTCTTCAATACTGAGCATCCTGATATACCAAGCATTAAGACAGCTACCTATAATATTCATTGTGTCAGGTACTTTAGACACCTTTCCTGTCCTCCAGATTCTGTCATTATAGCATTTCTTATCAAAGCATACAATCCTTCATATTTTAGTAACTCCAGTCTATCTGCTTAATTGCATTTGTTTTCATACTCTTTGAATCATCTAAGTCTATTTGGATTACATCTCACTTAAATAGATATATATTTCATTCCCAAAAGCAAAACATTTTTACAAAAGCCAGGAGCACCTCATCTATCTTTGTCACCATCTGTTTTAATCTATATCAAATATACAAAACCTCTATAAGCTTTCAGATACATATTCCTCAAATTCATCAATGCATTTAATTACATTTCCCAGCACATTTTTATTAAGCAGCTTGTCAAATATGGTATTCACACACTGTTAACACTTAACTTTACTATTATATCTTCAACTGGAGGTATAGGCTAAAAACAGCAGTACAGTCTCTAATTTCTTTTTCCTATTCTCCTGGAGTGTAAGAAGTTTCAGACCATGATCTCATTTTCACGTTACATTTTCTTTATTCTTTAACATCCTCAGTCTAAAGGACGTATTTTACATGGATGAGAGTGTCTTCCTGAGGTTGAGTAGTACACCATAGACTATTAACAAACTGATGGTTAAGACCTTTATTCATATCATAGAACGGTTACATTCTAGTGAGTGCATTGTTTGTTATGCAAAAAAAAAAAAAAAAAAGTCAAACTGGTACAGGTCCAACCAAGGCTAGTTAAGGTCTCTCAACTGATATAAAATGTATGTTCATATAGGTGAGTACCTAATTGTTCAGGATGACTTCTTTGACAATGAGTGCTTCCTGGAATTCATCAATTCAAACTCCCTGGATCAGCTGGTAAACTCTCCTACCAGAGGTGAAAACATATTGGACCTGGTCATCACCAACATGGGCGATAGGTGTTCCACACCGGAGGTCAACCCATCACTGGTAAGATCAGACCATAAACTAATCACTCTGGATGTCCACACCACACCACCACCCCCAACTAAGGAAACCACAGTAAAAAACTTTTCTAAAGCAAACTTCAACTTACTTAAGACAGAGGTGATAAGTTTCACAGCCCCCACGTTAAAGGATAACGCTGCCCAAGATGCAGGAACCTTTACAAATGCACTCTATGAGCACCTACAAGGATGCATGAATCATGCTATCCCTAGCAAAACCAAGACTCACTCCTCTAAGAGAAGGAAACCAGTTTGGTGGAGCCCTGCCATAAACAGGCTATACAATAGAAGGAAGAAACTAGTTCAGAAAAAAAGCAAATCCCAAGAAGGAAAAACATCCCTGATCAGTATCAGTAAGAAACTAAAGTCTATCATGAAATCATCCAAGGCTAACTTTGAAAGAAAAATAGCCAAGGATTCAAAAGATAACCACAAAGCCTTCTTTAGCTAAGGAGAGTTAAGAATCTAAGTGGCAACTCACAGATATGCACTGAACTAGTGCAAAATAGCACAAAATTTACTGAACCTACTGATATTGCCAACACCCTGGCAGATAGATTCAGTGCAAACTTCACCCCCCCCACCCCCAAAAGGGCCCACAACAATACCGGAAAAGTGTAGTGTCCCAAAACTCACAGATGCACAGGTGAAAACAGCCCTTTCAAAAGCCAAAAACACAGCGTCAATGGGACCAGATGGTGTCCCAGGCTGTGTCTTGCACAAACTACAGAACTAACTAACCCCCCACCTAAACACGCTGTTCATCCTCAACCTCTCCACAGGCTACATGCCCATAGAATGGCGCACAGCAACGGTTATTTCTCTCCACAAAGGAGGGGCCACAACTGACCCTGGTAACTATCGTCCCATAAGCCTGACTAGCCTAGTCTGCAAGACTATGAAGCGCATCATCATGGAACTCATTAACAAAGACATTAGGAACCTCCAAACACTTGACCCAACCCAGTTCGGCTTTGTTAAGGGCAGAACATGCCTACTAAACCTGGTTGACGTCTTCAAGACAACCACCACCGTGTGAAATATTTTCTGCTTAAAAACCTCAGCTTTGGCCGGCTATGAACTTGCTGTATTCAACTGGACGTATAAGAGAATTTAAGTACCTTTATCTGCACTTTTTTTTTCAAAAAAATACAGTATTTAAATTGATTTTAACTGTGTGTTGCAGGAATATTAACTGAACTGGAAGTTAGTCAGTGTTTGCTGAATTTTGTTATTTGCTAGTAATTATAGGTGTGGGGGTAGCCACATTCTTTGATTTCCTGTCCTTGCCTATTTAAGTGGTACAGTGTGAAATATTTTCTGCTTAAAACCTCAGCTTTGGCCGGCTAAGAACTTGCTGTATTCAACTGGACGTATACGAGAATTTAAGTACCTTTATCTGCACTTTTTTTTTCAAAAAAATACAGTATTTAAATTGATTTTAACTGTGTGTTGCAGGAATATTAACTGAACTGGAAGTTAGTCAGTGTTTGTTGAATTTTGTTATTTGCTAGTAATTACAGGTGTGGGGGTAGCCACATTCTTTGATTTCCTGTCCTTGCCTATTTAAGTGGTACAGTGTGAAATATTTTCTGCTTAAAAACCTCAGCTTTGACCGGCTAAGAACTTGCGGTATTCAACTGGACATATAAGAAAATTGAAGTACCTTTATCTGCACTTTTTTTTTCAAAAAAATACAGTATTTAAATTGATTTTAACTGTGTGTTGCAGGAATATTAACTGAACTGGAAGTTAGTCAGTGTTTGCTGAATTTTGTTATTTGCTAGTAATTACAGGTGTGGGGGTAGCCACATTCTTTGATTTCCTGTCCTTGCCTATTTAAGTGGTACAGTGTGAAATATTTTCTGCTTAAAAACCTCAGCTTTGGCCGGCTAAGAACTTGCTGTATTCAACTGGACGTATAAGAGAACTGAAGTACCTTTATCTGCACTTTTTTTTTCATAAAAATACAGTATTTAAATTGATTTTAACTGTGTGTTGCAGGAATATTAACTGAACTGGAAGTTTTGTTCAGCTTGTTTCCTGCCTTTCCTGTTAAGTGGTATAGACTATTTGTAGGCTTCTGAGCCCCCAAGCCCTTCTGTGTTGGAGGAAGCCTTCTAGCTTAGTTTTTTTTTCCTTATAACTAGCCAGTTTTCTAGTTTCAGCACTCAAATCTGTTTCTTTGATCTCAGCACTTGTTCAGAAAAAAAAAAAAATTAATCTGCTTTTACTGTACTTGTGTTTCTACCTACTTTATTTTACTTTTGCATCATCTTAAAAGTACTCAATTGTATGTATTACTGCTTGGTGTAACTCATTCTAAGCCTTTTGGTTTAAACACTTGGGCTTCGGACCAGTTGTTTTGCATTGAGAGGGTTTGTGGTCTGCACTGTAGTGGCAGAACAGGTAGCTTACATCCTTCTAGGTTGGGAACTGCTGATTGAGGGCTCAGTGTCTGTTATTCTAAAAGTGTATTAATTCTGGTTTAAGCACTTGGGCTTTCAGGCCAGTTATTTTACATTAAGAGGGTTCGTGGTCTGCACTCTTGTGGGAGGAGAGGCTGGACTCTGCCCTTCTGAGCTGGGAATTTCTGGTTAAAGGCTTATAGTGCATGCATATCTGAACTGCTTCTTACTGAAGTTGGTGCGCCTTGTTTGCTTTGGCATAGACTGGATTCGGGCCTGCTGGATCTAGCTTTGTTTGTGTAACTTGAGCACTAATCCAGGCATTCTCTAAAGTATTCAATTGTATTTATTACTGCTTGGCAGTAACTTGATTAAAGTGTAGCTATCATTCTAAGTCTTTTGGATTAAGCACTTGGACTTCAGACCAGTGGTTTTACATTAGGAAGGTTTGTGGCATGCACTGTGGTGGCAGGACAGGTAGCTTTCATCCTTCTAAGTTGGGAACTGCTGATTGAGAGCCCAGTGTCTGTTATTCTTAAAGTGTATTAGTTCTGGTTTAAGCACTTGGGCTTCAGGCCAGTTATTTTACATTAAGAAGGTTCGTGGTCTGCACTCTTGTGGGAGAAGAGGCTGGATTCTGCCCTTCTGAGCTGGGAATTTCTGGTTAAAGGTTTATAGTGCCTGAATATTTGAACTGTATCTTACTGAAATTGGTACACCTTGTTTGCTGTAGCATAGACTAGATCCAGGCCTGCTGAATCTAGCTTTGTTTATATGCTTGTTGTTTGTTTGCTTGTTATTTCCCTGGAACGCTAATTCCACCTAATACACGGCTTCTCAGCACTTCTGTGGATCACTAGTGATATCTGCATTGCTTACTGTACTTATTTCCTTGTTTCACTTGAAAGAAAGTTACTGTTTGTCATTTTTGCATTTAAGTTACCTGTAACACATTGCACTTAAGTTACCTGGCACTTGCTCAATAAAGCAATTATATGTCAGCACTAAAAATTAAAAGCACTACACCCTCACTCCCCACTGGCCCTTGTTTTCAATTATTAAGGAATTCCCAATATTATTCTAGCATGTCCAAAGGTCAGTAGTCAATCTCCTCTCCGGTCCAGCTGGTGAATCTGGGAATCTTGAGGCAATGTTACAACTGCCTCATGTACACAGACAACCCTCTCCTCCTCCCAACAAATTCCAACACATGTGAGAGATGCAACCATATAGCCAAACTGGAGGCTAAGCTCTCTCAACTCAGCACTGGCATAACCAGTCAGGAGGAGAAGGAAACCACACTCACTACAATTCCAGTCTCACATAGACCTACCACGACAGCAAACCAAACACATAATCACACAAAAACATACTCGGAGGCTCTAAATAAAGATCTGCCTAAGCAGCAGAGACCTCCAAAGCAGACACCCAAGCAACTGCTACCCCAAAACAAAACACGTGCAACACATATCTCACAAAGCCAGTGTGCCGAACAGTCACAGCCCTTAAGACTAAACAACATACCTGATACACTTGTAATAGGTGACTCTATCGTCAGGCACACTGGCGTCCCACTCACCAGGCTGAACAAGGAGAGGGTCACGGTGAGCAGCCTGTCGGGTGCTAGGATCCGCCACATAACACAAGCACTCAGGTCACTCCAAGGCAAGTACAAATATGACTCAGTCATTGTCCATGCTGGTGTGAATGACCTGAGACGTACCTCCCTGGACTACATGAAAAGAGACATAAAGGAGCTCTCTGAGCATGTAGCCCAGGCCGGTATGACCCTGACCTTGAGTAGCATCTTACCCTCACCAAGAATGATGCCACAATATGAAGACAAGATGATCAATTTCAACAATTGGCTTAAGTACTGGTGTCATTCAAAGGGGATCCAATGCCTGTCAGCTTGGGATGATATGCTCGACAAGCCACGATGCTTCACTAGGGATGGCTTGCACCTGTCACCCCTGGGCTTTCGGATATTGGCAAAGGCTCTTGCTACCCTTTTTAGGCAAGGCTCAAAAGACAAACCCACCTCCATAGGTATCACAAGGGATAAGAAACTAAGAGTAATGCTACTCAATGCCAGAAGTTTAAACCTCAAGATGCACACACTCGAAACTCTCCTTAGCATGGAGAACATCGATATCTGTGCAGTAACAGAAACCTGGTTCAGGGCTCCCGAGAGCACCCCAGCACTACCAGGTTATACCTCATACCATGCTTTTCGGCCCCAAAACTTGGACCGAACCACAAAAGTAGGGGGAGTATCGATATTGATCAAAGATACCCACACCTCCAGGTTGGTGGCAAAGCACGAAGCATCAGAGACTATCTATGTGCAACTAACAGTGGGTAAAACTGCCTTCCAGTTTATAGCCTGCTACAGACCACCCTCACAAACCCAGGAACCCCACTCGGCCTTTCTGAGAACACTGGAAAATATGAAGGTCTCTCCAAACACCATTATATTGGGCGACTTCAACTACCCAAACATAGACTGAGAGCATTACTCTAGCTCCAACACCCTAGCCCAAAGGTTCCTAGAATTTATAAACTCAAATGCTATGGAACAACTTGTTACCACTCCCACAAGACGGGAAAACATACTGGACCTGATCATCACCGACATGGGGACTCTATGCTCCAGACCAGAAGTGCATCCCTCACTGGTAAGATCAGACCATAAACTAATCTCACTGGATATTCACATCCTGACCCCACCCCCTGCCCAGAAAACCACAATGAAAAACTTCTCTAAAGCAAATTTCACACTCCTCAAAACCAAGGTGGAATCCTTCAAAGCCCCCGGGCCTGTGGAAAATACGGCCCAGACAGCAGAATCCTTTATAAACACATTCTATGAACACCTTCAGGAATGCATGGATCATGCGATCCCAAATAAAACCAAGACCCAATCCTCCAAAGGCAGACGTCTTGTCTGGTGGACCCCAGCCATAAACAAACTATACAATAGAAGGAGGAAGCTACTAAATGATAGAGCAAAATCCCAAAAAGGGAAGGCATCACTGATCAGTATTAGCAAAAAACTACGGGCACTCATAAAATTGTCTAAGGCCAGCTTTGAGAGAAAAATTGCACAGGACACTAAGGATAATCACAAGGCATTCTTTAGTTATGTTAGGAACCTGGGTGGTAATTCCCAGATATGCTCAGAATTAGTCCAAAATGACAAAAAATACACTGAACCCACAGATATTGCCAACATCCTAGCTGACAGGCTCAGCGCAAACTTCTCCCCCCCCTCCCCACCAAAAGGGCAAATATCTATCCCAGCAGAGTGCTGCCCCCCTGACATCTCAGATGCTCAGGTAAGAGCCGCCCTCTCCAAAGCATAAAACACAGCATCAATGGGACCAGACGGTGTCCCGGGCTGCATCCTACATGAACTCCAAGAAGAGCTAAACCCAAACATAAAACTACTGTTCAATCTCAGCCTTACTACAGGATATGTACCCAAAGAGTGGCGTACAGCAACAGTGGTCCCTCTCCATAAAGGTGGTGCCTCAACGGATCCTGGAAACTGTCGCCCCATAAGCCTGACTAGCTTGGTCTGCAAAGCTATGGAAAGGATCATCATGGACCACATAAATAAAAATATTGGGGACCTACAGACACTGGATCCTACTCAGTTCGGCTTTGTTAAGGGCAGATCCTGCCTCTTAAACCTGGTTGATTTCTTTGAAACAGTCACCAAGGCCATTGACGAGGGGAAGGTGGTCCACACAGCCTACCTGGACCTCACAAAAGCCTTCGATACAATACCCCACTCGGGCATTATAGATAAGCTCACCAGCTTAAATATAAACCCCTATGTCACTAGATGGATTGCAAACTGGCTCAAGGACAGAACCCACATTGGTAGAATTGCTGGAGCCATGTCATACTCCAAACCAGTTACAAGTGGTGTCCCACAAGGCTCAGTCCTGGGACCTCTCTTGTTCGGTATATATTTCTTGGAGGTACAGGCCAACACGGAAGGACTGTGGCTGACCAAGTTCGCAGATGACTGCAAACTAGGTGCCATAATCGACTCTCCAGCCGACACAAGCATCCTCCAAAAGGGCCTCAGAGAAACAGACAACTGGTGCCAGAGCCATGGCCTCAAGCTAAATGCCAAAAAGTGTATAGTCATCCCCTTTGGCAACAACAAAGTGCCCACAAATTACCACATAGGTGGTAATCCATTAAGTACAGAAGAAGTAATTAGGGACCTGGGGACCCAAGTTGATAGTAATCTCTCATTTGACAACCACGTGGCCAAAGTGGTTAGAAAAACATTTTATATAGCCCACCTAATAATGAAGGGATTCACATCTAGATCAGGGGGTTCATCGTGCCTCTTTACTCATCCCGCCTCAGGCCCATAATTGAGTACAATGCCCCTTTTGGTATGTACCTTACCAGACACCTGCAGCAACTGGAAAGACCCCAAAAGTACCTCACCAAGAGGATCAAAGGGCTCAAACAGATGCCATATGCTGCCCGGTTAAAGAAACTCCAGCTCTACTCAGTGGCATACCGCCTGTTCAGAGGCAATCTGTGCCTGACGTATAAAGCCATGTCCAACCCGGAATTAATGGACATGCTGCACCTCAAAAAATCCAAATCCCATCGAGCTACGCGCTCGAGAGACTTGAACCTCAGCACTGAAATAAATAGGACATGCTGGAGGGACAGATTCATAACCCAGAGGCTCCCTTCACTCTGGAATAAAATCCCAGTCCAGGTTAGGCAGAGTCCCTCATTGACTCTCTTCAAGAGGAATCTTGATGAGTGGATGGGAGAATGTAGGTTTACCCCGGGTATCACTTCTGTGTCACTGTTAGACAGAGGCACAGCATACTAACCTCGAAAAAGGGCATAGCAAAATTTATTTAAAATGGGTGGCGAAAGCCAAACACATTCTGGCTAGGCTTATAAATGCCCTAGTGCAGATAGCCTAGTATGAACCTATGAACCTATGAACCTATGAACCAAGGCCATAGACGAGGGAAAGGTGGGTCACACAGCCTAACTTGACCTCGCCAAGGCTTTTGACACCATTCCCCACTCAGGTATTACAGAAAAACTTACCAGCCTAAACATAAACCCCTACATCATGAGATGGGTTACCAACTGGCTTACAGACAGAACTCACATGGTAAGAATAGCAGGCTCCAGGTCCGACTCTAAACCAGTCACAAGTGGTGTCCCGCAAGGCTCGGTCCTAGGACCCCTACTGTTCAGCATATACTTCTCAAAAGTACAAACACAGGAGGACTATGGCTAACCAAGTTCGCTGATGACTGCAAACTGGGAGCCATAACTGACTCTCTGGCTGACATGGACATCCTACAAAAGGGCCTTACTGAGACGGACACCTAGTGTCAAAGTCATGGCCTCAAGCCAAATGCCAAAAAATGCAGTCACCTCATTTGGGAAAACAAAACACCCACGAATTACTACATAGGTGGAAGCCCCCTCAATACAGAAGAGGTAATAAGAGATCTGGGGACCCAGATAGATAGTAATCTCTCCTTTGACAATCATATTGCCAAAGTAGTTAGGAAATCCTTCTGTGTGGCCCATCTAATTACTAAAGGGTTCGCATCTAGAAATAAAGAGGTTATAGTGCCCCTCTACTTGTCACTCATTAGACCCATCATAGAGTACAATGCCCCATTTGGCATGTACCTCACAAGTGAAAATAAAAACAAATAGATGCGGATCGGTAGACACCTACACAAGATCAAGCTCGTACACGAGAGAATAAAATCAATCCTTTATTCCACAATGTGACAGTTAAGCGCTTTCAACTGGTAAAACCCAGTCTTCTTCAGAACAATTTCAATACACTCACATACAAGTATTTATAGTCAAAGTGAGTCATTCAATTAAAAAAGTCCGCCAAAACTCTTAAGGCTATACTTCTCTCTATACAACTGATTACATAAAAAAAAATATAATATACAGTGGATGATATATGAACAACTATATATCTACCTAACAATTGTATGTATAAAAGTAACAAATTTTGTTAAAAGGAGCATATATATGAAAGTAAAATGAATTCCTTTCGGGTCTAAGATACACCATAACACAAACCATAACATACATAAATAAATAAATAAATAAACTGAGGGGAATGTATACATTCCCCTCAGTTTATTTATTTATTTATTTATGTATTTATTACTTAGAAATTTGAAGTTTCCAAATGTATATTGTGTTATGGTTTATCTTAGACCCGAAAGGAATTCATTTTACTTTCATATATATGCTCCTTTTAACAAAATTTGTTACTTTTATACATACAATTGTTAGGTAGATATATAGTTGTTCATATATCATCCACTGTATATTATATATATATATTTTTTTTTTTTTTTTTTTTTTTTTTTTTATGTAATCAGTTGTATAGAGAGAAGTATAGCCTTAAGAGTTTTGGCGGACTTTTTTAATTGAATGACTCACTTTGACTATAAATACTTGTATGTGAGTGTATTGAAATTGTTCTGAAGAAGACTGGGTTTTACCAGTTGAAAGCGCTTAACTGTCACATTGTGGAATAAAGGATTGATTTTATTCTCTCGTGTACGAGCTTGATCTTGTGTAGGTGTCTACCGATCCGCATCTATTTGTTTTTATTTTCAGTTGGTAGCAGTTTGCTTTTTTCCTGGTTGATGTACCTCACAAGACACTTCCAACAGCTGGAAAGACCACAAAAGTACCTCACCAAGAGGGTTATTGGCCTCAAACATATGTCCTATGCAACCCGACTGAAAAAACTCCGGCTGTACTCAGTGGCATATCGTTTACTCAGAGGTGATCTCTGCCTGACTTACAAAGCCATGTCCAACTCAGAATTGATAGACATGCTCCACCTAAAGAAATCGAAGTCACTGCGAGCCACACGCTCTAGTGAGCTAAACCTCGCCACAACAATAAATAAAACATGCTGGAGGGATAGATTCCTGTCACAGAGACTCCCCATGCTTTGGAACAAAATTCCAAACTACATAATACAGAACCCCTCACTAAGACTCTTCAAAAGAAACCTTGACGAGTGGAAGGGTAACAGAAAATACACCCCTGGGATCACTTCATTGGCTCTGCTTGACAGAGGATCAGTTAATTAATCAATGGGGCGGTGAAAGCCGACACACTCTGGCTAGGCTTATAAATGCCCTCGGGCAGATAGTTTATTACCTACCTATGAATCTATGAACCTATGAATTCTCCAATGCCTACATGACTCAATAAACACTATCTTCTAGGTTTAGAGATAATGTTATGTCAACAAAGATTGTTTCACTTGACAATTTCTGTGATATGTATTGACCATGAAGTTACAGTAAATCAGATGGTAGCTGCAGGAGGAAAACCCTGCTGCATGAGAAATGTGAAATGTTTTCTCTCTGTTTTACTTTCTTTTCATATTTGAATGCTGCCTCTGTTGCAATTGCTGGTAAACTAGAAATCAACAGATCATCAAATAACAGTCATATATGTAAGAGTACTTCTGTAGTAATGCTCCATTATCAAATACTAATAAATTTTATTAGATTGCTGCGCTCTCATTTTCTGATCATTTTGCATTTTCTAAATGGCAAATTAGATAACGCAAAATGGATTGCAGTATTCCAAAACTGCACACCCCATTAGCAGTTCTGCTTTGGATAAAAGGGTATTAGATCCACAGTTTGAATACAGCCTGTCCATATCTGCTTCATCTTCCTGGCTAATGCCATACAGCTACAAATTCCATAAATGACAGCATGAAGTTCTATCCCTCTGTTTGCATATACAGAGCATTGCTAGAAATGTCATTAGATTGTACAGTATATCTTCCTGTTGATATCAGTGAAAACTTTTAAATATTGTATCTTCTTCTGCAAGAAGTCTCACAGTATCCACTTTCTCAAAACCTGGAGGCTCTAACTGACAGCATTAACTATCTCTCTGTACCAAATTTAAGTTTGCAGTTGCTACTGAAACTTTCTGTCAATGGCACTATCATTTAGAACAGACATACATGTACAGTTAAATCAGTAAGATCACTACTTATTTTATAACATAAAACATTTCTAAAGATAAATTATTTTTGCAGATATTTAAGTCATTCTCCCTCCCTTTTTTGCCTCATTGCACTTCTGTTATATCTTACTGCATTGCTGTTTTATGTCAGTATCCATTCATCTCCAGTTGTAGCTGCAGCAACAGCTGTAGTAGCAACAGAAAAAAGCCAACAATAATATGACTTTTAACGAGTAATAGATCACCCTTTATTTATTCATTTTTTGTACATATGTTTGCATTATTTTTATATATTTTGCTGCTGTAATGCAGATGTCGCAAATATCTAAGTAAATCTAATAGCTCCCATACAATACTATATTTTCCAGATGTGTATTTTTTGTTTGTATAAATGCATAATTAAGATATATTTAGAAAAATGTCACATAGACGCACTGATACTTTATTTGAATGGCAACACATGCTGATACAATGTAATAAAATGTGTTTCTGATCCAGTGCAATGCATTCTGAGGTAAGATCATACTCTCAGAGCGACATTAGGCCTCAAACATTTTCAGTTCCTATCTTTTTCATCAGTAAACATTTTGTTCTTATACAGCTGCTGCACAACAGCAGTATTCAGCATTTTTTGTCTTACAAATGCATTGTGGTATAATTCACCATCATCACGGAATGGTTCTACAGTGTAAAATGATGCAAACTTTGTTCAGATTCAGGCTGCAATTGGTTAATGGGATGATGCCAAGCTCTGTCTCAGTAACCTATTACCAAACCTAATGACAGCAGTGGGAAGCCTTAAAAGACCTAACTAGACAAATCTTTCAAACATCCATCTCAAAATTTCATGAGGTAAATCCTCTAGAAGACTGTACAGTCCTTAGTCTGAGTACACCTGCTAGCACTAGACAGAAATCTATTTCCTTCCAGGTAGAGTTTAGGAGCCTCTATGTGAATTTTATCCTTCACACACACAACTTGATGTTACTTGCGTTGTACAAAGGGTATCCAGTGCTGTACACCTGACTAGAATGCAGGACCAGAAGTTCTTTGTGCCATACATAGCACACCTTCACTTTATATGCAACAAAACAGACAAAGCAAACAATAACTAGCTGAAAATGCACCAAAAACATAAATACATTTGTTTAGGTAAACGGATAAAGACAGGCAGATCTTGTTATATTACATTAAAAAGTAGTTACACAAATTCTATCCCAATTACACATTTCCTCACACACTTGAATGACTTAGTATTCTATAGGTGAAGATAGGATATAGTTAAGTAAAACAAATGACAATACAGTCTGTAGTATGTTGCATATCAAATATAACCTGACCAAAATACATAAGAAGGTTTGTGTCTCTCCTAATTTCTCCAAATCTTTTGGGTTTCTAATACCATGACAGGAATGGACCCCATTCCTAAGTCAAAGTATGAGTAAAGTTCATGAAATTAGTAAAATTTCAGTCTTTGATATAAGCCGCCTTTGCAGCAGCCAAAATGTGCCCAGTAATGACTCCTTCTGCAATTCGTACATGGTTACATGTATTGGTAACATATCTAAATATGATTGTAAATTCTTTTTTATAAGACGCATTGCTCCTACTGCTATTGGAACTGTCTGGGTATCTTTCTTCCACATTGCTCTCATTTCTGCCTGCAGATCCTGGTATTTTATGACTTTGTGTCTCTCTGTATGCAAGACACTATAGTCACTGGGTGTGGTGATTTCAATGATCAATGCTACTTTTGTCTTCTTTTCTTGGACCTTCTAGCATCTATCTTTTGAACTGTTGGTAATGGTTGACCCTATCTGATATAAACTTCATAATTTTCTATGATGCTTTGTGGCTCATGTTTCAAGTGTTTTTCAGCCACTTTGATACCATAATGTTTGCACAATCCCCAGTGAAACAGTCTTGCCACATTATTATGCCTTTCAGTATACAGACCTTCTGCCATTAGTGTGTTGCAACCAGTAACAAGGTGCATGACTGTTTCCAATTTGTTTTTTCAAAACCTACATTTGTCTGTTTCTCACATATGTTCAATGGACTTTGTAAACCAGTGTGTACGTAGGCCACTATCTTGGGTTGCCAATATTGACCTTTCATTTCTTGGTTTGAATTTGCCTCTCCTTAACATCTTTGTGTTTGTTCTTTATCAACATGAGGCTCATCCAGAAGTTTTCTATACTTGCAACTATATTTATGTTTTTTCCAGATTTCTTGCCTTCTCATCTGGTCCTTCGCCTTATATTCTTTATTTTGTTTTTTGGCACATTCAATTGCAGCGTGGTTTTTATCTACTTCTGGTTTTATTTCCATTCCGGCTTGACGTCGATATGCTTCTGATAAATTAAGCAAAGATGTCATCTTAGATTTATTCTCCTCATGTTTCAAAACTTTCACTACATTTGGATCTTGTGAGTTCAGTAGATATGTGTGGAGTCCCATGATTGCAGATCTACACATGTAATCAATTTCAAGGAGGCCTATCCCTCCTTCAGAACAGGGAATACATAATCTTGGTATACACATACTTTTATAAATCATTTGGTGAGCATGAAGCATCCTTCTTGTTTTAATTTCTAATCTATCCAGCACTTTTTGGGGCCAGTCAATCACTGCAAAACTGCATGTTAGGACAGGAAGAACAAATTAATTTATAGCTTGGATCTTGTTCCTAGGTGTCAATGCTGTTTTCAGGATTAATTTAAGTGTTCCAAAGTATTCCTTACTGAGTTTTATTCACATTTGTTCATGTTTTATTGCTGATCCTTCATTAATTCCCAAGTATTTATACACTCCCTCTTGCTCAAGTTCTTTTATATTACATTCTTGTCCCAAACTGATGTTTTCCTGGTGTTGCAGTTTTCCTTTTTTAAAGGTTGCTTTTGCACATTTATCAAGACCAAATGACATTGTAATATCATCTGAAAATTTTTGACAACCTGCAGCTGTGCTTTCATTTCCTCATATGATGAGATATACAGTTTTAAATCATTGACAAAGAGAAGATTAGAAGTCATTAGACTTTGTTGTTTTCTAGGAGCCAAATTGTAGCCATGGCTGAAGCTGTTAAGTAAACAGCTTAATGGATTAATGACAAGGCAGAATAGCAATGGTGACAGAAAGTCACCCTGGAATATCCCCCTTTGAATTTTTATCCCTGGGATAATAATCTGTCCTTTATCATGACTTAATTGCAAAGTGGTCTGCCATTGTTTCATGGTTACTGTAACGTAGTCAATAAGTGTAGGGTGTATAGGTTCATAGGTTCATACTAGGCTATCTGCCCTAGGGCATTTATAAGCCTAGCCAGAGTGTGTTTGGCTTTCGCCACCCATTTTAAATGAATTTTGCTATGCCCTTTTTCGAGGTTAGTATACTGTGCCTCTGTCTAACAGTGACACAGAAGTGATACCCGGGGTAAACCTACTATCTCCCATCCACTCATTAAGATTCCTCTTGAAGAGAGTCAATGAGGGACTCTGCCTAACCTGGACTGGGATTTTATTCCAGAGTGAAGGGAGCCTCTGGGTTATGAATCTGTCCCTCCAGCATGTCCTATTTATTTCAGTGCTGAGGTTCAAGTCTCTTGAGCGCGTAGCTCGATGGGATTTGGGTTTTCTGAGGTGCAGCATGTCCATTAATTCCGGGTTGGACATGGCTTTATACATCAGGCACAGATCGCCTCTGAGCAGGCGGTATGCCACTGAGTAGAGCTGGAGTTTCTTTAACCGGGCAGCATATGGCATCTGTTTGAGCCCTTTGATCCTCTTGGTGAGGTACTTTTGGGGTCTTTCCAGTTGCTGCAGGTGTCTGGTAAGGTACATCCCAAAAGGGGCATTGTACTCAATTATGGGCCTGATGAGGGATGAGTAAAGAGGCACGATGACCTCCACCGATCTAGATGTGAATCCCTTCATGATTAGGTGGGCTATATAAAATGTTTTTCTAACCACTTTGGCCACGTGGTTGTCAAATGAGAGATTGCTATCAACTTGGGTCCCCAGGTCCCTAATTACTTCTTCCATACTTAATGGATTACCACCTATGTGGTAATTTGTGGGCAATTTGTTTTTGCCAAAGGGGATGACTATACACTTTTTGGCATTTAGCTTGAGGCCATGGCTCTGGCACCAGTTGTCTGTTTCTATGAGGCCCTTTTGTAGGATGCTTGTGTCGGCTGGAGAGTTGATTATGGCGCCTAGTTTGCAGTCATCTGCAAACTTGGTCAGCCACAGTCCTTCTGTGTTAGCCTGTACCTCCGAGAAATATATACCGAACAAGAGAGGTCCCAGGACTGAGCCTTGTGGGATGCCACTTGTAACTGGTTTGGAGTCTGACATGGCTCCAGCAATTCTAACCATGTGGGTTCTGTCCTTGAGCCAGTCTGCAACCCATCTAGTGACATAGGGGTTTATATTTAAGCTGGTGAGCTTATCTATAATGCCCGAGTGGGGTATTGTATTGAAGGCTTTTGCAAGGTCCAGGTAGGCTGTGTGGACCACCTTCCCCTCGTCAATGACCTTGGTGACTGTTTCAAAGAAATCAGCCAGGTTTAAGAGGCAGGATCTGCCCTTAACAAAGCCGAACTGGGTAGGATCCAGTGTCTGTAGGTCCCCAATATCTTTATTTATGAAGTCCATGATGATCCTTTCCATAGCTTTGCAGACCAAGCTAGTCAAGCTTATGGGGCGATAGCTTCCAGGATCCGTTGAGGCACCACCTTTGTGGAGAGGGACCACTGTTGCTGTACGCCACTCTTTGGGTACATATCCTGTAGTAAGGCTGAGATTGAACAGTAGTTTTATGTTTGGGTTTAGTTCATCTTGGAGTTCATGTAGGATGCAGCCCGTGACACCGTCTGGTCCCATTGATGCTGTGTTTTTTGCTTTGGAGAGGGCGGCTCTTACCTGAGCATCTGAGATGTCAGGGGGAGCAGTACTCTGCTGGGATAGATATTCGCCCTTTTGGTGGGGAAGGGGGGGAGAAGTTTGCACTGAACCTGTCAGCTAGGATGTTGGCAATGTCTGTGGGTTCAGTGTATTTATTGTCATTTTGGACTAATTCTGAGCATATCTGGGAATTCCCACCCAGGTTCCTAACATAACTAAAGAAAGCCTTGTGATTATCCTTAGTGTCCTGTGCAATTTGTCTCTCGAAGCTGGCCTTAGATGATTTTATGAGTGCCTGTAGTATCTTATACATTTTTAAGCACTCATTTATCCATGAATGTGGGATACTATCAAATGCTTTTTTGTAGTCAATTCATGCCATACTTAGATTCTTCCCCTTTTTACAGTTCTCCACTATAACTTTATTTAACAACAAATGATCCTTTGTTCCATATGACTTGCTTTTATTGGCCTTGTGTTCTACTGCCATAATTGAGTTTTCTTCTAAATGACTATAAACTCTGTTTGCGTCAATTCCCATGTATAGTTTACATGTCGTTGGAAGGCAAGTTATTGGTCTATAATTTTTAGGGTAGCTTGCAGGTTCACTCTTAAGTAAGAGCATTGTTTTGCCTGTTAGCCAGTGTGATGTCTGTTCGGGCTGTGGATATAAATAGTTCTTACTCATGGCTAAATCCTCGTGCAAAGATGTTAATACTTTTAACCAAAAGTTAGGTACTGCATCCGGGCCTGGGGTTTTCCAGTTAGATGCTTTCCTTAACTTTTTTCAATCTCTCTGGCTGCTATTTCTTCCCATTTCATATCCTGCACCTTTAAAAGTCTTATTCTTTCTTTTACTTCTTCTATCCATTTAGCATCTTAATTGTGTTCCAAAATGTATCTACCTCCTCTTTTTTTGGTGGTCTTTCAATTCCTTTTACCTTATTTCCCAATTCTCTATAAAACTTTTTTGGGTCATCAATCAGTTGCTTATTTTGTACTTTTCCCTTATATTTATCTGCGTATCTTCTAAATTTTACCACCTGTGCTGAAAATTTTAGTTTGTTATTTGCGATCGTGCATGATAGATCCTGGTCTGTTCTAATACTGTGTACTGCTTTAATCATATCTATCTTTCTTACTATTTTTGTTGATCTATTCCCTCTTCTATAATCTTCCAACAGTAATACTTCTTGTGTCAATTGCTTTATAGTCTTCTCTATTCGATACTTCCACAATGGTATTCGATTTCTCCCCTTCCTTCCCTCACTACCCTGTGTTTTTGTGGTAGAACTTTATCAGTTATTAATTTAGCTGCACAGTAGTATATCCTGTTTACATTTGTTATATCACATGGATCTCTAAGGACAGTCCTAATTACTGCATTCATTTGTTTTATCAGACTTCTTACTTTTTGGGTTTTATTGACCTTATGCAGTCTATTTCTCTCATTGAACTTAATATATCTATCCATGTCCATTAAGCAACTCTTCTCTTATCTCATTTTCTTCCAAACTGAGGGCACATCCCTTGTTTTCCGTTTCCTGTGGGCATTTTGTAGAAAGTTCTATAGCATCTTCCTGTGGCACATTCTCTTCAATTTCATCCTGTGTGATCTGTAGCTCTGTCACAGGTTCATAGGTAGGTACTAGGCTATTGGCCCTGGGACCTATATAAGCCTAGCCAAAAAAGTTCCCTGGCTTTCGCCACCCAAGAAAATTATTTTCCAGCGCCGCTGTTGAGCAGAGCCACAGAAGTGATCCCCTGGGTGAATTTCCTATTTCCCATCCAGTTGTCAAGATTCCTTTTAAAGAGACCTAATCAGGAGCTCTGCTTAACATGAATGGGCAGTCTGTTGCAGAGTATGGGAAGTCTCTGGGACAGGAATCTTTCCCTCCAGCATGTTCTGTTTATTGTGGTGACAAGGTTTAGATCCCTGGAGCATGTGACTCAGAGAGGCTGGGGTTTCTTTAAGTGTAGCATGTCCAACAGATCTGGGTTTGACATGACTTTGTATGCTAGGCAGAGGTCGCTTCTGAGTAGGCGATAAGCGACGAAGTAGAGCTGGAGTTTTTTGAGGTGGTCTGCATATGGCATTTGTTTGAGGCCAGTAATCCTCTTAGTGAGGTATTTCTGTGGCCTTTCTAGTTGTTGTAGATGTCTTGCGAAGTACATGCCAAATGGGGCATTGTACTCTATGATGGGTCTGATGAGGGATGAGTAGAGAGGAACAGTGACCTCTTTTTTTCCTGGAGGAGAACCCCTTTGTGATTAGGTGTACCACGTAGAAGGATTTCCTGACTACTGTAGTGATGTGATTACTAAAGGAGAGACTACTGTCCACCTGTGTCCCAAGGTCTCATATCACATTTTCAGTGTTTAGTAGGCTACCGCTTATGTGGTAGCTCATGGGTACAGTGTTTTTTCCAAAGGGGATGACAGTGCACTTCTTGGCATTGAGCTTGTGGCCATGACTGTGACACCAGACATCAGTCTCAGTGAGGCCCCTTTGTAGAATGTCCACATCATTAGGTGATTCTACTATGGCTCCTAGTTTGCAGTTATCTATAAACTTTGTTAGCCAAAGACCTGCAGTATTAGCCTGGACTTCGGAGAAATAGGTGCCAAACAGGAGAGGACCCAGGACTGAACCCTGTGGTACTCGACTTGTCACTGGTCTTAGTCAGATATGGAGCCGGCTACTTTCACTGTGTGGGTTCTGTCAGTGAGCCAGTTGGCCACCCATCTTGTGACATAGGGATTTATGCCCAGTCTAGTGAGTTTATTTATAATTCCAGAGTAGTGGATGGTGTTGAAAGCTTTGGCGAGGTCAAGATAGGCTGTGTGCACCACCTTACCCTTGTCCACAGCTCTGGTGACTGCTTCAAAGAAGTCAATCAGGTTTAGGAGACATGATTTCCCTTTTACGAACCCAAACTGAGTGGGGTCCAGAGTTTGGAGGTTTCCTATGTCTTTGTTTATAAGCTCCAAGATGATATGTTCCATGGGCTTGCAGACAAGGTTCATCAGGCTAATGGGATAGTAGTTCCCGCGGTCCGTGGTGGCACCCCCTTTGTAGAGTGAGATAACCGTTGCTGTGTGCCATTCAGTAGGCACAAAGCCTGAAGTGACGCTATGACCGAACATGGTACTTAGGTGGGGTGGCAGTTCATTCTGTAGTTCATGCAGAACGCATCCTAGGATGTTGTCTGGTCCCATGGATGCTGTGCACTTGGTTTTGGAGAGTGCGGTCTTAACTTGTGCATCAGTGTTTACAGGGGCTTTGCATTCTTCTGGTATAGAGATGAGTCCTTTGGGGGGGGTGGGGAGGGTAAAGTTTGCACTGAACCTATCTGCCAGGATGTTGGCAATATCATTTGGTTCTGTATGTCTAGTGCCATTGTGGTGTAGCTCAAAGCAGATCTGAGTGTTGCCTTTAAGATTCTTGAGATAGCTGTAGAATGCTTTGTGGTTGTCTTTAGAATCAGTGGCAATTTTATTTTCATAACTAGCTTTGGAGTATTTTATGAGGGATCTCAGCTTCTTACTGAGGCTGACCAGGGAGTTCCTGCAATCAGGGGATTTTACTCTTTTTTTTGCAACAGCTTCTTCCTTCTGTTGTAGAGTTTGTTTATGGCAGGGGACTACCAGATTGGCTTCCTTTTTTGGAGGATAGTGTCTTGGTTCTGATGGGGATGGCACGATCCATGCACTTGTGTATGTGTTTATATAGTGCATTTGTATAGGATTCAGCAGTCATGGCTCTATTATCCATCTGCATGGGTGTAGCGAAGTTTGTCACTTCTGCCTTAAGAAGCACGAAGTTGGCTTTGAAGAAGTTTTTTATGGTGGTTTCCTTAATGGGGGGGTGGAATATTGATGTCTAGGGTGATTAGCTTGTGGTCGGATCTGACCAGCAAGGAGTTGACCTCAGGCATGGAACATTGGTTACCATATTGGTAATAACCAGGTCCAGGATATTGCTGCCCCTGGTGGGGGTGTGGACAAGCTGATCCAGGGCATTGGAGTTTATGAATTCCAGAAAACGTTGAGCAAATGAGTTAGTACATGAGTAGTTTTCACAGTTGATGGTGGGGTAGTTGAAATCTCCCATGGTTAGGGTATTGGGCTGTACCTTAATATTATTCAGTATATTCAAAAACATGCAGTGGGCATCCTGGGGCATGGCAGGGGATCTGTAACAAGCAACAATCTGGATTGCAGTCTTGTCCAGTGTTAGTTGCACTTGGATAATTTCAGATACATTATGTTGAGCAACTAACTAGCCTGGATGTGTGTATATCCTTAATGACTATGGACACGCATCCTCCTTTAGTGTTTCAGTCCAGGTTAGTTGGCTGAAAGTTCTGCTATGAATTATAGCCTAGTAATGCAGGGGTGCTCTCTGGAGCCTTGAACTAGGTCTCTGTTACTGCACAGATGTCGATGTTCTCCTCTGTCATATGGGAACTCACTGGCCTATCACTCCTCAATATTGACTACATCAGAGTTTCCACAGTTTCCTGTTTCTTTCCTTGTTCTCTAGCTTCAAGTGAATGTTTATACTGGTTTCGTGTGGAAGGCACTAAATATCTTGATATGGCACCTGACCAATTGCTTTCTGTTCCACTGGTTTCCCCTTAATTTGGATATCCATTACTCTATCCTGTTGTGCTGCTTTCTGCATTCGATTTTCTACACTGAATTCTTCTCTTTGCAGCTGCTCCATAACCTCAATTCCTATTTCTTTGACTTCTCCATTACTAATCTCTTTTTCTACGTTTCCTCTTAGTCTTCTTAGTTTTTGTATTGTAAAGTTTTCCATATCCAGATTCCTTTGCTTGAATTTTTCGTCAAATATCTTTGGTGCTGCTCTTTTTGTATAAGTTAGTTTTGCTTTCTCCTTTGCATAAATATTACACCATATTAAATCTCGTTTCCTTTCCCCTGTCCATATTTCTTCTTCACATGTCTCCTGATCTTCTTGCTTTTCCTTATTCTGGTGCCTCCCTCACTCCATCATGCTGTGATATAGTCTGTGTTAGACCTTCTACATTTAATCCTTCACTTTGCAGGCACTCCATAACTTCAACTTCTATTTCTTTAACTTCCACTTTACCAATCTTTTTTTCCACATTACATCTTTGTGATATTAATTTTTTATTGTGAAATTTTCCTTATCTGGATGCGTTTGTCTGTATTTCTCTTTGAATATCTTTGAGACTGCCTTCTCTATATTAGTGAACTTGGCTTTCTCCTTTGCAAAAATATTGCACCATATCAAACCTCTCTTTCTTTCCCATGTCCATATTTCTTTTTTATATTTTTCAAATATCTCTAGGTTTTGTTGTTCATATTTATGGACATCCTCATATGCTTCTTTTTCTTTATCTAAATACTGTTTTTCAAAAATCTGTTGTATTAATGAATGCAAATTTTTATTTAAAGCTTCTGACAGTTTTTCCTGTGGAAGTATTTTTTTTCCTCTAATTTCTCTCTTAATCATTTTGTATATCTTGTGTCTGGAAATTCTGGGCTTTTTTACATAATAGTAACAATACATAATTTCTTTCTTATCATCAATAGTCCACTCTGTCGTCTTTATGGCTCTTCTTTGGCCAATCAATTTTTGTGATTTTTGTGGACTGCTACTTCCTTCTACAACGGGGGGGGGGGGGGGCATCCTCCCTCTAGGTCTGGCCTGGCTCCATTGTAGGAATATTTCTATATTTTGAGGATTCTTCACTGTCATTTTTTTCCAGTCCAGGCACCAGTGCGCCTACCAGGATTGGGCCTTTTTTATCCTGGGTTTTGTGCACCCAGCTATATATTTTTTTGTTTTTGACTTACTTCTGTCCATGATATATGCTATATAAATACAGTCTATAATATATTGGGTTCCTATTGAATTATCGACAGCTTAGGTTGTCGAATGCTTAATTATTGACACCTAAGTGTTGAAAGCTTACAATAGCGAATGGCCACATCATCGAATTCTTTCCTCAGGAAAGAATTTGCATGGCCGTTATCGGGGATTTGCCCTTTCCCCAATGAAGAGCGATCTCAGAGTTGGTGTATTTAGTTAGGGAATGTGTGGGCAGTGAATTCCCCCACTGTGTTTGGGTGTGTTTGTTTATTTTGTTTAATGACGGCCGCCTGAATTCTTTCCCTAGGAAAACTTAGATGATGTGGCTGTTCGCTATTGTTAGCTTTCGATGCTTAGGTGTCAATGTTTTAGGATTTGACAACCTAAGCTGTCAATGTTATGATATAGATGCTATATATCAGTGTCTCCTTGGTGAGATTTTGTGAAACACAGGGTCCACCTTGTGAAGGTACTCACCAAGACTTGAGGATGAATTCAATTTCAGCATTACTACTTTTGTTTGCTTGCTGACTTTTCATCTCTCCATTAGGACGACCCCTGTTTGCAGTGTGACACATCAGATATTCCGAGGTACAAAGAGTAGGCAAGCAGTTGAAGGTGGGGAGGAGTATATGCTACTGGAGGAGTAAAAAGGTCAGAAAAGAGCCAGCTTTTTCAAATAAAACAGGCAAGAGTTAACAATGTGAGTATACCCTGTTAGGCAGTGATGACATTGCATGACTAAATAAATAACCATACTACTCTAGGATGTGACTAGCAATTGAAGTAGTAGTGTCAGTTCTGTACCACTCAGCAGGACAGAGGTAAAGGCCACAACATGTTATAAAATGGAGATTAACTGTTTTATTCATGAAAAGGAGCTTGGAAGAAAAAAAGAAAGAAAAACAAAGAGAAAATTGTGTAGAACAAAAGTTTTGCATGAAGCAATACTACCTTCAGTACAGAGAGGCATACTGGAAAAAACAATTAATTTAGTCTGCAATTTCAGGCTTTTCAACCAGTAACAGCCTTTTGCATTTCAATAAAATAAAAGGCACAGATACATAATAACTAATCAAATTACCTTTTCAGCAATAATTCCTTGAATGATGCACTCCTTATTAAAGCCTGAGGTCTGCTGATGTACAGTTGATATAACAGATACAAATCTGCAAGCTATGTGGTGATGCCTTATTTGGTAAGTTGAAGGAATCTGTAAAATAGAAAAAAAAACTAAGGACATTTGAAGCAGTAACAATAACTTTGATTTCAAGAGGAAGCTACAATGGTTTACCAGAGTTATGCATAAATGCATAGTGCTTTGTTACTGTTACCAAAGCAGTTGCTTTCTTGTGGACAGTCAGTTAGGAAAATGCAGTTGGATTTTGTACTTTCTCTTCTTCTCTTCTGTTGGGTCTGCCATTATTTGAAGCATTTCTCCCTGTGCAAGCTCACCTATACTCATTTAAAAAAGCTTAAGAAAATACATAAAAAAATCAGTAAAAAAATAATTAAAATCATTAACAGTAGAGGAACACATACATCTGAGGTTACAGTGATAAAACAGGACTATTAATTTCAATCCTGGCTGTGAAATTTTAATTCTACTTAGCTCCCAATCATCTTTATATCCCAACCACACACACACCTGCTACACAAACACACACACACACACACACACACACACACACACACACACACACACACACACACACACACACACACACACACACACACACACACACACACACACACACACACACACACACACACACACACACACACACACACACATACACACAATGTGCACGCATGCATCCATGTGCACATAAAAATTTGCAGGTGCATGCACATGCATAGACACTCATGCACTTGTTTATACAGATCTCTGACTTTAGATACTTTTCAGTAGTTTGTCCCTAGAACTCTGTCTTGCATTAAACAGGAAAGCAATATTCCCTATAATCATGATATCCTTCCATATCTTAGTCCATTCATGGTATCTGCTGTTGGATGTAAATGTCACTACAGAAAATGTAATATGTTTATGTGTGTGTATACATGCATAAGTGTGTATAATATGTGTATGCATGTGTATATATATATATATATATATATATATATATATATATATATATATATATACATATATGTGTGTGTGTGTGTGTGTGTGTGTGTGTGTATGTGTGCATGACTAGTGTGCACAACGACACATGCACAGCATATGTGTGTATATCAATATGCACATTTCAACATGTGTAGAATAGTTTCAGGAAAATGGGACAGGCTGTTCTTGCAGAAGAACAGAGGTTAGACACTGGGCTGGACACAATAAAGCCTACATGGGATACTAAGAATGTGTGAGTGTCATTCCAAGACGTGCACATGGCAGTGTGCTGATCTGTATTGAGTAAGCGGCTCTACGCAGTGTGTAGAGCTGTGCAAACACAGTAAGGAAGGTTAGGGGTTGCTGTTGCTCTTATACATGCACAACTGGCCAAAGTCTATGGTGCTATTACTGCTGGTACTAAAAGGCCTCTGCCAAGAAGGAAAAGGGTGTTTAGACCCCATTTAACTTGTCATGGTCTGCATGAGGTGGAAATTGTAGAGCACTACATGGTGGATAGAGACACATTACAGGAACTCTGCAACCTCTGTCATCCTCAACTGAGAGCAGGGGCAAACTGAGGTGACCCAATACCTATGGATACTAAGGTATGTGCAGCATTTAGAATATTAGCTACAGGAAACTTCCAGAGGCCAAGAGGGCATATGCTTGGGGTGTCACAGGCATCAGCATCCAGGATCCTACATCAGTTTCTGAATGATATGCTTCAACATGACAGTGACTACATGCATTTTCCCTATGCACCTGAGGACAGAGGTACAACTTTGCAAGATTTTTACCCTGCAGCACAATTCCCTGAAGTCTTGGGTGCCATAGACTGCACACACATTGAAATCAAAGCATCACCTGGTGAACAGGGGAGGGTGGACATAAACAGAAAGGACTTCCACTCAATTAACTACCAGGTTATGTGTAATGCTAAGGGAATCATCCTGAATGTGTGTGCTGGCAACCCAGGCAGTTACCATGACTAACATATCTGGCACAATCATAACTGTATCAGAGGTTTTCTATGGGGTATATCACAGATGATCATTTACTGGGGCTTGCAGGGTATGCATTTGAACCATTGCTGGTGACACCCATCAGAATTGCACACCCACCCACCAAAGAATGCTGTAATGAGGCACACACTCAAACATATAAAAATATCATAGAGCATGTGTTTGGGATACTGAACTCACATCTCTGGTGCTTAGATACATCAGGGGGTGCCCTGCAGTATACTTCCCATACTTGTGCAGAAATGTTGCTGTCTGTGCTATCCTTCACAATATTATTCTGAGAAAACAGCTTCAGCAGGAATGACAAGGGGAAGCAGCAGACATCCCAGCACCACTAACAAGGTCACCACAGCCACGTGCAGGTGAGGAGTCAGAGGGGGTATCACCAGCTGCTGTGTGTATAGACGTAGGCATGCACAATATGCCCTCGCATAAACAAGAGACAATGAACAGCACACATACTCACCACTTAAGGAGGGTAAAACTTTCATTATATGCACATACATACAGTAAAATTGATGCAAGGCAATTCTCACAACCTTTACTTACCCAAGTAATGCCTGTGTACTGCTAGCATCACACTGAGTCAGCCCAAATTTAAAACACTTGTAACTGCTGGACTATCAAAGTAAATATTGAACCTGGAATAGGAAAATACATGGCTATGAACACAAATGAATAACATACCCTTGCATACTGTTACGTGCTAATGTAAGTAGAAGGTGGGCATTTTTACAATGACATCAATATGTGGCATCACTAATTTATGTCACTAGATGTGTTCTCTATCAACTAATAGGCCTCATGCATCAAAGATACACACATTACAAAAACCTGTAAGAAAGCAGTATCATTTTCAAAAGAGTATCACAAACACATATAAGATCATAGGATCTTAGGAGATTGCTAAGCTATTAGTCTTAAGGCCTTTACAAGCCTAGCCATTTTATACCCTTGTTCCCTTATAGACCAAGATGTCTATATTTGTAATGTGAATCTAAGATCAGCACTGGCTGCGAATCTGAGAGCAGCACCTGCTGCCCCTGTCCAAGAGGGACATTGGTAAAACCCCCGGGGTAAATTTATGGTTTCCCATCCAATTGTCCAAGTTGCACTTAGATAGGGTAATTCAGGAGCTCTGTTTACATGAATTGGAAGTTTATTCCAGAGGAGTGTCAACCTCTGGGAGACATATCTGTCTGTCCAGCATGTCCTGTTAATCTCGCAATTAAGGTCCCTAGAGCGAGTGACTCTTGTCCCATTTGATTCGTGGATGTGCAGCATTTCCATTAAGGCAGGGTTCAAGACTGCTCTGTAGGCTAGACACAAGTTGCCTGTAAGCAATTTATATGATACAGAGTACAGTGACAGGGCCTTTAGTCTGTCCATGTACGTCATGTGTTGAAGGCCCTGAATTTTCTTAGTGAGAAACCTCTGAGGTCTCTCCAGCTGCAGGTGTTTGGTGAGGTACATACAGAAAGGAAAATTGCACTCTCTTATTGGTCTGATGAGAGGCAAGTACAGGGGAGTTATAATCTCCTTAGATTTAGATGCTATGCCCTTACTTATGAGTTGTGCAAAGTAGAAGGTCTTCCTTACCACTGTGGACACATGATGATCAAAGTTAAGGTTGCTATCAACCTGCCTTCCCAAATCTCTCACCATTGGGTTTGAACTTAGGGAGGTATTATTAATATTGTAATTTGCAGTTACTTCTCCTTTGCTGAAGGAGATGATAATACTTTTTTATTGCATTGCATTGAAGTCCGTGGCTCTGACACCAGTCATTTATCTGTGTAAGCCCATTTTGTAGAATGTTGACATCGTTGGGGGATTTAATGATTGCACCCAGTTTACAGTCATCAGAGAACATGGTAAGCCACAGGCCATCTAGTATCATCTGGATTTCTGACAAATGGATTCCAAACAGTAGACGGCCCAGCACATAACCTTGTGTAACACCACTGGTAAAAGGTCTGCTGGTAGAGGTGAAATATCCAACTTTGATTGTGTGCTTTCTTTTGGTGAGCCAGTTGGCTACCTATCTAATGACCTATGAGTTTCTCAACGATGCCTGAGTAGGGGATTATGTCAAAGGCTTTGGCCAAGTCAGGATAGGCAGTATGTCCTGTTTTGCCTTTATCTAGGGCTTTGGTGACACTCTTGAAGAAGTCCACCAGAATTGACAGGTATGATTTGCCCTTAATGAAGCCAAACTGGGTCAGTTCAAGAGTTTAAAGGTCTCCTATAACCTTGTTAATGCGGTCCATGATGATTCTCTCCATGGCCTTACAGATAAGACTGGTTAGGCTTATGAGTCTATATTTCTCAGGGTCAGTTGAGGGACCCTATTTGTGCAAGGGGATTCTGGTTGCTGTTTTCCACTCTGCTGGAACAAAGCCGGTACTTAGACTGTGGTTGAAGATAGTGCCCAGTGGTTCCACTAACTCTTGTTTTAGACAGCTTAGTAAGCAGCCGGAGATGTTATCTGGTCCCATTGAGGCTGTGTTTTTGGCCTTGGAAAGCACAGTTATGACCTGATCTTTGGTGATACTAGGTAGAAAACTGGTGACCGGTACGCTATGAGGTATGATTGGTGGAGACAAGTGGGTGAAGTTTTCCCTAAGTCTGTTTGCTAGCAGGTTGGCAATCTCCTCAGGTTCAGTATGAGTGGTACCATCCACTATTAGTTTGGCACAATGCTGAGCCTTCCCTTTTAGATTTCAGACATAGCTGAAGAAGCCTTGTGATTATCCTTAGCTATGGATGCTAATTTAGTTCTGTAATTAGCTTTAGAGGACATTACAAGATGTCTAATTTGCTTGTTCAAGCTGTGGAGGATGTTCTTCTTCTGCTGAGACCATTCCCTCTTATTCTTTGACAGCAGTTTCTTTCTGTTGTTGTATAACCTATTTATACTGGATGTCTACCAGGTAGCTTATTTTTTCATGAGGACCTTCTTTTGATCAGTTCAGGTATGGCTGAGTCTATACATTTGTATAGGAATTTATACAGGGCATTTGTGTTCACCTCAGTATAGGACTCATTGCTGTCAGCAGTGGCAGGGGGGTTGAAATCATTTATACCATCACTAAGGAGGCCATAGTTTTCTTTGGAGAAAATTTTCACCCTTTTTTGCTCCCGGGGGAGAGGGATCAGGTATGATCGTTACTTCGAATGAAATTGATTTATGATCAGACTTTACCAGGGAGGGTCCCACACATGGGGTGGTGCAGTGATCCCTCGTGTTGATGAGTACTAGGTCAAAGACATTAGAGCCTCTTGTGGGGGTGCAGACTATTTGTTCTAGATCATTTCTGTTAATGAAGTCCAGGAACATTAGGCAAGCATGTTTGTGCTCATTTATGTTTCCCAATTGATGGAAGGATAGTTAAAGTCACCCTTGACTAGGGTGTTTGGCTGTACTGTGGGTGGCTCAAGTAGGTCCAGATAGCAGTGTAGTTTTCATGGTTCATGGCTGGGGTCCTATAGCTAACAATGATGTGGGTGGGGGGGGGGGGTCTTTCCTACAGATAGTTGGACTTGGAGTAACTCTAGGGAGTCATACTGTTTAACCAGTCTTGAGGTGTATTTGTCTTTAATGAAGATGGATACACCTCCTCCTTTTGTTCTTTCATGTTCATTTTGCAGTCTGAATGTGTGGAAGGCATTGTAGCCATGCATGGCCGGGGTACTCTCTGCAGCCTTGGACCATGTCTCTGTGACTGCACAGACATCGACATCTTCCAAAGTAAAGAGCACTTCCAGTGAGTGCAGTTTCTGATTTAGACTCCTAGCATTAAGCAGCATAAAACTGAATTTGTCTTTACCAGATATTTTTACATCGGGAATTTTGTTCTTATGACATTTCATAAAAAAGGCACTATGAAAGAGACAAGTACCTTTGCCTGTAACCAAAAACCCAGAGGTGACAGGTGAAGACAATCTCTGGCAAAGCAGTGTGGTCTGTTAACCATATTATCCCAGGTTGACAAATACTGGATCCCCCTGGAATGACACCAGAAGCTAAGCCAATTGTTAAAGTCAATCATTTTTTGTTTGCACTGAGGCTTCATCGTGAATGAAGGTAGAATACTGCTTAGGGCTAGAGACATACCAACCTGAGACACATAATCTGAAAGCTTAGTCATGTCTCTCTTATAGTCCAGTGAGGTATGTCTCATGTCATTCACTCCAACATAGACTATGACAGAGTCATAACAGTGCTTGTTGTTGAGAGACTTGAGTGCATGCATGATCTAGTGCATCCTGGCACGTGACAGACAGTTGACCGTAACCTTCTCCTTATTCAACCTGGTGAGGTGGACATCTATGTGTCTCACTATGGAGTCGCCTATCACCAAGACGTTTGGTTTTGAGGTGTTATGCCTTAGTAGCTTATTGGGTGAGACACTGATACATTTGCTTTTATGTGTAGTGGATTCTGTGGGTCTATATTATAAGCAAGAATGCTTAGGTTGTCGAATACAGTATGATCGACACCTATTAAGTGAATGCACAATTCACTGAAACCTCAAAACGTGGAAATACACATCACTGAATTGTTTTGTTTGGCCAACACCATTCCACCCAGTGACGAAAATAAAACATGCTTTACACTACACCACTTGCTACATACTACCCACCCAAACAAAATAAATAAACCACATACATACACTAACCTAAACCCTACTTCTAAACCTACACTGACCCTTACATACATTACTATCTATGCACTTACCTTAACCCGCACCCTAACCCTAAGGTCTGTAACTATCACACACTTACCTTAATAAGCTATACCCAAATAAAATAAATAATCCACACACATACACTTAACAAAACCCTACTTCTAACCCTTACATGCATTACTATCTATGCACTTACCTTAACCTGCACCCTAACCCTAAGGTCCGTAACTATCGCACACTTACCTTAGGGAGCTATACCACAGAAGGGCCAACTATGCCGAATTGGGATTTCGAACTTCATGGTTTCCGGCATTCGGTGTTCTTGTGGTTCGCTTAATAGGTGTTGATCATGCCATATTCAACAACCTAAGTGTTCGCGCTTGCAATATAGACCCGATTCTGTTCGGGCTGTATTGTGTGCCGAAGGATTGCACTTGCCAGATCTTTGCTCTTTTTGGTAAACTTCTAGTGAGTACCTATGCATATGTGGGTTTATGTGTTATGCACTTTGTTTGTGGATGAGGTGAAGTGTGTGGTTTGTTGTTATGTGAGAGAGAGAGGGAGAGCATTCTAGATTTGTAGTATAGATACATCTCTCATATATTGTATTTGTATGCTTCAGGAGAATAGGTTGTCAATAAACATGAGGCAATTGCTACATTGCCTCGGGGTGCCCATGTTAATCAGGCTGGCTCGAGAAATGGTGGGAAACTGTCCACCCATTATGTCAGGTGTATTCTGTAATAAGTTTGTGGGGGGCAAGATGGGCCAGGTTCTGCTGTAGGACTAATTAATAGTATATTTAGGAACTTTATATCCTAGGGGTCTCAATCTGGATATTGACTGGGGCATTTAAATGTTAAGTCTAATGGATTTTGGTTAGTTCATTTCAGAACAAATGTATTGGGTTTCATATAAATATATATAAAAAAGAATTAAAAAATCATTGGATAAATAAATGAAGTTGATTAAATCAATATTAAAAGTAAATAAGCATAGGGATGAAAAAAAAATAGAAAAAAATAAAAAAAACGTAAAAAGTTTATATTTAATAAATTGAATTTATATGTTATGCATAGATATTTATAACTGAATCTTGGGGGTAGGTTGAAATGTATTTTGCATGTGTTTAGTTGTGTATGTTTATTGAGGTATAGGAGAAAATGTGAATGTGAATCATTTTATTAAGAAAAAATGTTATTTAAAAATGTTATTTGGGAATTTCACCCTGTGTTGGGCTAATGTATTTAATATAATCATGATACAATGTGTAAGTGTGTATATGTGGGGGGCACATCTTTAGATTCTAAGCTGCATAATATTCAAAGGAAAGCATATAATTGTTTAATTAATTTAATTGTTTAATTAAATGAAGATGAATTAATGCTGAGATGGAATATAAATAGCTGTTTGGCTTGTATGAAGTTATTCCATTGAAGGCCTGTGAGGCCGAGGTACCAGGATGTATTGAATAAAGAAAGAAGATTGGCAGCTACAGCAGTGCTCGGTGTCTTTTTGTCTGCTGTAGGACTAGTAAGATCAGCTAATCCATGTGGACATTTAGGAACAGAAATCTGCATCAACACCTCAAAATGCACGGGTTTATATCGCATGGTCGAAACACAATAGCAGCGAACACCATAGCATCAAACTTCAAACCCCGAAAGCATAAAACTCCAAAAGCTGGGAACAGCGATTTTTTTCCCTGGGAAAAAAATAGCTGTTCCAGCACAAAACACGGAACACACAAACACTACACACCATTCCTAATGTGGGGAGCTTCACTTCCCACACCCCCCAAGGTGAGGGTCTGTGCCCCCCACACCCCCTACTTAAATATACCGACTTCGAGATCACACCACAGTGGAAGAAATAGTGACGCCATGGAAACGGCCCACCGAATTCTTTCCCTGGGAAAGAATACGATGTTCTGTGGCTTTGCTGTTTTCAGTCTTCACGGTTTTGGTCTTGATATCATACCATTCGAAGTTTTGAAACTTCAGTGTTATGATATAGACCCAAATGCACAGCTGAGTTGATCTCCAGGCAGCAGTGCACAACAGTGTTGAGCGCTGAGAAGCAGGGAAGCTTAGGAGGGTTCCCTAGCAGTTTGTGTCTATACATGGCAGCTCTAAACCCTATTGCATGGTGCACAGATACATGCAAACATGGTGTTTAAATATAAATGAAACTAAACAGTTGTAATACTAACTAACCAATGGGATAGCACAAAACTGAGCCTTTTACTGACAATCTGCAACTCAAATGTGTCCTGGGCTGCACAGTTCTGCCACAAGGGTGCAAGAGGGCCTTCTTAATATATATACTAAGCACTCAGTCAGCTATGTACCCTGGGCATCAGACAAAAGTCTTATGCATCCCTAAATACAAAAGATAGAAAATCAAGGATATGGCACAGTTATCGCCATTTGCACAGGGTGTGTATGTGCGTGTGTGTGTGTGTGTGTGTGTGTGTGTGTGTGTGTGTGTGTGTGTGTGTGTGTGTGTGTGTGTGTGTGTATGTGTGTGTGTGTAGGAGGAGTAGGAGGCCAAAGCTGACACAAAAGGTAGTGAGTACATGTGAGTAAGAAACCCAGGCAGGTGGAAATTTTGATAAAGTATCACTGAGACAGAATGAGCTGTAAGTCTCATGAATGACCCATGTGACTGTTATGTATGTGTGTTTGTATGGACACTCAAAGTGAAACATTTGTGGAAGTGTCTGCAAGAATACAGTCAAGCTCTGTGCTAGCTGTACCTCCTGGTATGTTGGACAGGTGTGAGACGTGCATGGTAGAGGTAACATTTCATCATCATCACCCCTACCATGAGGGATGGCTCTGCCAGGAGTTGCACTGGGACGTCCATGCCCATGGTCAGATGTACTGCTGCTACCTGAATGTGACTGATATCTTCTGGATGACCTCTCCTCTCACACGTATGCCCAGGACCATGACTCCATGGTCTACCACGTCTGGGTGTGGACACCACAACCACTGATGGAGCAGTGGAAGTAGTACCACTATGGGAGAGTGACTGGGCATGGCTATGTTGGCTAACATCAAATGATACTGCTGACCTACTTCCACATGGATGCTGTCCCTTGCTCAGCAGATGTTCCATCACAGATACTACCTATTCAATCATGTCATTCATCCAATCCATTGATTCAGCCACACAGCGGAGGCAGTCACAAATGTCAGTCTGTGCCACATCTACAACCCTTAGCATGCCCTTTGCCTGAGCCTCCATGATGGCCTTAAACATTTGTTGAGTGCCACATAATGACACACCAGGATCAGGTGGAGAGTGGGCAGCAGGCCTTCTCCAAGCACCCCCAACAACCCTCCTGTGTGGCACCTTGCCCACAGTTTGGCTATGGCCAAAGTCAATTGAGACTGAAGTCACAGTAACCATGCTACCCTGATCAAGTGTGTCACCCTCCACCTGTCCAATATCTGAGGGCTTAGTGGAATAAGTATGTGTAGGCCTACTGAATGTGTCTGAGGGAAATACAGGGGATGGCTGAAAGTCAACCTCAGTGTCAGATTCTCTGCACCCTTGACTGTGCCTCTGTTTGGCCACAATCATCATCAGATTCTGCTGATCACCTGTGATAATAAGCAACAAACACATGAATGGAATTAAAACTGTACTAATATTTAAAACAATTTATAAGATAACAAACTAACACTGGTCACACTATCCCAGAAAGTACAGCAATACACACACTCATTACACCTACCTCACACATACAGATAAATGCAGTTAACTATCAAAATAAGGAATGGCACTTAGGCAAATACAGGTTGGTTGAATGCTTGTTTTCAAAATGTAATGTTGAACTGGAAGTCGTCAAAGTTATATTAGTGAATGTGAGTATACATTCGCTAATGTCGACTTTCTGAATGGAGATCACGGTACAGTGCGTATAGGGACATTTATTCTTTTCCTCACTGTAGTGTCATCTCAGAGTTGGTATATATAATACGCAGGGGGTGTGGGAGTGCAGGGGGGGGATTTCCCCCTTGCAAAAAATAAATGGAAACATGGACTTTTGAATCTAGAAGTTCTGGAGTTTGAATGTCGATTATCTTGTATATCATGTTCCAAATTTCAGCTGTACACCACAAATCTATTAATTACCTTTATTTTTAAAATTAATATTTTTTGTTTGTTCTCTCCACTGTAACTGTTTATGTGCTGCATACCACTGTAAAAACATGTCTCTTGTAATTTGTGTGTATACTGATCATGTCTAAATAACTAAATGTGTTCTGTAGTTTTTCTTTGTGGAGCTTTTCTCCCCGGGCCTCTGCTGAAAAAGGGCCTTTTCGGCTCAGTCAGACACCCTCGGTTAACAAATGTAAAATAAAATAAAATAAATAAAATAAAATAAAATGTTCAACGGTTGTTTTAAACAAACTGAAAATCAACATCATCTGTCGATCTTTTTAACAAAAATCATTGTGACATTCCTTATTTTGATAGTAAACTGATGAATGCATATATCTGACTCCACACTTGGTAGGGAGGAGTGCCCTGGAAGAAATGTAGCAAGGTAAGGATGCAATCATCAAAATTGCAATAACACAGGGGGACAGTGAATACACAATTTTTGTCTATATATCTGTTAACAATACATTTAACTGAAACTTTACTGACACATCCAGCCAAAATCTATTTGTAATGAATATAAATGTGTCATTTAAGTCTATTAATTGTTCTATAGGTTCAGCAAAAAAAAAAAAAAAAAAACACACATGAACTATTAGTGAAATTTTTCTATATTTTATTATACAAGCAACTCTTACAACTTTCCATATGTAAGCTTACCTGGAAGCACCTCCTGGCTCATACTTGTACTCCCAGACACATCAACACCAACACCAGTCACATGTTGTTATGCACTTTCCACTGAGCTCTCTGAATCTCAGACAGTGGACAGGAACTCATCATTTGGTGTTGGTGGCTCTGTGGCAACACCCCCCATAGCCAGCTGTTTATGGGCAACTGCAGCTGCTCTCCTCCGGGCTGATGAAACCATATCAGTGGCCTGTGATGTACCTGATCATACGTCCTGGTGCAGCACCCTACGGCATTGACATTACTGACTATCTGGTTCCAAATCTGCATTCTGTTAGTCATATCACCATGTTCTCTCTCAAGCAGAAAGGTACCATGACACCTGAACACCTGTACTATTACATCATTTTCAGAGTCACTGAAAGGGGGTTTACATAGATTTGTACACTTGGGTGCCATAATCCTATGTGACATAAAGCAGAAAAGTATACAGCACTTAAATATCACATAATTAAATTCCTGTTTATATACACATATATATTTTCAACATTAAGCACCGAAGACACACATTTCACTTATTAAAACTGAAGGTGATGTGGTTGTACCATATCGTACTCACACTCACACACAAACCAATGTTTGGTCCAAACCAAGGAATACCACATTAGTAATGTATTGTTTCCCATAGAAATAACAGGATGGCTGAACAATTTCAAGACCAAACCTCATGAAGCACAACTTTTGTTGTGGCAACACACAAATGGTACTTGGCTCACCCACCCCTAACACAACAGGCAAATGAAAGTTTGTACAAATCAAGGAATACCACATAATTCAAATGTTATATATGATTTTAACACAATTCTCACAAAATCTGTACAAATTTACAAAAGAAAAGTCAATTTTATGTGATTGCCAGTCATCTCTCACTGTTCGCAGCACTCCTCTGGAGGTGTCTATGGGCCATCTTAGAAGCATAACACCCCTGTGTCATTGATAATATAGTAAATTGTATTTCTATGAAATAACAGAAGATTTTTAACAGTAACACTTGTGATGAAAGTTAATAAGCTGTCATTCTGAGAAAGTAAAAGCCTGCCAAAAATGAATTTGTCAACAGTGAACTATAAGAACTGTATATAGATAACAGTTCCATTATCTAATGCATATATGTACAACTTTTCTTTGTAACCTGTTAACAAATCTAGAATGTCATTGAAAAATACAATCATTACCTCAGCAAGATCAGAAGCCTTGTTTGCAGATAAATCAAATGGAATAGCAATCTTCTGTGCTCTCCAAATACACGTCTCCTCACCTTCAAGTTCCCTAGCAACATGGTTACCTTTTTGTAGTGCAGACTCAGGCCTCTGAGTATGGTAAAGATGCAAATGAGGAGTGAACTCATTAGAATTGCTGAAGCCCAAACTTTTGACTTTGTGTAGTAGGTGTAAACATAGTATAGACACTACTTCAGTGTTAGTTGATAATGGATTGCAACTGTGAATGATTAGTGGGGGGGGAGAAGGAAGACACAACAGCAATTCAGACTACCTTACCTGAATTGGGTGTGTCACCCAAGATATATTTACAAAATGTAGAAGTAACTTTAGCAAGCTTTTAAATGGAAGTGAACAGCATACATATATCATTTTTGTTCACTAATAGCCATAGGCGCTGGAAGCTGTTGAAGACTGTGGGGGCGGAGGGTGAGAGGGGCACTTAGTGATCTAAAAAGGACATTTTTTTATAACTATTTACTACCACAACATAGGTTCACTTGGAGTTCATTTTAAGCTTAGCCACTTCCCTTTTGGTGCTTGAATTAACATTTTCTGATTGGTCTTACCTATCCCATGGCTGATAATTGTATATTAGCCCTAGTGAGAATAACTGTGATCATACCATAGATAATTTGAGGGGACCCATGTAAGGGATGCAGCATTTAGGAACTGCCTCTATCCATTAATGGCATGGGGGGCAATCCTGGAGTACATATTCTATTACCCATCCTTAGCTCCAAGTTGTATTTGAATATAGATGGATGAGCTTTGTTTTATTTATTTTTATGGATAGTCTGTTCTGGAAGAGTGGTAGCCTATGTGATATATATATCCATCTTTCCACAACATTCGGTTTAGATACCTCAACTGAGTATTTCTGATGCCATTTGACTGGCTGATGTTCAGTAGGTCCATCTCTATTAGGTCTGAGGATGCCTTCTATGCCAGACATGTCACCTCTAAACACTCTGTAGGATACTGAGTATAGTAATAAATCTTTGAGGTGGTCCATGCAAAACCTATTGTTTAGGACTTTAATCCTTTTAGTAAGGTATCTCTGAAGGTATTCCAATTGTTGCATAGGGCTAGACAGAAACATGCCAAAGTGGGCATTATACAAAATGGTTGATCTAATGAGAGCTTTGTAAAAGGGTCAACAACATCTCTAGATGTAGTCACAATCAATTTGTTTATAAGATGTGCAATATAGAAAGGCTTTCTTATAACTCTGGGCACACGTTGGTCAAAAGTTAGGTCACTGTACACACAAGTTCCCAAATGCAAAACAATTGGGTCAGTTCTCATAGGGCATTGTCATGATTTTGCCACCAGTTATTTGGGGCAAACTTTCCTGCATGATGGTTAAGTCATCTGGGGATTCAATAACTGCTCCTAGCTTGCAGTCATCTCAAACTTAGCCGGCCAAAGTCCTTTGGTATTTCCTTTTACTTTTGAGATGTATATGCCAAGCAGAAAAAGTCTCAGCACCAAACCCTGGGGGACTCCATTGGGACTGGTCCCTTCACCTATTTTGATCTCCTGCATCCTGCGAGCAAGTTGACAATCCAGCTAGTGAAGCAAGTGTTTGCTCCTACATTATTCATCTTTTGTACTACATCTGAGTATGGGATTGTGTCAAAAGGCTTGGCCAGATCAAGGTAATGTGGTGTGACAGTTTTACCTTCGCCCATTGCTTTGGTAACAAGAGTAAAGCTTAAAATTTGCTCATGATTTTGAGCCTTTCACACTTTTCTCTGGGCTGTTTTCAAACACATTTTTAGGGCCATGCATACATGTATGCATTCTTTGATTCACCTTCCTGATTGTATTAAATTATATTCCTTGTATAATACAGCACCAGTTGTTAGAATATGTTTTAAATTGGTAGTCTTGAACAGTCTTCTAGTAAGCAATGAAACAAAATGTATGAACCAATGACATAAAAGGCCACTCAAATTTCTGTCATTACAATCCACCAATATCAGTAAATATGCAAAATGTCTGTAGAAGTAAGTCATCTAAATAATTCCATATTAAAGGGATCTGTAACTAATGAAGAGGTTGCTGCTAGGAAACAACATTATATTTCATTGTTTCATCTATAAATAAAGTGGCTCTTGCCCTTGAAGAATAAATTGCCTATGATTGTTTCATTAAAAATGTAATATTGCAATAGAGAATAGGTGGCAAATTGATAATAGGTTCATAGTTACTAGGTAACTCCTCCAAAGGAGGACATTCACAGGACTGTAGCATCCACTCCCTTTAAAGTCCAACACAGTACACTGTTAGCAATCCATCTGCATACTGTGGGAGTAGAACCCACAGCCTTCTGCATCAAAAGGAAGGCTACTACCTGTTGTGCTGCTAGCACTGAAACCAGACTTGGAATAAGCAGCACTAAACTTCTCATCCCCTGAAGCTCTCAGCTCCTTATAAAAGTTTTTATTTATTTAACATTTGTTTACAAGGAAAGTCTGACTTGGAACAAAGCCAGTTTTCAGCAGAGGCCCTGGGAGAAATGCTCCAGACGCATGTTTTTGTAACATGGGAGGAAACCTTTGCACACAGATGAAGAGACCAAAAGTATAAGCAAATGTTCTGTGAAAATCTAGACAGTTATGAGCTATGGACTCAACTCCCTGAGTCACAGGTGGTGGTGGGGGTAGAGAATGCAGGCCCTTGTACCTAAAGTACAGGGTTTGAGCCTGGGTAATTCTAACCACCAGTTATAAGTAACTGGGGCATTTTAGGCTCTGGGAAAGAAGTGATGAGGACATAAGAGAAAGAGACTAGAGGGAGAAGGAAAACATAAAATATAGTAATGCAAGAAAAGGGCTCAGACATAGTGTTTTTATAGAAAAAAGCTACAGTGGTGACAAACAAGAAAGAACATGACTTTTTACTCTTCCTGGAAACCTACCAGGTAAGTGAGTTTAAAAGCTATTGAATACAGTGACAGATGGATAACACACTATCTGTTCAGCATTATTATATCCAGTAGCTTTTGCAGGATATTTGTGATAGAGGGGCAAAACTGTGACTAAGCTTGATAGATACCAAACCATCAAGTGACAGCTTTATGAAGAGATTTTTTGATATTTAAACTGTTATGTGCAAACAGCCCAGAGATCTAAAAGTAGGCCATGTTAACTTATTATATTATTTTTTCCCATCTGTCAACTAATGTACTGATTTTCATCTTGCTGCACCCCCCACCACCACCATTGCCTGCTGACCATCAACTTCCACAGGCAAGCCTAGTTTGTGAAAGATGTCATTTGGGTAGCTATCAGCCTTTTTCTGCTTACTCTAATACCAGATACTTCCATACTAGCTTGGACAAATGGGACTCCTGGTATGCCAGGCTTGGGAATCCATTTATACTTCTGCAACTGCATGTACTCCATTGATACAATTGACATGGTGCTTGTTTGGTACTGATTGCCAGGCATTTAGTCTGCATTCTGTTATACCTAGCCTCCACAGGGTGTTAATTATACAATGGGCTGGACTCCCTGTTTCACTCCAGGGTAGATGAGCTGGTTTTGGCTGCTCAACCCCACCCTCTAGGCAGGCTGTTCTTGTGTATTGTCTGGATCAAAGGCAGGACTTTAACACCCTGCATCATGGAGTTGTGTTAGCTAATATAATAACATTAACATTGTGTTTTGCAGTTCATCTTTAAGTAAGCGATAGAAATAATTCTCTTTAAAACTTTTTTCAGTTAAAAAAACATATTAATTTTAGTTGAGATAGATTTTGGACATCTGCATCAAATTCATATTCTTGTTATTACAGAACTGATAAAAACACATATGCATGCACACAAAAATACACACACACACACACACACACACACACACACACACACACATACACACGGAGCTTCCTAAACCAGCAACCATATAAATAGAGCTTCTTAAACCATCAACCATATAAATGGAGCTTCCTAAACCAGAAACCATATAAACGTAGTTTCCTACTAAACCAGCAGGCATATAAATGGAGCTTCCTACTAAACCAGCAACCATATAAATGGAGCTTCCTACTAAACCAGCAACTATATAAATGGAGCTTCCTACTAAACCAGCAGCCATATAAACAGAGCTTCCTACTAAACCAGCAGTCTTATAAATGGAGCTTCCTACTAAACCAGCAGTCATATAAATGAAGCATTTCTTCCCATGGGTGACTCTGGCAGCAGGCATAGCGTGCACTAGCAGCAATGAGATCGGGAAAATACATTTTCTGAGCACTTTTGTGTTTTAAAATTCACATTGGCATGTGATTCATGCATGAGTCCTCCAGTTGGTCCTCCAGGTCTTTCAGCTGTAAAGGTGTGTGTGTGGGGGGTGTTCCCTTCCCCTCTCTGTATGATTCCGGCACCTATGCTAATAGCCAAATTATCCCACCTTTGCTGAAAACTACTTTTTGCTATCATGTAATTTTATCATATATTTAAAGGACAATGACACAAAATGCCCTATAGACTGCATATCTAAGAGTAAAGCACAGATAAGAGAAGAATGGACACTATACAAAGAGAAGACAGCTGCATTGGTGCAAACAATACCCATAAATGGTTGCGTGATCAGTCATTGCACTAAATATGTAAGCAAGTACAAACAATTGAGAGTGTACACGTGTATTTGTTTTGTTAACACTGTGTAGAAAATGGGATGTGCTCATATGCACAATGATTTGCATTCCAGCTACAAAGCTGTTTCTGTGGTAAACAGAGATAAGACACCCCTAGTATGTTTTGCAGGTTTATTAGAATGATAGCTCAAATCTAGATTGTGTAAAAATCTGTAAGTTGTGTTAAAATGTATTTTGTAATGTTTGTTTCCCTTTCTTTAAAAAAATATTAATATCTGTGCGGTGTGTGGCTTAGTGCAAATATGGCAAAACAGAAAAATAAATTAAAATTAAAGTAAGTTACTTCAATGATAAGGACAGCATAAATTACAGGTGTAAATCAATTGTGTGTGTAGTACACTAGCTAAACACGATGAAGCACACAGCACATTGGATATGTAGATCACGGTTCAAGTTCTACATTTATCTTTTAATGATGAAACCTAATAAACAATATTTACAAGAATATGACATATTGAGCTTTGTCTGTCTCATTTGCAAGTTGCTGACCTCTGTGCAAACATGGTTTACTGCTGCAGACAATAAGCATACATTGTCAGTTTCAGAAATGATACATTGTTACATCTTTTGCTTTCCATTGTACAAACATGCTAGGCAGCTTTGCGCAGCGGTCAGCACACTTAACACCTGCAGTTCCACAACACCTGCAGACAATATGCAGACCTCAATTTCAAAAAGCTACATTGTTACATCTTATGCCTTCCATCATGCAAACACATTAGGCATCGTTAATCATTGGTCAGCATATTTCCACAGTACTTGCAGACTTGTCAATTTCAAAAAGATACATTGTAACACATGTTGTCTTCCATCGTGCAAACATGCTAAGTAGCATTGCACAGTAGTTTGCATACATACACAATAATTAGTGTAAAAAATATACTTGTGCCTAGCTCTCCCTGTGGTAACAGGTGTAAGTTAAGGCCTCAATACAGGGGAGCCAGAGCTGTAATCTAACAAACGCCAAGTTTTATTAATGCTGTTGCACTGCAATTTATATAAAAATTAACAATATAAAAACAATTATGGATACAAATAACTATGTATAACAGGTGGATTGAGCATACACATGATATCATATATATTACATGTCTAATTGTGGGTATCAGTCCAATTATGGTTCTACAATTAAACATTTATTTTTTTAAACTTCCATGTCACACACATACATAGTTAGCCACTCCTCTCTTTAATGTCTATATATAGCTGATGAGCATGTCTGACAAACAAGCCTTTAGTCGCAATGAGCACTCTGGACAATAATAAATGTAAAAAATACACCTGTTGTCCAGTCTTTCCTGTGACAACTGTTGCTGTTTGACATGTGCAGACATGGCATGAGCTAGAAAGGAAGATACCCAATTTAAGCTTCAAAAATGGGGTGTAGAGGAGTCCAGAATATTCACTGGACTCCTTATAAAGCACCACAGCTATAGGGTATTGCAGGAGGACTATACTGGGTCTTAATATAAATCAGAGGCTTGGAATAGTCTTGGCAAGGCTGTCTCCAGTGCAACTGTCATTCCACACACTGGGGAGCAATGCTGGCACCACTACAATGACCTGAAAAGGTGCAAGCAGGCACAACTCAACCAGTGGCTGGATGAGTTTAGGACTGCTGACATCCCACAGTTGTGTAACTATACAGATAAATATACTTTAAATTATAGTCAAAGCTGGAGATAGGCAAACTGGTATGAATAATGCTTTTCTGCTTTTTATCTCCTCTTTATTTTACAGCTGCCCGTGGTATTTAAACAAACCAGGAAGCCCATACTAAATGTTTAGAAAGACTAAGAGAAGCAAGGGGAATGTCTGTAGCAAAAAAATAATCATTATTGTATTAAAACTATTGATGTTCTATACATTAGTAGCAAATTAAACATGCATATCTTAACTGTAAAATCAAGCATGCATGCTTCATTCTGTAGCTCAAGGTAATTGTAGTTGTCAATTGTAATAGTGCATCAGATGTTGTGGGTTCATATCCCACAGATAAAAAATGTGTTGCAAAATAATTAAAAATTAATAAATAAAATTATTAACAAAATTAGCACAAATGCCATGTTAACATGACCTGTATTATTTGTAAAAGCATATGTGGAATATATGCATATTGCAAAGATTACTTGGAGCAAATAGTCATAATTTGTAGTTATTTAAAGTATAATTAATTTAAAGGTAAAATTATATTTATATTGTAGTAATGTAGTGTATGTGACATATGATGGTTTTAATTATCTTTTTCTTTTTTTGTCTCTTACCCCACCCCTTACCTCTCTTTTTTATTTTTATATGTGTGTTCACAACATTCTGATGTCATCCATTTCTGATAACTGACAAAAAAAGGATTTCCAGCACAGGGAGGTAGGCCAACCAGTGCTGCTCAGCCTGCCACACATCCAATGGCTGCCACACTGACAACCAGCACATTTGGGATGCAAACTAGCAGTACTACCTCTACAGCTCCTGCATTACCCCATAAGCTGATACAGTGGTACCCTGTATGAGTATTGATGGAGATGGGGATTTTGTTGCCCACCAAAAGCTGCCAGGCATGGTGCATGAGGTCAAAGAAGGTACCATTGTTGCACTCCTCAGTCGGATGGAGAAGATGATTACTGAAATGCTGCAAAAACAAAAATGTCAAGCACTCCAACAGCAAGCTGAAGATGGGGATGTGATGACAGTTCTGAGGGTGAGGACTAAATTCTCGCATTTCCCATGTTTGACAGGCATGGGCCTCCAATGTCCCCTTCATATCCCCAGTCATGGTGCCCCCCAACCTTTTCTGTCCCTCACCATGCCTGTCTCTATTTTGTTTGTCCTATTTGTCTGCACTTGCTTCCTCAACTACCCAACTTACCTGACCCTGACATACCTACTTCCATTACCCAACATTCCAGTCTTACTGAAATAAAAATTAAAAAAACGTGTATCTGTCCCACAATAAAATATTGTCTCATACATAGCTCTCCACTTTGCACATCTGTCTTCTCGACATACTTTCTTTTTATCCAATTGGCTATAAAGCACGATTGCCTTGTTGTCACCCATCTTTGTTGAGATGACAATCCAAATTCAGCCAAAATTCTATACATGTTCATTTACACTTTTGAAGAAGTGTATAGCTATGCTTGTTTCCTAATTCCCTCCTGGAAATTCCTATATCGCTTCCACTTTGTCCCCCCCCCCATTTGCTCCTTATTTCACCACTTTCCTATCTACCCCATTTTTACACTTGGTGAAAAATAGAATCACACATCGCACACATGGCAGAAATGGCCTCCTAATAAAGTCCTTCTCTTTTTGTCCTCTGTGTTTGCACAGAGTATGGCATCACATACCAATGCCGAGTGATGGTGAATGGTCTTCATGTCCTATAGCATAGTGCGGTTACCTCCGCACAGTGCTACTTAAACTCACTGTACTAAACAAACACACAGTTAAAGCTGAGTAAAGGCACTGATATTAAATATTTACTCTAACATTTATTTAGACTGATGAATGTATAAAAATATCAATCCATATGAGTACTGTTGATATCAATAAATTGAACCTATGACTGATGTTTGTTTTTATACAGTACTTCACTGTGGTCTTTGACTGATGTTTGTTTTTATACAGTACTTCACTGTGATCTTTGCCTCTTACATTTGCAAAAATAATCATATTTAATTATGTAATGTCATCCTAAAAATGTGTAAAAAAATTCTATTGAGCTGGATTCAAACTCTTTATCATTTCTGCTCAAAATGTGAACTCATTATTGTTACACATACTGCCACAGAGAAAGCCAGCTAGCATGTGTATTTCTTATACTCAGTACTGCTCAAAGTGCTGACCACTGCCTCTCACCATTTAGTGTGTTTGCATGGAGAAAGATGAACCAATAGAACTATTATCATTTTCCCACTTAAGCAGAGACCTGTTTGCTTGTTCCTTAACTCCATGCAAATGGGGAAGGCAATATCAATAGTCTTTAATGTCATAAAGGTTATGCCAGAGCATTTCCAATATAAGCTATGATATGAACAACATAGTATCTGTCAGCTAGTTCTACCATAGCACATATGCATAAGTACTTCTCAAGTTCAAGTTTTATTCATTAAATGTGAATCTGGCATGGAAAAACACTTTGCCATTGATTGCACAAACCAGCTGATCAATGGTGTGCTATGGAAAGAGCTAATTGGCATGTATTACTATGTTTAATGCTCATTTAGTCTTCAGCCATTATATTCCATGTAAAACCACAACCAAGCAGAAGACAACTAAACACATATTTACTCAGACTCATGTGTGTCATGAAACCATGCTCTTGAAAATGAATATGTCAGTAGTAATTCCCAAATGTCAAGCACACTACAAAAATAAATAGTCCATCTGCATTGATACATCATCTAAAACTTTATACTGACACTAGACATTGAGATTCTCATATACATGTCTTAATCTGTATATCACTTCTTCACGGATATGAACACATCTACATACACAGTTGCATCCATGCTGATTACAAAACATGTGTGTGTGACTGTAAGTGTGTAATATACACATTTTGAAAAATAGGTGCATATGTCTCAGTTCTTCAACATCCATTCCTGACAGCTTATTTTCCATGTAAAACCACAACCAAGCAGAAGACAACTAAACACATATTTACTCAGACTCATGTGTGTCATGAAACCATGCTCTTGAAAATGAATATGTCAGTAGTAATTCCCAAATGTCAAGCACACTACAAAAATAAATAGTCCATCTGCATTGATACATCATCTAAAACTTTATACTGACACTAGACATTGAGATTCTCATATACATGTCTTAATCTGTATATCACTTCTTCACGGATATGAACACATCTACATACACAGTTGCATCCATGCTGATTACAAAACATGTGTGTGTGACTGTAAGTGTGTAATATACACATTTTGAAAAATAGGTGCATATGTCTCAGTTCTTCAACATCCATTCCTGACAGCTTATTGTATCTATTTTGAGAAGTTGTCTTTTAAAGTATACCTGCACATTGGAACTACAACAGAAAATCCAAATTCCACACTTCGCAGACCACTCTCATAACAGGATATTTTTCCACATCATATAATGATGATGGACTCATCTATAAAGACAACTATGGCAAACCAAATGCATACATCAGGGATGGTGCAGTTATTGTCTACTGTGTTCTGCAGATGGGAACAAAATAGCTAGGTATGTGGATTAACTTACCACAACATTATGTGTGTGCCTGTATGATTGTGCAAGTGTGTGTGCATAGTCAGAAGATCATCAATGTGTATCCTACTGTTAGCAATCCAGTCCCATGCAGAATAAATATTTTGACAGTTGTACATGCCTATACAGCCATTTCATACAGGCCTCACAATATCTGCTCCCAAACATCCAGTGATGATGTCATTTGCTATAATTTGTCCAGCAGCAGTGGAAAAGTCAGACTTGTACAGTGGTGTTTCCATCAAGTATTGAGTTCATTAGGTTGTATAACTAGTTAGGTAGGGGTTCAAATCACACTGCAATCTATTTGAGTGTGTATGCGCATAATCAGAGGAGCATCATTCTGTATCCTGCTTTCAGCAATCCAGTCCAACATTGAACAAGTACTTTGACAGGTGTAGATGCCTACACAGCTATTTCATTCAGGCTTCCAAACATCCACTGATGATGTTAACAGCTATAAAGTGCTGTCTGACACTATGAAAGCCAGACTTGTGCTGTGGCACTTGCATTAAGTGCTAAGTTCCATAGATAGGTATGGGTTCTAGTCTCACTGCAGTCAAGTGGTGTATGTGTTCAGTTAGCTCACATTCTAGAGACCATTTTAGAACAGCATGTGAGACACTCCTACTTTCATCTTCTTCTCACTAGACACTGCTGTTGTCATCAGCTATAAAGTGTTGTCGGACAGTATGACTGTCAAACTTGTACTGTGGTGCTTGTGGTAAATACTGTGTTCTGTAGATAGTTAGGTAGGGATTCTAGTCTCTGTTTAACTGGTGTATATGTTGTGTGTGCTCAGTTAGTTCACATTTTAGAGACCATTTTAGAACAGCATATGATACACTCCTACTACCATCTTCATCTCATGAGACACCGCTGATGTCATCAGCTGTAAAGTGGTTTGTGACACTGTAAAAGAGAGACTTGCGTTGTGGCACTTGCATTAAGTGTTCTGTTTTGTAGATAGAGAGGTAGGGGTTCTAGTCTCACTCCTGTCAATTTGTGTGTGTGCATTTAACAGTCAATACGGTGTAAATTTTAGAACGACATGTAAGTTCCCCTGTATAAAGTGCACTCTGACAGGACTCAAATCAAACTTGTGCTGTGGCTCCAGCTGCTGTAACTATTTATTTAGGAGGTTCTAATCTGACAGCAGGAAACCTGACTGTGTAAAAATTGAAGTAATTTTGAGACACAATTTTACACCGAGATGTGACTACATATCCATGTCAGGCACTCATCCCAACATGTGAGTTCACCTCTATAAAGTGCACTCTGACAGGATTCAAATCAAACTTGTGTTGTGGCATTAACATTAAGCACTGTGTCCTCCGGGTTCTGTAACTATTTATTTAGGAGTTCTAGTCTGACAGCAGGTAACTTGACTATGTATAAATTGAAATACTACTTTTGATTCACAATTTTACACAGAGCTATGACTATATATCCATGTGAGGCACTCATCCCAACATGTTTTTCTCAGCATACAATGATGCTATCTTACCACATAAAGTGCAAAATGACAGTGTTAATGTCAGACATATGTGGTGGTGCTAGTGTTACATTGCATGGAATTCAGCTTCTATACCTACTCAGGTGTAATGCTCAAATCAGACCCAGTCTGTGGGTGGTGGTATATTATGGTCATTCTGTGATCTTTTTAAATGCTTTTCAGTTGACTACCACCTAGTAGAAGTTTTAAGTAGCCCCGTGCATCCAACATCTCCTTTTTACTCTGTCCACATGACATCCTTCCTGCAGAAGAGTGAAGGATGTCATCATATCAAAGATGCATACACACATCATGAAGCATGAAGCAGAGTCCTTCCATGAGCCTCTGCAAGCCTTTTCCAGAACACTGGATGTGTGATTGTAAATTCTGCCATGAGGTGGTGCACATAAGGGCAGAGGCAGTATGTAATGCCGTAAAACAAATACACACATTTGCACATAGCCTTACTATCTTCAGTCATATAGATATAGGGAGTTTGGTTTAAATGGCATAATAATGGATAGGATTTTATGTGATGTTGGCCATTAACTTATTAATGAACCATGACCCTATGAACATTTCACATCTCAATGTTGCTGTCATCGACATTTGGTATGTTCAGGTGTGTATGTACAGAAGGCCTACAAGAAGGTATTACAATCTATGATGTGAGGTAATGTATTGATGGCCAATGTTGCCATTTGATTGCATGTTCCTTCCATAACAGCTGTAGTAATATGCCTCCTGAGAACTGTTGATATGGGAAGACACTATGTATATTGTTGGCTTAGTAAGGCATGTGTTTTTGTAGTAGAGGATCAACATTTTATGCAGTTCTATTTCAACTATCACAGTGACACTTGCAGTATGGCACATGTGTGCATGTGTATACCTACCATCATTAAATGTCTGTGACATACAGAAAAATAAATTCATACTGATTACACGGGCACATAAGTATTGTTTCATCCACATGTTGCAGTGCTGTTATATACACAAAAAGATCACGTTTTGATTCAATTGCAACATTGTGGAATTCATTGTATGCACAATTGTGCAGCTGTTCTCAAGGATTATTGAGGTGGTCACCAACACCACTGTGTGACTATCAGCATGTATGTCAATGACTGTTGTGCATGTGCCACAACCAACTCATTCATAGTGTGTCCATATATGGTATCAGGCCGCACAGAGCTTTCAAATGAAAAACATATAGGCATATGTTGTGCAGTTTCTGTGATTATATGATATTGGTATGCATGAACAGTACTACTTTGTGGCATGTGATGCATAACCAAGGTTGTATTTGGAGGTGTTGTCACAAATTATTCATTTAAATGAGTGTGAAATGTTAAGGGGAATACACAACTAAGCACAGAGCTGTTTATGGATGCCACCAGCCATACTCCTCAGTCGAAGACAATAGACAATCTGCTAGCTGACAGTTGCCTCACATTACACCACCCTTTCCCCACTGGTCATCATCCAAAGTATACATGCAAACATTGCTCAGTTTATTTTCTCAAGAGAGCAACTCATCTGTGTGCCATCTAAGGCTAAAAACACAGGATCAATGGGCCCTGACACAATTTCAGGTTGCCTATACCATGACTTAAAACCTGACCTAGCAGACACAGTTGGATCCCTACTTAAACATAGCCTCCAGACAGTCTATGTTCTTGCAGAAGGATGTACAGCAGCAGTCATCCATCTGAACAAAGGTGGACCATCACCCGATGCAGGGAATTATACACCAATGAACCTGATTCCCCTCATCTATGAGGCAGACCAGCATCTCATCATAGACCTTATCAAAAAGGATATAGGTAATGTCATGACAGTGTAGCAAACCCATCTTTGGTTTGTTAAGACTACATCATGTCTGTTAAATCTGGTTGACATCTTCAAGAGGGTCACCAAGGGCATGCATGAGGAAAAGAGTGTCATCCTGCATAACTTGACCTGGCCAAAGCATTTGACACAAATCCACACTCAGGTATTGCAGAGAAACTGTCTCACGTGGACATAAACACTTATGTAACCAAGTGGTTAGACAAATTGATTACACACAGTACACATAATGTCAAAGTGTGTGAAGTCACCTCTAGCTAGAGTCCAGTAACCATGTCCATACCTCAGGGTTCTGTATTAGGCCATTTCTTATTCACTATTTAAGTCTGAGAAGTCAAGACAAACAGTAGACTTCCTTTGTTTAACCAGCTTTGTGGATGACTGTAAATTATGGAAATCATTGAATCCCAGAAGACAATTATGGATATACTATTGAAAGTGTTAACACACAAAACTTATTGTTGCCAGAGCCAAGGAGACACAGCAGATAAAAAAGCATGATTCCTCCCTTTTGAAAACAAATGCATGAGCTAATTACAGTATAAACAGTATACCCCTATGAGCAGACCCACTGGAACTTCCACTAGAGTATGACCACAGTGATGACAAGTCTATTGTATGTAGCACAACTCTTGACTATGGGCAGGTCATCCACATCAAAGGACATTATAGTCCCATTGTTCTCAGCCCTCATCCCTCCAATAATTGCAGCCTTTTGCAAGTACCTCACCACACATCTTCCAGGGATGATTTACTCAAGCATATCACTTTTGCCACATTGAGCTTCCATACATCTTTTTGGTCATACATAAGTATTCTTTGTGATTCGTAACCATTAGGAGCTGACAGTGCAGACTTCCCTTCAAGGTGTTATACAAGATGCATTTGTGATATGTCTTACTATGATGCACCCAGTAAATACACAGCTCATTGATAACACTGATGTCATGGGCTACATTCACGCAAGTGTGGAATGTGTCATATATGTGTCCTGAAAACTTTTCAACTAGCCAGAACTGTTTGCAATTTAAATTGCAGGTGTACCAGTGTCTATCTTAACACCTCCCAAAGTGGTCATTTTTGATGAAAGTGTGCTTGATTTCCTTTATAGATTACTGACAAATCAATACAGTTGTACAAATGCTTTCATACAGAACATGTATAATAATTTACAATCACATATTTTATGTCAATGTCACAGATAAATGGTTGTATTCTTCTGATGTTGTCTGTGATCGTGCATGCTTCTTTCTAAAGTTGTCCATGAGTCTGTTGTTATATGTCCCAATTGGCTGAGACCTATACTGACATTACATTCATATTCAAGCAACTCATTTTGCACATCTTCACAATATGCAAATACCTCCTATTGTGTATACCGTCCTTGCTAAATGTTCTCTTCAAAGATCATGTTGCAGTGTTTATATCACAATCATCTCCATTGATATGTGACCTTGTGTGAAAGTCAAAAAATATACAATAACCGTGTGATGATATGACTATATCAACATAGTGGAGGTGTAAACAGCAGTACGTACTGTATTATGTACATATACTGTTCATGCTACAACAGTTTTGTCTTTGGTGTGTATGTACATTGACATGCCCTTACCTGGTGTACATTACCATGTTTCACTTGTCCTCTTCCCCTTTCTTCATTCCTACCATTCATATCTGTGGCCCTTTTCAATACGCACATTTCCCCAGACTACTGTAGTCTAAGGTACTCTGTATACCCTTATTGATCCCCAGCATAACATTTTATTTCAGGATGGCAAAAATAAGTTTGCACCGAATACTCTTTTCTATAATGTATTATTATTGCATTAACTGCATATGCTTTAGCCCTGGTAGTCATTGTGGCTGTCTGAGCAATCTCACTGAACAAATTTATTCTTAAGTAAACTTGTCTATGTATCAGAAGGTGTTTGTGTCGCTTCACATGGTTTTCTGGCCGACAACGCTGTTGCTGGCCATGAAATCTTACTTGTATCCATGTAAGAATGATGCGCATCATGCATATGCAGTTAGCACTGCTGCTCATCGCGCAAACACACAAACTCCATGTAGCCTTTGAGCTAAGCCAACACGGAGTTTATTGAACCCCAGGGACTGATTTGTGTGTAGCATAAGAATGTGAGAAAACTAAGACAGATTACAGAGCATAAAGGATTACAGCATCCTAAACAAATTTTAGCAAAAATATGTTAGATGGAGAGCTAGTATGTACAATATTTTACAAATTTGTGGCAGCTTATTTTTAATCCATAGAAAAAGAAATATGTTTCATGGCATCTAAACAACCTTAATGGATCACTGTCAGTCAATCTGCCAAGCAAGCAGTCAGATACTCAAAAATAAATAAAAAATAACTCCTAAACAAGATGCGCTGTGTATTTCCTTGCTCAGGACTAAGTCAGGCAAGAACACATTTGCAGAATGATAATCCTAATGATGAATTAAAAGAAAATTAACTCTTCTATTTTGAAAGAAAAGTAAGCTTGTTTTTAGAACTGATTACTCACAAACTGTGAGATCATACCTAAAACAAGCAAGAGATTAAGCTTGTGTTTCTAAAACTGAGTTGTGGTTTGGGTGTGGTAAAATATTTTCTGCTAACCTTGCTGTAAGGATAATACTGTACATATAATTACAAAAAATCCAAATACACTCCCATCTCCTGCTTTGTGCTCTTCCTTAAAATGTCACTTTTAAGTCTGACTACACACACACACATGCCCACACATGCACACACACATACACACACACACACACACACACACACACACACACACACACACACGCACACACACATTAATATACATGCTGTGGTACTGATAAGAAAAAAAATGCATCTGACAAATTAGGGCCTTCTGTGTTGCTTGTTACAAAACAATTTTGCAAATATGTTCAACCTTTTTTCAGCATTCAGTTATTTGTTGGTTTCTTTCTTACTTTTGAACAGGTCAGTGAGAACATTTTTTTTCAGCCATATCCTAGTTATAAGAGTCATCGAAAAATCCTATTACTGTATTAAAATGTTTGCAACTAATATATATGAAGCATATAAGAATGTATGTGTTCAGACAACAGACACATGAACTCGCGAGCACACACACACACACACACACACACACACACACACACACACACACACACACACACACACACACACACACACACACACAGATGCAAACTAACAAAATTTCAGTACAACTGACATGTGGGCCCTAAATGTCAGCCAGTTGTCAAGGATCACACCCAAAATAAGGCATCTTGCTTGTTCACAAACTCAGGTCTGTTGCCAGCATGGAAATGGAAGATGGAAAATCAGAGTGGCCAAGCAAATGAATCTGTAAGTTAGCATAAAAAACAGAGGTGAGTTTTAACCATTTATTAATTAGTCATTGGTGAATGGCCTCCATTTTGTCAGCAGGAGAATAAACATTCACCATTTTACACTGAGAGAAAGAGAGGTACAGCTGCATGTCATTAGCAATGTCACATTAGACCCTCAACAGCTTTTAATAGAAGCATAAACACAGTAATGTGTAATGACCCCAGGATCAAGCCCTGTGGTACTCTATAACCCAGACGGTATGGGGTAGAGGAGGTCCAAACCAAGACCACATTTTTGATATGGCTTGAGAGATAAGCAAACCATAGATCACAAAAGATAAGCCACATTATGAATGCAAATGCTCAGTCAAGATGCTGTGTTATTGGCATCAAATACAGCAGAGCGACCATAAAGAACCATAATGGCATAGTAACCCTGGTCTTTGTCCATGAGGATGTCAATTACCATTTTGATGAGAGTGGGCTTAAAGCTATAGTGGGAGCAAAAGACAGACTGATATGAATCATTTAGCCTTTTGGTTATAAGACAGGACAGGCTGTGCAGAGATCATTTTCTCAATATTGTTACCCAAAAAATGAAGGTTCAAGAATGAATGGAGATTGTATAAGTCATTTGAGTCTAGGTATTTTTTTTTTTGAGGATTGTTGTAAACAAAGCCTCTTTTAAGGCAGAAGGAAACACACTGCCCTCAAAGAATATCCCAATGTCTGATATATCCTCATTACGCGTATTGTACAGCCTAGTCACAGCCAGCTTAGAGGAGCATGGGTCAACCTACAGTCATGGAGTGCACATTTGAATAAACAACCAGGAGCTCACCATAACTGGGAATATCAGACACATTAGTTGGAAGAACAAACTTCTAGACTAGTGCAGTAACCATGGAGTCGAATAACCAGAAAGCTTATGTTTTAGTAACAAGCTTGTTAACACAAAGAATAAGCAAGCATTTCGCACTGAGGAAGAGTTAAAACCATCAGGATAATAAGGTAGGTTGGTCTTCACAATCTGTCCCTCACTAAGCAGGAAACGTACAATCGGTTAGCTGTTGCTAAGTTCACATTGCACAAGTAATGAGCTGTATTATGACAGATCTCAGCTGGGCAGATAGCACAATGCTGGTCAAGATCAGTTTTGACACTCCAAATACCTGCATACCTCCAAAACAATTCCAACCACTACAATTCATGCTACAGAAAATGTTGCTCTAGATCATACCACAGCTTCCCCTCCTTTAGCAAAGTAAGCCATATATGATAAGTTTTATATTGTTTATGTATTCTACTTTTATATATATATTTTTATTTTTGAATATTTCCACTTTTAAAACATTTTTTGTCAAGTGTCTATATTTTTATTTGACTGTATTAATTGTGGAGCTTTTCTCCCCAGGCCTCCACTGAAAATGGGTTCCTAACCCAGTGGACTTTCCCAGCCAACAAATGTCATTAAATATAAATAATAAATAAATATGACTTGGGGCTAATCTGTCAACAACTAAAGCAAGGGACCTCTTATTATTGTACATTCCCATACTTAAATAAACAGTGTGATCATTCTGATGTTTATACATTAGTGCCACATAAAGGAGAGAAGTTTAATGGCTCAGTTCTGCTAACAATACCAGGATGCACCATGTACTAACCAGCTTTTCACACTTATGTCATACCCAGTGCTGAGACTGCTGATGACATATTTCCATCTTAACAATTCTTAATTTGTAACAACATTGACTATACCAACTACCGAGGACCTTCCTCTCTACTTTAACATCAAAGAAAACAAAATGTTTAAAATAAATAAATTACATTTATTACTCAAAAAAGAACTGTTCCCTTTAGGCTTTATCTAAGAAAGCATATTGTTTTCAGAGAATTCTGAGTGGACATGTTACAAAGGTGCTCTTGCTCTCATCCATCCTAACTTTTTCTCTTACTATACCTTCTCCTACTGCCTTCCCTATTTCAGATATGTAATATGCTTCTCATATTTTATACTCCCCTTGTTAGGGTTCTATACTACTGATGTAACAATGACTTGCATTGTATCATAATATGTTTTGACTACTGTATTTTTCAAGGTTTTGTACTTCTGATGTAACAATGACTTTTATTGTATCATATTTTTGACTACTGCTTATCTGCCTATTTGCTTCTTGTATTACCAATTGTATATATCTTTTACTACTAATGTAACAATAACTTTATTGTATCATATTTTGACTACTGCTTATCTGCTTATTTGCTTCCTGCATTAATCTCTTGTATATCTCTTTTTTTATATATAATTGAACTATTACTGTACTGATTTTTTAATTACCATTTCTTGCTGTTTTTTGTACATATTCATTGTGGAGCTCTTCTCCCCAGGCGTCCATTGAAAAAGGGCTCATCTTGGCCCAATTGACTTTCCTGGTTAACAAACTGCAAATAAATAAATAAATAAATAGATATTTTATGAATGCACCTTTTGTTTAAAAGGTTGTGCTTTTGTTTGCACTCTCCTTCAACAGGTAGATGCACTGGAGATAAATGTATTAGGGACAGTGATATTTGGTATTATCAGCTTCACTATTCCTAATTTCATATATTAAAATCATTGCAAAAGTGGGGAAAGAAACGTAAAAATACTATAATGAAAAATTTAAGTGAAGCATGCCTTTTATGTATTTTTGTGTGCATGTTAGAAATTATGTAAAAGCACATACTAGAAGATGAATGAAGAAATCACAGCTGTATTATAAGGTGTTAACTGATAATGTGTGTATTTGAAAGTGAATGAAAAAATTATAGCTGCATTAAACGGTACTATTTGTTATTATTATTTTAGAAAAAAAATATTGCATATTGCAGTCATAGGACAATAACAATAAACACATTACAAAGTAAATAAAATAGAAAGTGTAAGAAAAGGAAAGAAAATAGAGAAAGAGAAAAAGGGAAGTGAAATAAGTAAAGAAAAAAACATTCCCTGAAATTCTACACTAAGTATATACCATTCTGAGTGAATATACAACACGAGGATACAACTCATCTTCTTCCTTCTAGTTTTAGTTTGCCTACTGATTTTATTGCAATTTTAAATATGGGAGGGGGGATTCATAAATGTTACCACAATGTGTAAACTACATCTACTCATAGACTAATCTTTCTTTTTTTTTTTAAATATTTTTATTCATTTCCAAAAACAAGAAAACATGAATGCAGGTTATTTATGACAATGAAGTATTTACAAATTATTTAAAAAGGTAGGCTAAAACCTCTAAACAGATATCAAACAGTAAAACCAAAATAAAGTATTTACAAGGGTGTCTATTGTTGACATATAATTGACTTTCTATACAATTGTTTCCTGATTATAATCTGCTGCAGTCATTGTTCTCCAGTATTTCAGTTATTTTTTGCCATGCTACGTATAATGATGTAGTTCATTCAGTTCTTCCTTTAATAGTGTTCATTTCCAATTGCGATACTGCTGACACCATATTCATGAATTGCTTAAAAGTTGGAGAAGCTTTGGATTTCCAGTTTGATGTAATGTTCTTCCTTGCAATAGCTAGGAGAGTCCATAAGATTACATATTTTGTTCTTGGCACACAGTCGGGTACAGGTGCATTAAACAAAATAATAGATTTGGAAATCTGGAATTTATCATTGAATACCATTTGCAGAAAATAATTTATTTTATCCCAATATGGTTTAATCAAATGGCATTCGTAGAACATATGTTGCCAGTCTGCTTTTATTGATAAATCACATCTCCAGCAGCCAATATTTTTCTTAAACATAAGTTCCATTTTATGAGGGGTTACATAAGATCTGTGTATGAATTGCCAACTTTCTGAGTGAACAGACAGCACAAAATGTGGAAGGGATGTTCTTGAATACAGGTCGTGTACACTTAGTAGACACCTAGTGTAGGCATTCATGAATCTTGACCTATGTATTCTAAAAATAAATAAATACTACCATCATTGCAAAGAAAAAATAGTATTAGAGAAGCCTTCCAAATTTTTAAGATAATTTTCATAGTAACCATTGAGGCTAAACTTATCATTCTGCTAATGTGAGAGGGACATGAGCATGTCATATAAAAAAAATGTCTCAGGGGATAACTCAGCATTAATATTTAATAATGATTGACTGTTTATGTCTGCTTGCAAAGAATCAAAATTTTGATTACATGACCAATAATAGTAACAGTCTACAGGGTTATTACTGCAGTGTCAACAACTAATGTCACTACAAAAGTGCATTAAACATAGCCTATTGAGAGTAAAATTAATGCCATATAATACTTTGTATTGTCTTGATCTATTTCTAACTGATTTGTGTGTATATTTGAATTTTTTAATTCTTCAACCAATAGTCATTTAAAAAATGTATTAATCACATTTTACCATTTTTGTTTCTATGGTAGTGTGAAGATATGTGAAGGCTGCCAGTCTAGCTAGATATAATTTTGTAGATAATTCTATATCTTTGTAAATATTAATAAAAGCCATAGGCTTGTTCTTTTAAATGTGAAAAAACTGTATTGGATGTTGAACTGCAAAAATGTAACAACAATGCACTCTGCTGTAAGAAAGCTGATAAGTCAAGCATTGTATGACTGTTTGATCTCAGGGCTTGGAGCAGTGGAGTCTGAACCAGCAGATTCTTTCTATTGTTTTGACACCAGAGTTACTTGCTAGATTTTACATATATAATGTCTTTAATTGCTGTGGTTTTCTGACCAGATACAAGATCAAAGCTATGTTAACCTCTGAGTTTCTGTTAGCCTGGGAAACCAGAAAAGAATGATGTAAAATCTAAAATGAGTCAGCAGTGATGTATTATCAATTTAAAAGACTGTCTCTCAGAGAAAGAGAGAGAGAGAGAGAGAGAGAGAGAGAGAGAGAGAGAGCATTTTTGGATTTTGTCTAAAGCTGACAACAACTCACCAGTACTCTGCTTTTGCTCTATATGTACGTTTATTTACAGCTGTGATTGCTCTTAGATATAGATAGAAAATAGTAAGTTTAGTCTAGCTGTTTTCTGTATTGATGTCAGAACTATTCTACTGTATTATGTTAAGCATTTTCCTGTGATCTCTGAACTCTTGACTAGCACTGTGTAGTAAGAAGTATTGCCTTGTGTTTTTATTATTTATTATTAAATATTTTTAAACCTTGCAATTGTGGCTGTTTTGTGCAGAGATGATTTAAGCTCTAGAGTACATTGCACATATATAGTGATACTGTCCAAGCACTCCAATAGCTTTAGCACTGGGTCACACCTACTATTTGGATAATAATATTGCACAATGATAATTGGATACCCTTTGGTAAGGACCTTTTTAGTAGCTATTAGTTGTTGGTGGTAGCTGGTACAACCTTATAGACTGGCAGGAAGGGGCATAGCTGGAGAACCTGTGCAAGCCTTCCCCAGGAATGTCTGTGTGGTTGTACATAATTCATCTCAAAGTGTGTGTGTGTGTGTGTGTGTGTGTCAGCTACTTGGGCAGGGACACAAAGGACTGGTTGGACAGAGAGGGTGCTGGAGGTTTTAGCTTGATCACTAGGCTGAGATCTGTACACTATCGCTATGCCAGTGGGGAGTCTTATTCGAGATCTGGAGAGAAAGGGAGAAACCAGTCCCAGACTGACTGTGATCTCTGTGTGCTCTTAAGGGAACTTGTACTTTATTCTGTATGTATTTGTTATCCTTCCCAATGTGGACACCCCTCACTGGTGTTAGTTGTGAGGATTGAGGCTAATTCATTACTGGGCCAGTGCACGGGCATCACAGGTAGTATCACATTAATTGTCAAATTTGATTGGATTTTATAAAGTAATGATTTTTTTCCTTACCAGCAGGCTAGCTTTCACAGAGTCAGCTGAAACATCACAAAATATAGTCTACATTTTTTGTAATGTTACAAGGCACTGATATTTGGATCAAATGCTTATCCTAAAATAGAGATTGAACTGAGAGTTTACTGACTTGTGCTAAACAAACACTGCAAGTATAACTTAAAACTGAATCACAATAGCATTACACTATTGATCATCATGACAACTTTATTGAAATATATTGGAACAACCACTTCTGTGGCAAAGATGGAAAATCAGTGCTGTGGAAGAAAATGTGTTGTCCCTTATGCCTAGGTTTGAATCCCACAGTGCAAAAATCAATCATCTTATTTCAGTGCTGCAGTCAAAGCAATAGACATATGATATTAATTACTATGGAAGTATCTGGTAGGCACTGCTTCAAGAAGCTTACTGTGCTTCTTCTCTTTTCCCGGTTAGGGGTCGCCATAGTGGATCATCTGTCTGCACATGATTGGCAGTGGAGTTTTATGGTGTTGAGTTGCCAGCCCAGCACCCAACCTTCTACAGAAGGAACACACACTCACACCCCAGCCAAGAATCAAACCGGAGAACCTCTTGCTGTGAGGCAGCAACGCTAACCGTTGCATCACTGTGGCACCCGTGAAGCTTACTGTGCTGATAGCAGAAATTTCAAAGACTTTATTGGCATCAGTAATTCATCATCAAATCATGCGTGCATGCCTAAAAATGCTTATTATTTCATTAAAGTCAACTCATCAAAAGAGAAACCTATTAATATAAAGAAAAGGAGGGATAAACTTTTGTCACACTAAAAATACATTAGAAAAAAGAAGACTGTTTAATTGCACAAAGGAAATCATGTTTTTGTGTCAACTTGCAGAAAAAAAGTCTTGTGCCTTTGTCTGCTTTCAGAAACAGAGTTTCTGTGTCTCCTACAAAAACAATGAAGTCATTAAAAGGTGTAATCATGCAATTTATATGTATCTGGAGTTGCAAAATTAATTTACACTTAAAACTGCAACATTAGAAGAATATTATGCTTATCCGCAGTTACAAAATTAATGTACACTTAAACGTACAGCATTAGAGCAAAGTAAATATAACAGCTTTAAATGTTTCCAAATAGTACATCAGATTAAAGAAAGAAAAAAAAAAATATATATATATACATATATATATATATATATATATATATATATATATATATATATATATTTAGTTGAATAAATTAAAGGATTGTAAAATTAGGGATTAAAACAACAAAATAGCGTGGTAGGAAGTACAATTACTGCAGTTTTCACTAACCTGAAAACACTGAATGGGTTTGCTAGTGCTTCTTTGTCTTACTTTTCAAACTGCTCTTCTTTGAGTTATTGTTTCTTGTATTACCTCTTGTATATCTCTTTTACCATTGATTTGTGGTAGTGGTCGTGGATACAATTTCATGTGAACCCAAAAACTATCATCATTTAAAGAACAATGTCTTATCGTATCTTGTTGTGTCTTTCGGCTTATCCCGGTTAGGGGTCGCCACAGCGGAACTCCAGTCCGCTAATGTTTGGTAGTGGATTTTTACGTGCTGAGTTACCAGCCCTGATGCACAACTTTCAATGAAGGCATGCCCATTCATGTATGCCTCCACACAGAAGACGCTCTAGCTGAGAATTGAACGCGACGTCTTGCTGTGAGGCGACAATGCTACCGCAGCACCACTACCGCGGGTAATGTCTTATCGTATCTGGTACTCTAATATTCATCTCTAGCATTCATTACATAAAATGCTAATGGAACAAGTGTATCCTATGTTGAAGTGCAATAGACATGGGAAGCAGATTGTTGAGGTAATAGGTTCATAGGTCCATAGGTTGATACTAGGCTATCTGCCCTAGGGCATTTATAAGCCTAGCCAGAGTGTGTTTGGCTTTCGCCACCCTTTTAGATTGGTTGACTGTGCCTCTGTATAGTAGGTCACAGAAGATAGCCCTTTTAAGGTTAGTTTACTGTGCCTCTGTCTAGTAGGGACACAGAAGAGATCCCAGGGGTAAACCTACGATCTCCCATCCACTTGTCAAGATTTCTATTGAAGAGGGTCATTGAGGGGCTCTGCCTAACATGGATTGGGATTTTGTTCCAGAGTGAGGGGAGCCTCTGGGATATGAATCTGTCCCTCCAGCATGTCCTATTTATTTCTGTGCTGAGGTTTAAGTCCCTGGAGCACGTGGATTTCTTGAGGTGGAGCATGTCCATTAATTCTGGGTTGGACATGGCTTTATACGTCAGGCACAGATCGCCTCTGAGTAGGCGGTAAGCAACTGAGTAGAGATGGAGTTTCTTTAGCCTAACTGCGTAGGGCATCTGTTTGAGTCCCTTGATCCTCTTGGTGAGGTACTTTTGGGGTCTTTCCAGTTGCTGCAGGTGTCAGGTAAGGTACATCCCAAATGGGGCATTGTATTCAATTATGGGCCTGATGAGTGATGAGTAGAGGGGCACAATGACCTCTCTTTATCTAGATGTGAACCCTTTCATGATAAGGTGGGCTATATAGAAGGTCTTTCTAACCACTTTGGCAACGTGATTGTCAAAGGAGAGATTGCTATCTACTTGGGTCCCCAAATCCCTAATTACTCTTCCGTACTTAATGGATTACCACCTATGTGGTAATTTGTGGGCACTTTGTTTTTCCCAAAGGGGATGACTACGCACTTTTTGGCATTTAGCTTTAGGCCATGGCTCTGGCACCAGTTATCCATCTCTGTGAGACCCTTTTGGAGGATGCTTGTGTCAGTCGGTGAGTCGATTATGGCACCCAGTTTGCAGTCATCTGCGAACTTGGTCAGCCATAGTCCTCCCGTGTTAGCCTGTACCTCAGAGAAATATATACCTAACAAGAGAGGTCCCAGGACTGAGCCTTGTGGGATGCCACTTGTAACTGGTTTAGAGTCTGACATGGCACCTGCAATTCTGATCATGTGGGTTCTATTCCTGAGCCAGTTTGCAACCCATCTTGTGACATAGGGGTTGATATGCTTATTTATGATGCCCGAGTGGGGTATTGTGTCGAAGGCTTTTGCAAGGTCCAGGTAGGCTGTGTGGACTAACTTCCCTTCATCTATGGCCTTGGTGACTGTTTCAAAGAAGTCGACCAGGTTCAGGAGGCAAGATCTTCCCTTAACAAAGCCGAATTGGGTAGGATCCAGTGTTTGGAGGTTCCCAATGACTTTGTTTATGAGTTCCATGATGATACGCGCCATAGCTTTGCAGACCAGGCTAGTCAGGCTTATAGGGCGATAGTTTCCAGAGTCCATTGTGGCACCACCTTTGTGGAGTGGGACCACTGTTGCTGTAAGCCATTCCTTAGGTACATATCCTGTAGTAAGGCTGAGACTGAACAGTGACTTTATGTGAGGGTTCAGTTCTTCTTGGAGCTCATGTAAGACGCAGAACGGGACACTGTCTGGTCCCATTGATGCTGTGTTTTTTGCTTTGGAGAGGGCAGCTCTCACCTGTGCATCTGTGATGTCAGGGAGGCTACACTCTGTTGGGATAGACATGTAGGACAAGTTAGCTCACACTGCCTTTGCAAATACGGCATTTATTGCTTTTGTTATGGCTGTAAAGTGCCATCTCCTTTGCAATACAATAGTTATTGAACTGTTTGGTTCTGTATTTCTCTGTTTTCCCTTTCTGGTCCTGAGACGTAGGTTTGGGCCAAGAAAAGTTTTCTCTTTTTTAAAATCATTAGTGCCTATCAGCAATTTGCATATTTGCACAGTTATTTCTCCTATAATAGTAGTAGTATTTTATCATCTGTATTATCTAACATATTTATAAAACACCGATGATTCAGTTATTTATTTTTAATGGCAACTATTCTTTAGTTGATGCAAAGAATATATTCATTAATGTCATGTATTACAAACTAAGTTTTATGTTTATTATGTGCTACTTCCATATACTGAGACATTCAGGATTCTCAGACCTCTTGGTAGTATTCTTTCCTTTATATAAGCTTCAAAATTCAACCTTTGCTATTGTAATTTCCTACATGACATGAGTTTATTCTGTAACTAAAAAACAGAAGCTCACAGCTGTGGCACCCCAGTGTGTAAAGTGTTGAGAAGTCAAACAAAGACAAGAACACAACCCAGCACTACAAAATACTCACCACAGCTACCAAATACAGTTCAATTGATTTTATAATTGGTTCTTAGTCTCACAGATATTTTTCAGTGCTGGATTGTCTTCTTTTATTCTATAATTTCCATTTTTTTGAAGCTAAATCTTATTCAGACGTTGATATCCACCTTCAAGCCCACAGACATTGCCTACATCTCTTGGCTAGAGGCAGACCGGACCAATATTTGTGGAACCAGGTATGGCACTTCTTGGTGCAGGGCTTTGTTGCTTTCGAGGAGCAGAATAGGATAATGAGCCAGTGTCACTGGTACCTCACAGATATGATCTGGAGGGCTAAGGACAAGGCATGGCAGATTGAATTATGGTGATCAATCACAGTGGGTGGCACTAAAGGGTCCATATAACTCAATGAGGTGGAATAATTCCTCATGTCACTGTGTGGAGGTGATGTACCATTCTTTATCCTCCAAGGCAATCTGGATGTGGGAGCAGTAATACCCTAGTCCTCCTTTGTCTCTGTGGCTGATGGACCAGGTTAGTACTGCCTAAGAGACATTTTGTCTATACTGTTGTAAAACATTCTGAGTATTGGCTAATTCATTTTGCATGGTGCACAATTGTCTCACAGGCAGCTCAAGGGTGCTGATGTAACCCACTACCACTGAAGATAAGTTTGGATGCAATGTCATTTGTTGCATGAACAATATTGCTTTGCATGCAGTATGGCCATCTTTGTAGCATATGTCATTGGGCTCATTGTACAGTTCTGTGTGTGTTTTGCATTCTCATGTTTCACCAATAGAAGGCATGATATAGAAATGTCAGAGACTGCACAAGGGCTGCTGTAGGCACCTCAGCTGTATCCAATTATGATGCAAAAATACATGGTCAGGAGTCACACAGCCTGAGGAAACAATGGCAGTATCTCTGTCACGCTGGGGTGGTGAAGTACCTTTGAAACAGGACAGAGATACAGCCAGTCACATTGAGGATGCTGTGATTGTACAGGGTGAATGTTCAGCATCGCCTTTAAAAGAGGGTCATTGTGTGAATAATACCCTCAATCATAATTCCCTTCTGTGAGAACAGGTAGGTTCACATGTCCACACTGCTTCTGATGTTTGCATTCCTACCAAAGACCAGTGAACCAGGGGTACACAACAATGCTGCAGCTCCAGAATGGCCTCTTAGATGCATGCAGGACTGAGAATAAATCAAAAGGTGAGCAGGAGTATCATCCAGGAACAGTCTGCTGTCACATAATCAGCACTTGCAACTGATGTTTTCAATACTTTTATTTTGGCTATAAAGTGCCATCTCCTTTGCACACAGTATTCACTGAACTGTTTGGTTCTGTGCGTATTTTCCCTTTCTGGTCCTGTGACATAGGTTTGGGTGAAGAAAATGTTTCTCCTTTTTAAAATCATGAGTGTCCATTTGGCGATCATGTTACATGACATTCTTGAGGATGCTGCCATGCACCATTGTGAGCTCCATGTGGACATGAGGCAAAGACATCAGAATATCATGGGTTCAGACAGGGCACAAGTGGCACTTGCTGTTGTACTTAATGACACCCTGCATAGGATTGTGAGTGCCATCCAAGATGGCACCACTTTTAAAATTGCCAATGGCCAGGAGGTACCTATGAGCCCACTGTGGATGTGTACCAGTAATTGTACACGTTACACATATAGCAACATCATCAAAAGCTCTCAGAAGCCTAGACAACCATAATCATGTAGATGCACAAGGATCTGCATTGAGATCCATTCCACACAGTGGCATGCTACCCCTTTCCCAAAAGTTTAGACAAACCTCTCCAACACATGGCATCCAGGTAATGCAGTAATACCTTCTCACTGTCACAAAAGGTCACAAGCCTTGTCAATCTTGGTGGTTCCCACCTCATAAGGTGCCACAGCCCCCTGTGACATACCCCCCTTGCTTATGTGTCATGTATCCCACTCAGTTTGTGACAATCATATGTTTTTGTGTCCCCTGTCAGCTTTGTGAATGATGATGTCTGTGCCCCACCGTACTGTTCATCCTGTGTTATACTGAGGTAATTTCCAAATCATGGTGTGACCAGACCATGCACTGGTCAGTATAAACCAATGGTAGGGCTATATGTATTATATTTATTCAGTGTGGCACTCTCAGTTTGTGATTGCCATGGCCAATAGTTGTCAAAGTATCCTCTTTGCCAGTTCCACTATATTCTACATATTTTATTACAGTAAGGGGACACTTATTACACATTTATCATTGTGTTCTGATTTCTTGCCTTGTTGCTGCTGTTGTTGTGTTATGGACAGGTCATGTCATGGGGTGACCAGGTTGTTTCCACATGATCATGTTGCTCAGCATAATGTGGGTAACATCCAGTTTGCTGGCTATGTCAGGAGAGAAATATTGTTCCCCACTAGATGTGTCAAGGCAGCAAATGTGTGTTTTGACATTATATTTCTCTCTGTGGATGGGGTAGTATTGTATTTCAACCACAGTTCTGAGAGTAAGTACAGGAGTTACCAGCCAGGGCTCCGGGAGATATCTGGCATCACCTGCAACACACACAAAAAAAAAATGGAGGAGTTAGTTTCTACTTGCATAGTTTATGTATCAGTGGCCATTTATTTTGCACAGTGAAACTCCATTACCAGCCAGAGGGATCTCTGAGAAGTCTCCAAACTGGAAGGGAATGATACAGGTGAGATGAGTGCAAATATGGGAATTATGGGAACTGCCACTGTGATGTAAAACATACACACACACACACACACACACACACACACACACACACACACACACACACACACACACACACACACATGCACACACACACACACACACACACACACACACACACACACACACACACACACACACACACACACACACACACACACACACACACACACACACACACACACACACATGTAATACTCTCCTTTGCATTGCAGATCACCTGACAGTTCAGGGAATGGTAGTCTTTTTTTCACACATACCTATGAGTGAGGGTCAGGTGGAGCCTTTATTGCTACATGAGTGCTGTCTGTGACAAGGAAGTATAAGGTGTTACAGAAGCCACATACAGTGATAGATATCTCCTGTGTTGTCCTAGTGAACTGGATATGCTACTCCACATGCAGAAGCAAGTTGTCAAAAAAACTGTTATACTGTTATACATAATTTGTCCCCATCTGGTGACTGAACAGTCCCAGTAGCTAAGATAGTAAGCGTTATACATTGGTCTCCCCAGGTAAATGAACTCAAAAAATTCCCTAATTTCATCATGCGGGTGATACATGTCGACTTGACTCTTTATTACATCTACATTTCTCCTTATTATGTCACAGCCTACATGGAAATGGTTACTTATCTCCTGGTCACTCATGTTATATGTTGTTTAAAGCTTTGTCATTGCTGTTGTCTCTCATGGTGCTCAAATGGGCCGATGTCAGCTGGTACAAAAAAATGCTGTTGATGCATAGGCTGCTGATACTGCTCACATTTGCAGCTATGGAAGACAGAAATGTCCATCTTGCTGTGTGTCTTTGTATACTCAAGCAGTGGGACATACACATTGCACCATGTATGTCTTTGAATTGGAACACACTTTTTGTCTGCTTGCATTTGTATGTCATTGCGGCGTCATTTGGTTATATTAATTTGCTGCATTGTTTTCAAACAGTTCTACTATGAATCATGACTTCCAGAAAACCGATAATCTAAAATACTGAAAAATACTGCCTGAATCACAGAAGGATGAAACGTTTTAGATTTGTTTTGCGGGTGGGGGGGGCAAACTCCCCACACCCCCTGAAATTATATATGTCATAATGCCAACTCCACAGTCATAACAACTCAAAAAAGGGAGGAATCTCCTGAACAAAGTTAATAATTGCTGCATGCACGTAGAAATAGCACTGGAAATAATTTCCTATGGGCAAAAGAGATAAGAGTTCCATCACTCCATATTTTTTTCTGCTAGCAAATGAAACCTGGGAATTTCACCTCTAGCAACTATAGTTGAGTCATTTTCAAACACTAGAGAATGTGCAGTACAAGTTTTAGCGCTTCTGTGCAACTTGTGTCTCTGAATCACACAAATTTTGTATGATGACAATAACCTTGCAATTTGCCATTGTGTGCCACACAGCTTATTTACGCATTTCACCCAAGGTTATTTATTTTATAAACGCTTAATGTGAATAACAGAGTTTTAGTTTCTTTTTACTTATATATGTTTTCTCTGCCCTTTTCATATAGTTTATTACAAAATATATATGTTTACTTATATATGTTTCCTCTGTCCTTTTCATATAGTCTATTACAAAATATAATATCTGTTTTCCTCCTTCCTCTATAATGAAAGCACAGAACACTGGTCAGGAGATAAAGCTTCACAGTCCTGTGTTGTTGATAATGTTCTTGTTCTCTGAATTCTCTTTACATAGGGGACAAGTGGATTTGAAGGCCTGGGATTAATTATATAACTGCAAGGGCAAAAAAACAAAAACAAAACAAAAAAAAAACAAGAAACCTTTTCCTAATGAAAGGTTCACTTCATGAGGAGGCTTTTCTGTTATCAAAAAAAGAACAATTCAAAACTAAAAACACTATCTGATAGAAGCATGATCAAAACAGAAAAAGTCTTTTATTATGATGCTTTGTTATATTCCTGAGTTTTAGATGAATCTCTTCAAGGCTGTTTTTTGCATAGTTCACTAAAGCAAATGCAGATGAACCATGGAATGAAGAATATATTATGGCAAAGGCAGAGTCTATGAATCCACTTTTACTATCGTGTTGGTTCACTGAGTGCTACATTTTCTTTTCTCCTCTGGCTTAGTAAGCAGAGGTATGGGGGAAAGAGTGCAATGCTGAAAATATAAAGTGCATGTGTGTGTGTGTGTGTGTGTGTGTGTGTGTGTGTGTGTGTGTGTGTGTGTGTGTGTGTGTGTGTGTGTGTGTGTGTGTGTTTATATACAGTTGTGTGAATGTTTTACTCAGGTGTTATTATATTGGTGGGATTCCAGTAAGTCTTACACTGAGCTACTCTGAACTGTATAACTAAAAGGACAATGTAGCTAACAGTATTCATGTGTTATATGCAAAAGAATTGTAGTATCGACAAGGCAGATTGCAATCAATGAGCAATGCAGTATATGCTGATTTTGCTTACATTATGGTTATATGTACACATATACAAGTGGGAATTCCAAACGTTCTTCCTTGTATTAAAAAGGACAATTTAGCAAACAGTGCTCATGTGTGATATACAATCAGTTTCAACACTGGTTACACATTTTTATCCAATGTACCAATGCAGGGTACATTGGATTTGCTTACATTATGGTTTTATGTACAAATGCACATATACACACAGATGTTTAAAAAATGAAAGTATGTTACTTGATATAAAATCAGAATATCTAACCATAAATGATCTAACAGAAATTATCTAAACATGCTTCATCTAACCCAGCATAATGGAAACAAAAACATTTTAAAAAATAGGAAAAAGGTTTTGTGGGGGCACACTACAGTGGAATGAAAAAAAACACTAGGAGTACACCACCAGCTCACCCGATCCAATACACTGTGCAATCTGCCTTGTCAAGCAAACTACAATATTACTTATAAAGCTATAAGAAATTAATACTAATGATCACACAAATCACAAATTTCCCTTATTATCAGTTATAACAGATGCAATGTATTGGAGCATTTCACTACTGTGATTAGATCACATTGTATAACACTGCACACATGGAAAAATGTTGCTGCAGATTTCCATTGCATGCTGCATGCACCATTGGAGGTGCCTAATCGGTGGAAGTAGGCCTTCATTAGCCTGAGCATGTTCAATGATGTTTTGAGCCTGTAACAGGGTGGAGTTATATACATTCTTTGCAAAAGTCTGTGTGTTTCTTTTGGGGGGGGGGGTCATTAGCCTTGTTTCCTGGACATAAACTGTGTTTGGTCTAATATTGCTGCATACTCAAGTGTGCTAGCTTGCACTGCATGTGAATTGTTTTTACTACTGTTTTTGCTGCTTTTCTGTTAAACAAAAAAAAAAAAACTGTAAGCTTGTTTCCTACCTTTCCTGTAACTAGTGTTCCAGATACAGATTTGCTGTATCCAGGACTGTATGTAAGCTTCTGAGCCCCTCAAGCCTTTCTGTGCTGGAGGGAAGCCTTCTAGCTTATCAGTGGGAGTGGTAAGCACTAGGCAACCTGTCTACCACATAAGGAGTGGTTCTGGCCCAGAAATTGTAGTTATTGGCCATTTGGGAAATCTTCCATCTCTCTCAGCTTTCTGATTTGAAAGACTGCATTTGCACTTGTTTCTGTCCTGTAGCTCGTCTAGTGCAGATACAGATTCTTAGTTTTAGCACTTAAATTTGCTTGTTCATGCTCAGCACTTGTTCAGAACTTGTAGCACTCAATCTTCCTCATTACCTAGAGGAAAACAGTTTTGGTACTTACTTTCCTCACTTGCTTAGAGAAAAACAGCTCTTGTACTCACTTTCCTCACTTAACTAGAGGAAAATAGTTTTTTATTCAGGCATGTCCAAGGGTCAGCTCCTAGTGTTCTCTCCTGTCTATCTGATGAATCTGGGCATCTTGAGGCAATGTAGAAATTGCCTCATGTACTCAGACAACCCTCTCCTCCTACCACCCAACACTACAACCTGTGAGAGATGCACTTATCTAGCCAAACTGGAGGTAAAGCTCTCTCCAAACAAGACTGAACTTGACAGTCATGAGGAGAAGATAAACATTTGCACCACACTACACTCATCATATAGTCTCACTAAATCTACACCATCAAAATCCACACACAGTAACAGAAAAACATTTGCGGAGGCTGTCAATAATAATCTGTCTAAGCAACAGAGACCTCCAAAGCAGAAATGCAAGCAACCTCCACCCCCCAACACAACCCAAATGACACATAGCCCACAGACTCAGTGTGCCACTCAACCACAGCCAATAAGGTAAAACAACGTACCCAACACACTAGTCATAGGTGACTCTATAGTCAGGCACACTGATGTCCCACTCACCAGGCTAAACAAGGATAAGGTTACTGTCAGCTGCCTGTTGGGTGCCAGGATCCACCACATAACCCACATACTCAGGTCACTCCACAACAAGTACAAATATGACTCTGTCATTGTCCATGTTGGTGTGAATGACCTGAGATGTACCTCCCAGGACTACATGAAAAGAGACATGGAAGAGCTCTCCGATCTTGTAGCTCAGGCAGGTATGACCCTAGCTATGAGTAGCATTCTGCCATCGCCCAGAATGATACCGCAGTACAAGGACAAAATGATTGACTTCAACAATTGGTTAAGCTTCTGGTGTCATTCTAAGGGGATCCAGTATCTGTCTCCTTGGGATGACATGGTCGACAGACCACAATCCTTTCCACAGATTGCCTGCACCTATTGCCCCTGGGATTCCGGATACTGGCTAAGGCTCTTGCTGCCCCTATACTGCCTTTTTTAGGCAGGGTTCAAATAACAAATTCACCACCATAACAGGATCAGACAAGCAAAAACTGAGGGTAATGTTACTCAATGCTAGAAGTCTAAATTTCAAAATGCACTCACTCGAGGCACTCCTTAAAATGGAGTACATCGATATCTGTGCAGTGACTGAGACCTGGTTCAAGGCTCCAGAGAGCACCCCTGCACTACCAAGCTATAACTCATACTACACTTTTCGGCCATGTAACCTGGACCGAAACACCAAAGGCGGAGGTGTGTCCATATTCATTAAGGATATCCACACTTCCAGGCTAGTTGCTCAGCATAAAGCATCCGAAGTTATCCAAGTGCAACTTACTCTGGGCAAAACTGCAATCCAAATTGTAGCTTGCTACAGATCCCCCACCATGCCCAAGGATTCCCACTCCTCTTTTCTTGATGTACTGGAAAATATTAGGGTTCAACCAAACACCCTAATAATGGGCGACTTCAACTACCCCACCATTAACTGGGAAAACTACTCATGTACCAACTCCTTAGCTCAATGCTTTCTGGAATTCATGAACTCCAATGCCCTAGATCAACTTATCAACACCCCCACCAGGGGCAAAAATATCCTTGACCTAATCATTACCAACATGAGTGACCGGTGTTCCACACCTGAAGTCAACTCCTCGTTGGTCCGATCCATAAGCTTATCACCCTTGATATCTACATCCCGCGCCCACCCCCCATTAAGGAAACCACAGTAAAACATTTCTCCAAAGCCAACTTCATGCTTCTTAAGACAGAAGTGGTGAACTTCATGACACCTATGCAGATGGACAATACAGTTACAACTGCTGAATCCTACACAAATGCACTCTATAAGCACTTACACGAGTGCATGGATCGTGCTATCCCAAACAAAACCAAGATGCTATCCTCCAAAAAAAGGAAGCCAATCTGGTGGTCCCCTGCCATAAACAAACTGTACAACAGAAGGAAGAAACTGTTGCAAAAGAGAGTAAAATCCCATGAGTGGAGGAGCTCCCAGGCCAGCCTCAGTAAGAAGCTGAGATCCCTTATAAGATCCTCCAAAGCTAGCTACAAAAACAAAATTGCCACTAAATCCAAGGACAACCACAAAGCATTCTATAGCTATGTCAAGAATCTAGACGGCAAAACCCAGATTTGCTCTGAGTTACAGCACAAAGGCACGAAAATTACAGAACCAACTGATATTGCCAACATCCTGGCAGATAGGTTCAGTGCTAACTTTACCCCCCCCTCACCCCCTAAAGGGCCCATATCTATACAGGAAGAATGCAGAGTCCCTGTAATCACCACTACGCAGGTAAAAGCTGCACTCTCTAAAGCCAAAAACACAGCATCCATGGGACCGGACAACATCCCAGGCTGCATTTTACACAAACTTCAGAATGAACTGGCTCCCCACTTAAGCACCATGTTCAATAATAGCCTTGCATCAGGCTTTGTGCCCACTGAATGGCGCACAGCAACAGTTATCCCACTCCACAAAGGGGGAGCCACCACTGATCCCGGGAACTATCAACCTATTAGCCTGATGAGCCTGGTCTGCAAGGCCATGGAATGTATCATCATGGAACTCCTAAACAAAGACATTGGTAACCTCCAAACTCTGGATTCCACCCAGTTCAGGTTTGTGAAAGGCAGATCATACCTGCTGAACCTAATCGACTTCTTTGAGGCAGTCACCAAAGCCGTGGATGAGGGTAAGGTGGTTCACACAGCCTATCTTGACCTCACCAAGGCTTTTGACACCTTCCTCCATTCTGGAATTATAGCTAAACTCACTAAACTAGGTATAAATCTCTATGTCACAAGATGGGTTGCCATCTGGCTCACTGACAGAACCCACACTGTAAAAGTTGCAGACTCCAAATCTGATCTCAAAGCAGTGACAAGTGGAGTACCACAAGGTCCTATCCTGGGACCTCTCCTGTTTGGTATCTACTTCTCTGAAGTACAGGCTAAAACAGAAGGCCTCTGGGCTAATGAAGTTCGCAGATGACTGCAAACTAGGAGCCATAGTCAAGTCCCCAAATGATGTAGACATCCTACAGAAGGGCCTCACTGAGACAGATGCCTGGCATCAGAGCCATGGCCTCAAGCTCAATGCCAAAAAGTGCAGTGTCATCCCCTTTGGTAAAAACTCTGTACCCATGAACTACCATATAGGCAGAAATCTACTTAACACCGAATGCATGATAAGAGACCTTGGGACCCAGGTGGACAGTAGTCTCTCCTTTGACATTGCCACATTAGTCAGGAAGTCCTTCTATGTGGCACACCTCATCATAAAAGGGTTCTCATCCAGGAAAAAAGAGGTCATTGTTCCCCTCTACTCGTCACTCATTAGACCCATTATAGAGTACAATGCCCCTTTTGGAATGTACCTCACAAGACATCTGCAGCAGCTGGAAAGGCCACAGAAGTACCTCACAAAGAGGATTACTGGCCTCAAACAAATGCCCTACACTGACCATCTCAAAAAACTCCAGCTTTACACCATAGCATATCACCTACTCCGAGGTGATCTCTACCTAACATATAAACCTATGTCAAACCCAGAGCTGTTGAACATGCTACACCTAAGGAAATCCCAATCCCTCCGAGCTACATGCTCTAGGGACCTAAACCTTGTCATCACAATAAACAGGACATGCTGGATGGATAGATTCCTGTCCCAGAGACTTCCTATACTCTGGAACAGGCTACCCATCTATGTCAAGCAAAGTTCTTCATTAGCACTCTTCAAGAAAAATCTTGATGAGTGGATGGAAAATAGGAAATACACCACGGGGATCACTTCTGTATCTCTGCTGGACAGTGGCACAGAAAAATAACTTTCTTGGGTGGCGTAAGCTATGGAACCTTGCTGGCTAGGTTTACGTAGGCCCTTGGGCTGATAGCCTAGTACTTACCTATGAACCTATAACCACTATCATTAATAAGGTGTCTAGATGTTAATTGCCCCATACAAATCACTGATATAAGTCATACATGTGCCAGATGCAGGAACTGTGGGTACTGCCTGTGTGGCACACTAATATGTTGTATATTATACCCTGTGCATTGCAGACCACCTGGTAGTGGATGGAATGGAATACCTTATGGATGATATACAATTGTTCCTGTGTTTCAAGTGGTGTCTTATGGACATGTGGCTGCAGTCAGTGGCACCAAGTACCTCAGGGAAATGGACTGTGCTATAAAATGCCCACATGGTGTCGCTTCTCTCCTCTTTAGTACATGTAAACCACATATGCTCCTCCACGTGCTGTAGCACGGTATCAAGAAACTGGTATAGTATTTGTGTGGCAGATGCCTGTATATGCCTACCATATCCCCTGTTAGTGCTGCATGGTCCATGTAGCAAGGATTGCCACTGCTACACATACCTTGGTGTCCACAGGAACTGGTATTTTACACATCCCACAAACCTGCATTTGAAGACAACACATCTTACTAGCTCCTGGATGGTGTCTCTGTCCATACAGTAGTGGTCCACTATTTCTGTGTCATACAGTGGTCAAAATGTTAGGCATTGCTGGATTCGTCAGTAAAATGGAGGGTGACAGCATGCACAGTTGTGTCTACTGGTTGAGAGAATGACCTCAAATGTATACATTTCTGCTAATGCTGCCACTATACCTAGTATGTTAGTATAGACTCTTTTTCTGCTCACCATATTTTTTTTGTGTACAACTACATTGGTGGTGTGTACCTCTTGCAATTTTCATGTTTTTGAAATGCTCTGTTAAGTTTTTTAACTTCATTGGCATTTACTATTACCCTCGTTATCAAAATGTTTCTCATTTCCATCTCATTATATGACCATTTGTATGCCATACCAGCAACAGTATTTTATGGCCTTGCTTGAATGTGATAATTATGTCTGTGAATCTCACCTACTCTGCCCACCTCAGCTCATCATGCAGTTTTGCCTAACAACATACTTTCAATTATCAGGAATTTTGCAGAATGTGCAGATTGTTGCCTTATATTTTTGGTCTGTCACTTGTAAAATTTGGGGTTTTCTGGCAAATCACTGAGCATTGCTGACACTAAATAATGACAGACGTTTGAGTTTCACACTTCATATCTGTTCAGAAAATGCATACTAATGCAAAACCTTTACTCTAGCCAAGAACAGTATTTAAAATTTGTCTAGAATTCTGGGCCTTTCTCCCTTCATTATTTTTGCTTTTGTCCCATCCCTGATTCTAGCTAAGAAGTATATAGCACTATATTGCACTATTTGGTCCTGAATCCTGGCTTTATTGTTTAGTGATAAGGATGGATTCATGAACAAATTAAACCTTTAACCATTGTCAATAAAGCAACTGCAGCAGTATGATTGTTTAAGGAAATGCAGAAGATTTTTTTCCCGAAATTGTTATAATTTGTTTGTTTTCCAAAGTTACTTAGGAGGTGGTTTCAATTCACTGTGGTGTTTTTTCTGAAGCTGGTTTCTCTGAAGGCTAGGGGAAATGGTATTTTATGGAGGCTGAACAGTATGTTGTATGCAGTTTATGAAAGTAAGGGGGTATTCTCAGTTTATGCCTTAGCGAGGATCAGTACTCTTACATTATTTAACATGATATGGTTTACAGTATTTAAGAAACTAAGTGGCTATGGATAGCTCAATTCCCTTAGCAAGAGCAGTAGTGGTATTTGCGCTTTGAGGAGAAATTGACAAATCAACATATGTAGATTATGGTATGTTTATTAATATGGGTATTTTATAAGTTAAGAGTAATTTTGTGCAGATATTGTTTGAGGTATAGGATGAAAACATAACCTGCTAAGGCTCATCTTACTTAAAAATCATCACTTCTTTAGTCCTTTTAAGTACAGCTTCATTCAAGTAGTACATCTTAATATAAATAAATTATCACCTATCTCTAAAATCCTAGAAAAGTGCATTCACCAACAACTCATGGCACATATAATTCAAGCAAATCTCCTGACTCCTACCCAACATGGCTTCTGCCCGCACCATAGTACCTCTACTGCTCTACTGTCCTTCACCCATCTCCTCTCATCTCAATAACAACAAACTGGTATCTTCCCTCTTCCTGGACCTCTCTAAGGCTTTCAATACTGTTTCACATAACCTCTTGCTCTCTAAGCTTTCTTCTTTTAACTTCTCTACCTCCACCCTTAACTGGTTTTCTTCTTATCTATCTAACAGAGCTCAGTCGGTCAAATGGTTGTCGGCAACTTCTCCATTCCTACCCATTCTCACTGGAGTCCTCCAAGGCTCCATCCTAGGTTCCCTACTATTCAATAGCTTTACTAATAATCTCTTTCAATCTTGCCCCTACTCTAAACTTATACAATATGCTGATGACTCCACGATCATCTCCATATCTGACAATCTAACCCACCTAAATACCCTCACACAAGACACACTATACTCTGTTGAAAGATGGCTCACTACTAAACAACTCCTTCATAACCCAAACAAAACTAAACTTCTTCTTTTCCTTCCCAAACCTCTCCAACACCTTAAATCTTCCTTCTCTATCTCATCCCTAAACAACACAACTATTCTGTCAGAGTTCTACACTAAACTTCCTGGCATACTCATAGACGACAAACTAAAATTCAACATCCATATCAATAACTGCATCAAAAAGACCCACCAGAAACATGGATTGCTATACAGAAATAAAAAATTCCTTACACAAGAATCCAAAGCATCTCTTGGCCAAGCTTACCTCCTTCCTACTCTACTATAGGCTGCCCCTATTTTCACCAATGTACAAAAAATCCTCTTTAACAAACTTGAACTTACTCATCATAAAATCGCCAAGTTTGCCACAAATCTCCTCTATCGCACACACCATTGTCTCGCACTAAAAAACTAAACTGGCTAGAGCTCCATAACCGACTCCTTTTGCATCAGCTTCACATGACACATTCCATCTTGCTTCATCCCTTAGTTTGTCCCACAGTAACAGCTCTTGTCTCTCCCTATGTCCCTAACCATGAACTTCACAGCTCTGACCAACACCTACTCCAAGTTTCCAAACCTGATAAAACCATAGGTAAAAGTCTTTATAGTCATGTCGTCTCTAAATCTTGGAACAAGCTTCCTATCCCAATCAGATCTCTCTAAAATTCAAACAACTTCAAACTTACCCTAAAAGACTACTTACACAGTTCCTGGCACTGCCTCTGTAAAGACCCTACTTGACATTCTTTTGTCCTAGCCAGCCCTCGTGTCCCATATAACCACTACCTCTATTTCCCTCGAACTTAGAGTCACTTGCTAGTTAGCTTTCTACCTCCTTTATCAGTAACCTATGCTATGGGTTTCTAAAGACTTTTTAGAGCATCCTACAACTGTCACCTATGTCTCTCCTGCTCCTACCCTACCACCCCACTATTTTTCAAGGACTTGACTCTGTGCTAAAAGTAGGACCTGACTATCTTCTAGTCCTCCCTTTCCCTCTTTCTCCCATCATATAACTAGATTTTCACACAGTGTTATTTTAAGGTTACTAAGGGCAGCTTCTACAAATGTTTTAGCACAATGTATATTATTTTTTATTGATTTTTGTATCATGATTTTTATTAATGTCTTTGTTTATATCTGTATTCTCTCTGTTGTATACACCTGTTAATCACTTTTATAACTTACTGTAAATATTGTTTTCTGGAGCTTTTCTCCTCAGGTCTCTGCTGAAAAAGGACACCTGCCCAGCCAGACTAACCTGGTTAACAAATGGCAAATACATAATAAATAAATAAATAAATAAATAAATAAATAAATATGAGGAACATAAAATCTATTTTCTTTCACCAGAGCTCTATTAAGAATTGGAAACAAAGTAGCAAGTTGTATTTAGCTCATAGTGTATTATTGCGGAAAGAAACAGTGTTAACCACATAATTTCAGTATGACTGTTTCTTTTAATTCTTCTTTTGGAACTAAATATGGACTAATTGCACACTTGCTTCTTAAGTTCTGCCTGTTTTAGACAGTGAATGCTGACTAGCACAAAATAATTACATTCTGTTTAAATTCTTATATGCAGTTGCAAACAACTGTGAATATGTGGTTAAGACTGAGGCTAAACATATTAAACATGCTACCAAACCACTTTGTTTGACAAAATTTCTTAACTTTTACTGACTCTGATATTTTCTATACCTGTTATTGTATTAATTACACATCTTAGCAATGTCCAAAACCATAAACAATGACAACATAACTTTGGACAGCTTATTCTGTGTGAAATTAATCAGTTTACTATCTTACTTTGTAAGTGGGAGATGTTGATATAATGTTTATTTACTTTTTAATTAGAACAGTTTGTTGACAGGGTATGTCCTATTGAGTCAATAACCCTTTGGAAGCAGATATTGCATTTTGCATCATAATGAGAATAAAGTATATATACAGCAGTTATGTGACTAAGATATCAAAGGCTGCAGATTATATTACACAAACTCTTTTCTACAAAATTACCTTTTAATGAAAAGAAGTATCATAAATCACATAAACAAGAAAAAATGTGCATACGCCAGCATGCATTGTTTTACCATCTCAAAAGCAACATCATTTCTGTTAGATAAAAGTTACTTGGTAAAATGATCTGGTAATTCTGTGCAGATCATTGATAGGCATAGAGTAACTATAAGGTGTCTGGGTTCACAAGTGAGTTGAATTCACAGTACATCAACTATGATGCATTCTGCTTCCAAATTAATCCTATAAATGAGTCCTTGAGTCCTTGCTTATACTAAGGACATATTTCTTAATCCTCTTCTGAAAACTAAGCAACCTACAGTGAATAGTATTTACAAAGACTTATGTGACACACAAAGATGTTGCTCTTAATATAAGCAGCTCTGTGGCCATTTGTACTCTTAAGATATGATGTCGCTGGTGATCACAGTTCCAGAGATACTCCCCTTTTAGGATCATAGGAGGTTGCTAGGCTATAGACCCGAAGGTCATTTCAAGACTAGTCATTTTATCCCAGTGTAATACCATAGATACTCTAGTCAATACCCAGGATTGTATTTAGCAATGACTGCCCATGTCCAGGAGGGCTGTAGGTGCTATCCCTGGTATCAATTTATGGTACCCCATTCACTCATCCAGGTTCCTTTTTAACAGTGTCATAGAGGTGCTCTGCTTCACGTGAATTGGCAGCCTATTTCAAAGATGCTTCAGTTGCTGGGAATCAAATCTGTCTCTTCAGCACATCCTATTCAAATTACAGGCCATATTTAGGTCCCTGGAATTGGTAGCTCTAGTTCACTTTAATTTACGTATGTGTAGCAAATTCATTAGGTTTGGGTCAGAAATTGCTCTGTAAGCCAAGCACATGTCTCCCCTAAGAAGTCTATACAATACTGAGTATAGTGACAAGACTTTAGTCGGACTGTGTAAGGCATGTGCTGGAGTCACCTGATCTTTTTTGTTAGAAATCTCTGAGGTCTCTTCAATTACTGCTGATCCTTTATGCGGTACATGCCAAAAGGGGCATTATACTCAATTATGGGCCTGATAGAGTGCTTATAACCTCTTTTGCTCTAGAGGTGATGCTTTTGTTAATCAAGTGTGCTATGTAGAATGCCTTCTTTACTACAGTAGACACATGGTGATCAAAGTTAAGGTCACAGTCTAGTTGTGATCCCTGACCCCTTACCACTTTGTAGATACATAGGGTATTGTTGTTAATTTGATAGTGTGAAGGGACATTGTTTTTACCAATGAGAATGATGATGCATTTCTTTGCATTCAGTTTGAGACCATGACTAAGACACTGGTCCATTGGTCTGTGTAAAGCCCTGCTGAAGTATACTGACATCATTTGGGGATTTGATAATTGCACCCAGTTTGCATTCTTCTGCAGACTTGGTCAGCCACAGTCCCTTAGTTTTGGCCTGAACTTCTGAGAAGTATATACCAAACAGCTGGAGACCCAGCACTGACCCCTGTGGCTCCTCACTGGTGACAGGTCTGCTGAGGGATGTGGAGTCACCCACTTTTATAGTGTGTGATCGGTTTGTGAGCCAGTTGGCAACCCAGCTTACAACAAAGGGGGTTACAATCAGTTTTCTAAGTTTATCTGTAATGCATGAGTGTGGGATTGTGTTGAAGGCCTTGGCCAAGTCAAGGTATACTGCATGCACAGATTTGTCATCAATGGCCCTGGTCATATTTTTGAAGAAATCCACCAGGTTTAACAGGCAGGATCTGCCCTTCATGAAGCCAAATTGGGTCAGATCCAGGGTTTGGAGGTTGCCTATATCTTTATTTATAAGGACCATGATGATATGGTCCATGGTCGTACAGATGAGGCTGGTCAGACTTACGGGTCTATAATTCCCTGGGTCTGTCCTTTGGTTCTCACACATTCATTTTGCTGTCTGATGGTGTGGAAGGCATTCTAGCCTTGCAAGGCTGGGGTACTCTCTGAGGCCTTGAACCAGGTTTCTGTGACTGCACAGACATCTACATCCTCCAGTGATAGGAGTGCTTCTAGGGTGTGTGGTTTTGGTTTAAGTTCCTAGCGTTTAGCAGCAAAACCCTTATTTTGTTATGACTTGCAATTTTCACAATGATAATTTTGTTTTTGAGACCTTCCCAAAAAAAGGCGCTATCTGGGAGGCAAGAACCTTTGACAGCAACTGAAAACCTAGTGGTGCCAGGTGCAAACTGTCTCTGGCAAAGCAGCAAGGTATGTCGACCATGTCATCCCAGGCTGACAGAAACTGGATACTCTTGGAAATGACTCCAAAATCTAAGCTAATTATTGAAATTGATCATTTTTTATTTATACTGCGGCATCATTCTAGGTGAGGGTAACATGCTGCTGAAGGCTAGGGACATACTTGCTTGGAACACATACTCAGAGAGCTCAATCATGTGTCCCTTCATATTGTCTAGTCAGGTACATCTCAGGTCATTCACTCCAACATGATCTACGACAGTTAGAATGGTAGATGTTGCTGAGAGACCTGAGTGCATACATGATTTGATGAATCCTGGCACCGGACAGACAGCTGACTGTGACTTTCTCCTTATCTAACCTGGTTAGTGGGATGTCTGTGTGTCTCACTATAGAGTCTCCAATGACAAGAAAATTTGGTTTATGAGTATTACGCTTTAAAGGCTTGGTAGGTGAGACACTGGAGTTGCTATGTGTCTTGGATGCTGTGGGAACTGTGTTAGTTGTAGTAATCATGTGTTTTGGAGGTCTCTGGTGTTTCAGCAAGTTTTATGAGAGAACCTCCACATATTTTGATTTATGTGTTGGATGTGTACTACGTGTATGAGTAGTGGTACAATGTGCATGAGTAGTGGTGGGTTGACAACCTCTTCAATGTTACTGTTTTGAGTGCTAGAGAGCAGGGCTTCAAGATTCTTGGTGTAGATACATCTCTTGTACTCTGCACTAGACTGAGTTATTAGCTGAGGGTTGTCAGTGTACATGAGGCAGTTGGTACACTGCCTCAGAAGACAAAAGTCAACAAGGCTGGCAGGAGAAACAATGTAGTCCAACTGTCCATAATTCTAGGTTTGAAGAACTGTTATCGAAAAGCGAATGCTTTCAGGACTGATCTAGGAGGTACTCTGTAGATGGATGTTTCTGACAGGGTTTTGGGCTGGTGGTTTAATAGGTCACAGCTTACTAGCAATATTTCTTAGACTGGAAATGTACTAAAGATGAGGACTATACTATTGTACTACAGCTGTATCCAAGGGAAAAATTGTCCAAATTAATTGTCTGGCTATGGCGCACAATTGCACAGCAGTTTGTGGTGCTGCTCGAGGTGCAAACAAGCAGAAACCCACTCAAACTCAGTGTTTAAATACCAGAAGCTAGACAATTAGTATATAAAAGCTCCTAATCACATGCTTATAAATGTAATTCATAAACAAGGTGGAAGATATAACATTGCATTTAGCCTCACTCCAACATAATCTAGAATATAGCAGGTAGGGCCGAAAGCTTTGGTATATGTCTGACATAAAGAGGCAATCAGAATTTTCAGACCACCAGAGAGAATAACTGAAGCAGTTGCAAACACTTTCATACAATTGAAACAGTGTTGTGAACATTTTCTGATTTCCTGTCTTCACCTCAACTCAGTGATGACAAATTCAGCAGGATTGTTCATATTCATTCAACAATTCTGTGATTTAGCAGATTCCTTTGTATCCCGGCAACATGCAAGTGAATTCCATAAGCATCTTCATTCCTAAATCATTCAGTTGTGCCTTCTGTGTCTGTGTGCCTCTATAGAGTAGAGGTTAAAAAGTAATACAATCTAGTATAAAAAGAGCTGTCATGTTTTAGTTCAGAATATGAAAGGGTATATGTTTTAGCATCTTCCACATGAAATAGTCACTGTTCATGAACAGCACATGTAACAGAAGCTGCTACTATATAACCAACAACAATGTCTTTCGGCTTTTCCCATTAGTGGTTGGCACAGCGGATCACTAGTACAGAGACTGATTGGCAGTGGAGTTTTTATGGTGTCATATTGCCAGCCCAGTGCCCAACCTTCACAGAAGGCCCACACACACACACACACACACACACACACACACACACACACACTCACACCCACCTACTTGCATGTCTTAAAAACTCACTTAACTGCAGGAAGGACATGCAGACTCCACACAGAAGGCACTCCAGCCAAGAATTGAACCAGACAACCTCTTGTTGTGAGGTAACAGTGCTAATCACTGCACCATCACAGCCAACAAGCTTCAGCTATACAACCACAAGGGCTTTGTATTTTATTTATTTTCCATTTATTTACTGGGATAGTCTGACTAGACACAAGGTGACCATTTTTAGCGGAGGCCCGGGGAGAAAAGCTCCAAATACATTTATTTATTTTATTTTATTTTATTTATTTATTTATTTATTTAACATTTGCTAACCACGAAAGTCTGACTTGGAACAAAGCCAGTTTTCAGCGGATGCCCGTGGAGAAAGGCTCCAGATGCATGTCTTTGTAAAAAATTATAAAAAAGAATAAAAATAATACAAAAATTATATAAACATAGCTATTTTGTACAAAGAGCATAGAACATAGGAGTAAAAATCAGAATTTTATAATTGATGCAACATATAGTGGTTATAATATTGAGAAACAAACAAAATATTATACAACAAATATAAAATTGCTTGAACATAAATTCAAAAAGAAGTTTCTATAGACAAACAGGGTCATCAACTAGAAATCATAGCAATAAATGTGGCTTGCCTGTTTTGTGATATTGCATTTTTAGTTGCTGCTACTTGGAAAAAACACTTCATTTCAGCTTCTATTTCAGTTTTATTTACTTGCCTATGCATGATGCATTCTACAGGTTCCATAATAAGATAATACACCATTTGCAGATACAAGACAAATGAATCTAAACTGCATTGTAAAAGTACGTACAGCAGCCGCTTCCAGCCGCAGCACTGGAATCAGACTCACAGTGAAAGAGTACATATGATAATATTGAAAGCAGGTAACAATCAAGTGTTTCAGGAAAAGGGAATCCGTGGCATTTAAATTCAGAAAGACCAGCACCCAGATCTTCAAACTATAGTAGCAGATTATAATCTGGGGATGTTTCTAGAGCATGGGGTTAATATTTATTTTTTATTTTATTTATCCTTTGTTGACTGGATTAGTCCTACTAGGCTAGTGGCCTCTTTCCATAGTACTGCTCAAGACCATCAGAGATCATAGTAAACTTGCCTGTTTTGTGATATACTGAGATTCTTCTCACTGTCATTTTTACTTCAGGGAGTAATTTTAAGACTTATACTTAAGGCATGTCTGTGCTTAGTAGACTAGATTTCAATATCATACTTGTTAGATATTATAAAGGAATATCATCTCTTGATTTATATTTTTACTGCAAGAAAAAAAAAAAAAACAGCCAAGCTACTGTGTAATACATTAAACTTCCTGCAATGGAGGCCTATGGGATATAGGCACATACCCAAAGAAAAAAGAACAGCATGTAGGTAAATGAGGCAGGATACAAAATGCAAAATAGCAGTAAAAAAAAATCCAAACCCTGGAAACGTTGAGGTAAAATGCAGTGTTTATTCCAAACAGTAAAATAAATCACAAAGCTTTTCAGCTCAACCCTTCATCAGTGTGTAAAAAAGAAATCAAATGTCTTTATTTAAATAGTAAATTCAAACCATAAAACTAATCACATGACACAGTTATTAAGCACTTCAGTTTAAAGACACATATACAGGTAAAATGTTATTGACAATCAGTATACCCATAAAATAAGTAAATCATTTAACCAAGACCCATCCACACAAGATGTTATTTCAAAGTTAAGTGTCTTCTTTTTAAAATAGGTTTAATGCTTACTGCTGTAGTTAAACCTACAAAACCATCAGCTTCTAAAAGTGTGATTCATGGGTATTCACATACTTCTAACTCATTATTAAGATCCCCCTTTTTTTCTTTTGTCTGATGTCAATCACTCTAAAGTTAAATGTATGGGTATTTCCTTTCTCTATCATATGCTTGCTCAGATCATTAGTTGCTACCTTTCTACGTATTTCAGATTTGTGTTCAATAATTATGTCCTTCAGCCTTCTTGTGCATTTCCCTATGTAGAATGCTTGACACACCTTACAGCATGCCATATACACAATGGCAGCGGTATTACAAGTTGCAAAACACTTGAAAATATATTTATTCTTAGTGCTAGGATGTATGAATACACAACTTATATTTATATCATCACAGCATATGCAACTATAACAAGGAAATGTACCCTGTATTCTACTTATTTTCAACATTTTATTATTTTAAAGTCCTTATAGCATAATTTTTGTTTCATATTCGAACAGGTACGATATGAGAACATGGGGGCCTCTTCAACTATTCTGATTATCTCTGGCATGTTTTTAAGAATACCTCAATTATTTCTAATAATGTTCTTAACACCCTCTGCTCTACAATTTTACTGTATGTTATGACATAGTGTATATTATTATTTTTAATAGAATTATGGCCAGAATTAACATGGCTAGTGTTACTAATACAGTGGGGTCTCGTTTTGTCTGTTCTTTCCATAATAACTTAATCAGCAGTATGTCTTAATAATGAGTTATTATAACCACAGTGTTTAAAATCTGTGGTCATTCTGTCCAGTTCTAATTTAAACTTGGCCTCATCCATGTTAAGTTGACTGGTCTTAACATTTGTCCTTTGACTACACCCTTAAAAGTGTGTGTGGCATGCATACTATTTCTGTGGACATTTCGGTTGGAGTGTATCTCTTTTCTATGTATTGAAGCATCAGTACTTCCATTACATTTAGTTAAACTAACATCCAGATAATTGATGGTATCCACAGAAGACTGAGCTGTAAATTTCAAAAAGTTAGTGGTTCTATTTAAATATTCTGTATATACTTCAAGTTCAGCATCATTCCCAGCTGACAGGAAAAATATGTCACCCACAAAGCATTTGAAAAATATTTTGCCATAAAAAGGATACAGTTCACTATAAACAAATTGCTCTTCCCAGCATGAAACAACAATATTGGCATATGCATTTGCCATTGGGGTGCCCATCGCTACCCCATTTTTCTGCATGTATGTGTATTCATTAAACATAAACACATTATTAGTCAACACCACTTCTGTCAATTCATGAAATGTTTCCACTTCTCTACCAACCATGCCACATGTTCTACTTAGAAACTCACGTAATGCTTCTAACAGTAAATAACAATTTAATATCAAGAGTTGCAAATAAAAATTCAACATTCTGATGTTCATTAAACCAGCAGTATAACTGTTATAAAAATATTTTGTATCATTAATAAAACTTTTAATTTTATATAAATATTTGCTTAAAGTAACTTGTAAATAGTGAGAAATAGGTCCGGTGACCCAGCCAAAACCAGATACAATAGGACGCATGGGTGGATGGGTTAAACTTTTATGAATTTTCAGGAGACCATACAAAACAGGTGTAACAGGGCATGGAACTGTAAAATAATTAAAGAATTCAGTACTGATGTCATTATTAAGATGTAGCTCAAAAATAGATATATTAATTTTGCTTATACATTTAAATACTTCTGCTGGAGGGACTTCAACAAAGCTATCAAAGTAATTCAAAAATTCAAACATAAGCATTTTAGACATATCTCTATCAAAAATAACAATTGCACCACCTTTGTCAGCCTGTTTAATAATAATATCATTATTATTTTGTAATTTCTCAAAAGCTTGAAACTCAGACAAGGAAAGATTGTATTTCTTTTTTTTTCAGACTTCTTATAATAGTTATGCATGTCCCTTTCACATGCCCCCATAAATGCATTTAAAAAGGGACAATTCACTAGTATAAATATACTAGTTTTTTTACATACCTGTGTAGATGTATCAGGTGCATCATTAAAAATAAATTTCAGACTCATATTATTTATAAACAATCTAAGATCAGTCAGCGCTGTTACAACACTGTCCACATTAGATGGAATGAAACCTATACTTTTATTCAAAAGGTTTAACTCAGCTTCACTTAATTGAAAAGAAGATAGATTAACAAAAGAAAATTCACTCAGTTCTTGTTGCTGTGAGTCCTGCTGCAGGTCTCCAGTCCTTGGCTTCTCCACCTGTTGGACTGTTGACCTCGAGTCTGCTTCCTGCTCCTCAAATTGTCCCTCTCCTTCTCTCAGTTCTTTGATGTATTCTGTACTGCCTGCTCTACTTTCTCTGGCAATGTGATAGTAATTAGAGTCTTTCTCTGCTAAAAATCCTGATCCTGTAGGGTTGTACCATTTGTGTTAGTGGGGTGTGTGGACCTCACAGAAGTACTTGCTTCTGGTAGTAAATGTGTAACATTGTTTGAGTCGGGAGATTGCAAATTCCTATTAGTTGAATATGCCCACTGACAAGTTCCTCAAGAAAAAATGTGCCCATTTTTAAAATATCCAATGTCTCAGTTCAATTTGCGTTTCTTAGAGGCAATCAGCTTTTGTTCAAATATTGTTAAATTCTCAAGCATTTTGTTATATAACAGTGAACCCTCATTTGTTAAAGGTGTTTGAAGCAGTTCATTCTCAATCAAAAACTCTAGCTTGGTGGTTAATTATTTATTTATTTAGTTTTTTTTTGCAGTTTTTACTGAATGGTTCGTCTATGTGGCCTTTTTACCATTTGGTTTTGATTTATGTTTTTAGGAAGGTATCACTTATCAGCCAACATACTCAAAATGATGGAAACTACTTTTAGAGTAGGCACTTTTTTATAAACCTAAAAACAGACCAAAAGGCATATCGACCAGAAATTTTGCACAGCTAACTGGATGAATGTAGCCTAATGAAACATTCACTGAAATGGAGCTTACAGAAGAAAAAGATTTATGTGCGACACCTCAATGTTTACAGAATTCAAACCTCAAGCAGCAGGAATAGTATCTGGTTATTTTTTTTTTTTTTTTTTTTATTTCCAGTTTACAGATTATCCGGGTACCTAGAAAAGGAAAACATGAGACACTGAGTATCGACATTCTAAACCTGTCCATCACAGAAAATTTGAGGATAGTAACCTGTTATCTACCGCCTATGTTAATTGACAACCAGTTTGTGGATTTCCTAAGTGTCTTGAGTAATTTAAACTGCCTCTTGCTCTCTATTACATTTGGTGATTTGAAATTATAGACCTGTAAACTGGATTACTAGTGCATTATCCTTCGAAACCTCCTTTTCTGGAGATCTTGTACAGAAATAGCAATGAAGTACATGTGCATAATATCCTTACTCATTTCAGGTATTTAGTCGTGGCTACCCTTAATGAAATGAAATGTTTTTTTCTTTAACATTCCTGGAATTCAGAAATGCTGTACATGTGACTGTGGCCATGCCAAAACTATTGATATTGCTTGCATGATAAGTCCCAATACTTATTACTGATATATGAGGCTAGACCATTGTGTGTGATGAACAGCTCCTCATTGCAGTGACAGCATTAACCTGTGACCAGATCATGTTAGAGCACCTCACAGCTAGATTGGGTTCCTATCAAAAGACCGAAGACGCATTAGACAAACTGCAAATGTTGAAAACGCAAAATGACGAAGCGGCTTTTAAGCAAATTCTTTCCCTGGGAAAGAAGTTGCTTGGCCACTTTCATCACTTTACCATTTTTGGCACTGTAGTGTGATCTCGGAGTTGGTATATTTAAGTAGGGGGGTGTGGGGGCACAGCCCCCCACATGAGGCAGGCGAAGCCCCCCACTTAAAATAGTGTTTAGTGTTTTTTTTTTTTTTTTTTTTTTTTTTGGGAACAGCAAATTTTTTCCCAGGGAAAGAATTTGCTGTTCTGGAAGTTCGCTCATTTACGTTTTTGCTGTTTTGGGTTCGATATAACAGCATTCGATCTTTTGATCATTCATTGTTATAACATAGACCCGCTAGATTAGGGTATGAACCGCTGAGGTAAACATTGAATGCAAACAAGTGCCTGCAGTTGTCACAACTCTTCAGGCACATATCGGCGAATGACGTTGACAATGCTGATGTAATGTATAGCAGTATAAATGCAGAGGAATGCTCTATGAAACAAAAAAAATCATGGATGGCTAAAAGTAGAGCAGAGGTTCAAAAACAGCAACAGAAGCCACATAGATGGACAATAGATTTCAAAGAGAGCTGTCCACCAAAGCAGGGCTGCAAAACACAAGGGCGAAGATGGTATTAACACTACCAAATCTAGAATAATGTGACTCTTAGGCACGAGAGATGGGATACAATAAAGTAATATGACATACTAACCTGCACAACTTCTGCCACCATTAGGACATGATCAGTTGACCAGTGCTATAATGTGAATGTCATTAAAAAGAAAAATTATGTTACTTCCAGGCATAGTCGACCCATCAGTTCAGTCCACTTGCCAATACATCTCCAGTTCCGTAACAAAGAGAGTCACAGAAACAGTCAGACTAAAAGGAGTCAGAAAGCACACATATCCAGGAAATGTATCACATTGGCAGCATACCTCTCAACCTCTTAGTGAAAGAAATGTGGAAAAAGCCTGGCAAAATGGAGGGGCAAAGGGACAAAAATAAGGACATATTTTAGATATTGCTCTTATAAATTTAGAGAGTTGCTAGAGTAACAGGGTTTGTTTTTTCATACATTTTCTGAAGGATTTGAAGTGTGAAGGTCAAATGTATGTCATTATTTAGTGACTTCAGTCCTCAGGTCATCCCAGTGATTTGCCAGAAAATCACAAATTTTATGAGGAACAGATGAAAAATATAAAAAAAATCTGGATATTCTGTGAAAATCTGGACAGTTGAGAGGTTTGATTGGCAGACTGATAGCGTGAAAAGAAAGATAGGCTTGGAACTGAGCCCATATTTTTCCTAGTAATATTTTTATGACAGGACATCAGTAAAGGTCACCACTGAAGCAGTCAGACTAACATGAGTAATAAAACATACACAACGTTGTAAAATAATATTTAATCCCCAGGGTATTGCATCGCCCCACTCACTGCATTGCCACAGTAAAAAATATTTAAAGAGTACACTCTGCCATTGAAGCAACTGAAGTAAAGTCACTACCTTTATTTTAATTCAGATTCACATGGTGACAAGCAGCAATGATTATCTCATTTGCATGACCAATGGCAAGATTGTAGCACGTGACAAGGACATGACCACATCAGACGAGAAGTGTCTCATTGGTTATACATGTGTATCAATGCTGTTATTTGCTTCTCTTCCACCTGGTGTACAATGAGTAACCATTCTCCACAAACACTTTGTGGGCATGTGTGTGTTTCATTTTTCTATTTTATGACCAGATTATAGGTTGAAAATGGAAGTGTAGGATGGAAATGAAATTATGAAGCAAGCAGAAGGTAGAACACAAAATGAGCAAATAAGGGATGAGCAGAATGGAGGCAAGATAGGAGCAATAGGTCTCAACTTAATAGCTCAATAATCCCGGTGAAGTACAATGATAGTTGACATACATTCTCAGTGGTTTTTCAGGAATTCACACTTTTTATGATGAGCACATGGATCCAGTGTTAGGTAGCAGGGAAAGGTACACATGACTGACAGCTGTGAGGTAACACAATGCGAGAGGTGGAAGACTGTGGTGAAGGAGACATCAGACAAACAGGGAAAACAATGGTGAGAAGAGGACAGCGCAACATGCACGGGGTGTAATAGATACAGAAGGAGGAGTGCAGCAGCAGTTTGGGGGGTGCGAGTGGGTGTTTGAAGATTTAATCTCTACCATCTTAAAACCAGTGACAGATTACTTGTCAGCTTATGAACCATCACACGTGGGTCCTGCTACAGAAGGCGGAGTCAACACTGTGCAGGGGCATGGCTCAAAGAGTCACTGGATATAGACCATGTGGGTAATTTGGACATTTGACCTCTTGTCTATTATCACCCCCACAATCTCTGCCAGATGCAGATGGGAGACAAAATTGTCACCTGTGCTTGTACTGTACAAGTAGGTACCACTGTACCAACCTCTGGTGCAGGGCTACCTGATGTAGGTGGTGCAAGTAGTGCTGGAGGTGTGGAGGCCACTGTGTCAGGCCAGGATTCAGATGTGCTAGGTGCCTTGGGTGGTGATGGCGCTATTGCTGCCATCTGTGGGAGATGACAGACCATGGCTGTGGGTTAGGTGCACATTGTTGACCTGCTGCATATAACAGTAACAGAAATGGATAGAAACTAAAAATAAATAAATAGCAAAAGAGTAAATTTATGATAGAGAAAGGATAGTGACAAAGAGGGTACAAAAACTAAATTATCACTGTATTCTTAACTATGTTGATGTTGAAACAGTACAACATAATAACTTTTTCAATTGTAGAACTTAGACATGTATGTCATCAACTTGCTTGTCTGAATTTTACATATAGGGCAATTAAGTCAAAAGCCATTCTCACATGATGTTTTGCATTGTTTTATTTCCTTGAATTATTTAGAGTTATAACAAGCCAATCATGCTTATACAGACTTCTCTTTGGTTTACAATATTCTGTCTCAAAAGTGCATATGGTTATACATGCCAAAAAGAAATAATGAAAAAAACATAGCAGAGGAGCTACATATATTAACCAGATGTGGATGAATGTCCCTTCCCTACTTATTGCTGTGTATTCCCTGTTCCTGTAGCCTCCCCCAGTTTCTGCTGTCTGTTCCTTTTATGTATTTTTTTAGTCTTCCATTTCCTGTCCTTTACTTATGTGAGCTTTCTGGCTAAATTTGTTCTTCCAATATTATAGCCCCCCCCCCCCCAAACACACACACACATTCACCTTGTCCATCTGTTTTGAAATACTCTTTCCCCAATCTCTCCTATATTTTCTGCCCGTTCACATTTCCAAAACATATGTATTATTCCTTCCTGTCTCTGCCCCATAGTGCTAGCAGTTATCTTCCATTCTGCCTTCTTTATAATATATTCTTGAGGGTACTAGGTACCATCTGTATAGCATTCTCATCTGTGCATCCCACCTCCTGGTTAGACTTTTATGTTGCTAGCCGATCTCTATATCTCTTCCCATTATTCATCTGCGGCTGACTATCCTTCTTTTTAACCTCTGCTTTTCCTAAGTCACTGCATTCCTTCTTCTTCCTTCTCTCCTGCTCGGTATCTTTGTAGTTTAATCTGCTTCACTCTTTCTATCTCACCCATGTTTTGTTAGTGTCTTCCTCTTTCCCTTGGTGATTAACACTGCATGCTTCTTTTCTTTCCTATTTTCTTTGCTATTTCTTTACCCTAAATCATTTCCAACAGCTAAAACTCTCAACTGTCCAGATTTTTGCCTCAGAATTTCAGTCTGTTCCTCATAAAAAATGTTGGTTTTCTGACACATCACTGGGATGATCTGAGGAATAAAATTAGTAAATAATGTCATACTCGAGTTTCAGACTTCATATCCTTTAAAATGCATTTTATTACATACCCTGTTATTCTAGCAACTTTCTAAGTTTTTAAAAGCAACAGTTATAATTTGTCCCTATTTTTGGGCCTTGGTACCCCCATTATGTCAGGCTTTTTCCAGATTTCTTGGGATAAGAGGTTGAGAGGTATGCGCACCAGCCACCTTTTACCTGTTTCTGTATGCCACCCTATTCTTTTTCTTCATTGTTCTCTCTTCTCTGTGGATTTCCTGGAGGATCTGCCCTAGTTTATCACATCCTTCCTCTGCCATGATTCTTTTTTTCTTCTTTACTTTTCTTTTCCCCATTTATATCTCTCCCATAACCCCCCTTTAAGCATATAATGTCCTTTAGCATTCCTTTTAAGCCTATTTGAGTTGATGCTAGTTATTTTTTCTTTCTTTTTGTTTCTCTTATTCTGGTCTGCCCTTCTTGGCCTTCACCTTCATCAAGTTCTTGTCTAGCTCATTTTCTGTATCATAAAGTATACTTTTGTGCACCTCTCAAGGTTAAGTGGTCCACACCCCCTCTTTTATTTGTGCTTGTTCTGAGTCTTCCTTTATTAAATCCTTGCCTTCTTTCCTCCCCAAATGTATTCTTTGCACAGGCTTTGGATATGTTTGATTACTTCTTCCATTCCTATCATGGGAAAGTGCTTTAGCATGTAACATAGTTTTGGATTTATTGTCCTTTTTACTGCATTCACTCTACCCATTAATGTTGTGATCTCATCATTCCAATATCTCAATATTTCTTCTGTTTCTCACTTGAGTTTCTTGTGGTTTCTTTCGCTCATCTTTTTCAATGAATCCCATACTTCTAACCCTAAGTGTCTTGCTCCTAGTCTCATTGGCATATCTATCCACAGTTCTTCTGCACTTTGTTTTGTGCTTGTTCCTATTTCTAACACATGATGATTTTTCTTTAGGTTGCACTCTAATCCTGCTTCTTGGTTGAATACCTCAAATTGTTTCATGACAGTGCTTGTTGCCCTGTTTTTGTGTTCCACTAGCAAGATGCATTCCTCTGCAAATCGAAGAACTTTGCCCACCCTCCCTCTTGTGATTCCAGTTCTTGTAGTGCCTCACTTACTTCATTTGCCAAGGCTTCCATAGCTGGGATGGAAAGGCTTGAGTACAGTGGCCACCCTTGCATTGTGCACTTTTGGATAGAAATCTTCTGAGTGCATTCCCCATATATTCTTACATTTCCTGCTGGTTACTGTAATGACTTTTATCCAGTTTCTGAAGGCTTCTCCCACTCCCCATTCCCAGCTTCTCCAACTCTCCATTTCCTCAATGCATGCTTTATAAAGTCCCACTTTAATGAGTCAAACACTTTTATATTATCAACGAATATTATCCCTGCTTGTTGATTGCCTGATTTCTCTTGTTTTTCTATAAAATTGAGCAACTCCTACCAGTCATCTGCCACTAGTCTCCATTTTATAAACCCTGCTTACTCTTCTTGTATGTATTGGGGGGGGGGGGGCTTTTTGATCCCTTTCACCAGTATTTTTGCTATGACTTTTCCATTTGTGTTTATTAGGATGTTGAACAGAGTGCCCCCACATCTTTTATTTCTCATTTTTCCTTGGGTATCAGAATTATTCTTACTTCTTGCATAGCGATGTGGAGATTCCCTTCTTCTCTGCCTGTATTGTATATTCTTGCTAATTTCCTCTTCTACTTCAGTACTTACTACTGTAGTTCATAACATTCAGTGGGATGTCTAACTTGCTCTGTGGCTTTACTTCCCTTTATTTATTTTATTGCTAATTTAACCTGCAATCTTTCTTTTAAACAAGAAACATCTTTATTAAATTATGTTTGAGATAGGCAATCATGCATTTATATAAATGAAAACAAACAATAGTGACATAAATTTAGTTGCAAACATTATATATCACAAACCATGTTGACATGATTGTAGTTTCAAACATTCTACATCACTTATAATCTATTCAGTTATTGTCAGTCAGACATTACATAGCTCATTCAAATCCTGCCTTCTTTTAAAGCTCATTCCTCCTCAGCATGTATTGTTCCCACAATTCCCATTTTCCTATGCAATTTGTTCTTACCCTTTTCTGTTATTGTATTTTATACTTCTATTAAAGTTGGTTAGTTCCATTTTTTAGTGATTGCTTTTTTGGTAGCCACCATAATAAGACTTTGTAAAGTCTTACTAAGTCTAGGCAATTCCAATTCTGTATCATAGCTCAAAAACTAATTTTCTTTGATACGCTAACTTGCTTACCCAGCATCTCTGACAGAGTAGCTTGCAGGGAATGTTTGAAGTCTGCCAAATCATTACACTTCCAGAAAAATATGTTCCCAGTTACCTCTTTCTTCCCCATCACATCTCCAACATTTGCTGTCTACATGAAGAAAAATTATTTGGAGTCTACTTGGGGTATAAAAATACCTATGTAAACACTTCTAAGCAAAGATCCTAAACCTTTTTAGACTGTGTTGCATATTTTAGAGACATACATATATCCCCCATTGTTTCTTTGTGAATTGCTTATCCAGTCTCTTTTCTCAATCATTTCTAACCTCCTCTGATTGATTCTTACAGTTATCATGCAATCTTTTTATGCTCTACTAATTATACATTTTTAACAGCAGATTTTCTTCTAGAGTTCACTAAAAGCTCTGCCCGTGCTGCTCTTTCACTGAAGATTCCCCCTAGTTCTTTCTCTTTGCCTATACTGTGATATCAACCCTTGATAGAGAAGGCAATCTCTGTCCTGCAGTCCAAATAAAGTCTTGCCTCTTCACATTCTATTACCTTTCCCTAATTTGCTCCAAATACCTTGCCTCTTTTACTAGTTTTCTCCAACAAATTCCAGCCCCTTCTTGCTTATTGTCTGTATCCCTAGTTGCAGTCATCTCTATCAGCAGAATCTCCTTTCCCCATTCCCATGTTGGCTTAGTTCTGAGAATACTTTCTGCTACTTTATAAATATAATATTCTGCATGGTTATTGATATTCTCCTTAAGGATCTGCATCCAAAATTCCAGTCTCTCCTATTTCTTGAGCTTCAACCCATTCCATGATTATCCCTTTCCACTTTGAATTATAGGCTTCTACTTGTGCAATGTACAGGAGCCTTAACTGTATAGCTCTGAAATACCCCTTCAATCTGGTAATCCCAAACTGCCTTGTTGAATTGGAAGAGTCAGCTTATCCAAATTGACTCTTGCCATCTTCCCCTCCCAGATAAAATACTTCAGCACTTTATTAATTACTATCCACAACTTCTCCTCTGGCTGATAAAAATATGCCTGACCTGTGTATAAAACTAAAGAGACTAAAAACATTTTAACTGCTTGTATCTTGCTATCCATATCCATATAACAGAGCTTTCAATTTTGCAGGTTTTTATATTATCTTTTGTTTAGTCTATTCACACATATCCTTAGTTGCCACACCAGAATCCTTTTTAATCCATACGTCTAAGTACTTCATTTTATCATGTCCCCATAAATATGAATATTGCCAAACCAATTTTTGTGTGGGTACATAATTTACAGCTAATGCCTTTGTTTTAGCTTCATTACTTTTGCATCCCATAAAAATCTGAAACTGCCTCAAAATGTTCCACAGCACCGAAATGTCCTTTTCTGGTTTTGTCAGGTATAAAATAATATCATCTGCAAATTGTGCCAGTGACCTGCAGTCTAGATACTGGCCTGTCTAGCACATCTTTTTCTTCCTCCCTGTTCCAGTTTATCATTGTGAGCCAAGTTATTTGTGTTTTCTTTATATCTCTTGGATGAAAACCCTGACTTCCTCTTCTTTTCTTCTTCCCTTTTAATTACTTGCCCATTCCTCATCCTAAGCCCAATGATTTGTCTTTCTTCTCTTGTTTTATTTTAGTCTCCATGCTAATGTCTTTCCTGACTTTTCCTCTTGTAGCCACAATAACTGTTTTCTTTCAGCTAATTCCTTTTTGATGTTTGCAGTTTCTAGGCTTTCTATAATGCTTTTGATTCTGAGCTATTCTGCGTTTCCCACATTTAATTTCCTTTGTCATATTTAACTCATTCTGTATTTGTGTTAGGTTCGACTTCCATCTTCTGAGTTTTTCTTCCTTATCTTTACTATATTTTCTTGCTTCTTGCATTATTCAGCCTTTTATCACTACTTTAACCCCATCCCACCACTGTGTTTTCATCTCTAGTTTGTCTAGTTTGTCCTTCTGTTTTTCCTTTACTGGTTTTCTCACACCTTCCCTAAATTTTCTCTGCTGGTCTTCTGTTTTCTGTTTTGACTCATCCCATTTTAACTGCCCTTATCATTTCTTACCTAGCTCTGTTGCTACTTATATTAGTACTGACGCATGGTCAGATATTGATCTATCTAATGTTTTCATTTTCCTCACACTTTTTGTTTCTTCATCTCTGAAAATGAAACAGTCTATCCTGCTTCCCCTGTTTTATCTGCCATATAGAGAATGTGAATTATTTTTCTTCCTCATGTCTGTCCTTCCATATGTCAATCCACTCTCTAATTCTCATTTCTTTTTTGGCCCTTTTGCTTGCTTGTAATGCCTCACCACCCATTCCTGTAAAATTCTGGGTTTAGGGTTACATTGTAATCCCCTCATATGCATTCCCTTTCGGCCTGGTTTGCTGTCTGGTTCAAAGCTGTAAAAAATTCTTCAAAAAAGTTGTTGCTGCCCTTGTTTGGTGTATATATGTTCCTTGTTTTTCATTTCTCCCCTTCTATTTCCTCTTCCCATATAAGTCACCATCCTTTTTCACTCCTTCCTTACACTTTACTATCTTACTACTAGTCCTCTCCAAACAGAATAGTCTCATAAGTTCATAGGTTTATACTGGACTAGTGACCACTAGGGTTTTTAGAAGCCTACCAACAAAATGAGACTGAGTGACAAATGGTAAAAATAAACCAAAGCCATAAAAACACTTAAAACAATAGGCAGTGGAGCAGCCAACAAGCAAATACTCTCTTTAGTATCAAAAGCCTTTAATCAAATGCTTTAGTCATAAAATGACTTTTTCAGAAAAATTAATTCATTCATTTTAAGTGGTTTATTATAAGCCTAATTGTGCAACACAACCCAGTTTTGTTCTTGAGTTTAAACGAAAACAGGCCTTGTTCCTGAGTTCCTTGGATGCCTATATGATGGGATATGTTAGTAAGGAATTAGGTAAGGGTTATGTGGTAGGGTATGTTATTTGGGGATTCATTTATTTACTGTTGATCTTTGTCTATCAGAGACACAGGGGCCCAGACTGGGGCTGAATTTAAGATTTTCCATCCGATGAGCAAGGTTTTGTTTGAATAAGATCAGGGATGAACTTTGTTTATGTAGCTGGTGAGCTTATTCCATAGTGCAGGGATCCTTTGACAGACATAGTGTCTACAGCATGTTCTATTTATGTTGCAGACAAAGTTCAGGTCTTTAGTTCTAGAAATTCTGGTGCTGCTTGTTTTGCAGATGTGTGAGAGATCCATAAGAACTGGATCTGAGGATGCCTTATATACCAGGCATAGATCACCTCTCAGTAACCCCTAGAAGACTGAGTACAGAGATAGGGCCTTAAAGTGGTCTGTGCAGGACAGGGTATTCATATCCTGGATTCTCCTGGTGAGGAACCTCTAGGACATATCAATCATTCCATCTACCTGGTTAGGTACATGCCAAACAGGGCATTGTACTCAGTGATGGGTATGATAAGGGTTGAACAGCATGGTATTATAACTTCCTTGAACCTGGATGCCACACCCTTGCTTATGTACTGGGTGACATAGAATGATTTTCTTACTATCTTGGCTATGTGCTGGTCAAAGACCAGATTACTGCCAACATGTTTTCTCAGATCCCTAACTATCAGGTCAACTGTTAGGGCTGTTTTATTGATGGAGTGATGAGCTTGGATGGATGATTTCCTAAAGACTACTATAATGCATTTCTTTGCATTGAGTTTTAATCAGTTACTTTGACAAGAGTCATTTGTGTGTGTTAGACCCTTTTGTAGGATGTTGGTGTCATGGGGAGAGGAGGATCTATGATATCTCACAATTTACAGTCACCTGCGAACTCGGTGAATCAAAGACCTTTGATATTAGCCTTGACTTTTGAGAAGTAGATGCCAAACAGGAGTGAGCCCATTATGGAGCCCTGAGGTACTCTACTGGTGACCGGCTTCCTGGTGGAGGTAGTCTCACTGATCTTGGCATCTTGGGTCTTATCTATGAGCCAACCACCAATCCAGTGAGTTATGCATGGATTTATGCCCAGTTTTGAGAGCTTGTTAATGATACCTGAGTGGAGTATTGTATCAAATGCCTTGGCCAGGTCATGGTAGGCAGTATGCACCATTTTCTCCTCATTCATAGCCCTGGTGACCCTCTTGTAGAAATCAAACAGGTTGAGTAGGCAAGACCTTCCTTTAACAAAGCCAAACTGGGGAGGGTGCAATGTTGTTAGGTTTACAATGTCTTTGTTGATTATTTCCATGATAACTTGTTCCATGGCTTTGCATAATAGACTTGTCAGACTGATGAGATTGTAGTTCCTGGGTTGGTTGATGGTCCACCTTTATAAAGTGGGATGACTGATGTAACCATCACTTCACTTGGCACATAACCTGTTTTGAGGCTGTAGTCAAACAGTGCCTCAAGTGACCCTGCTAGGTCATGTTTTAGGCAATTTAGGAAGCAACCAGAAATATTGTCATGCCTATTGAAGCAGTATTTTGGCCTTAGTGAGTGCCGCCAGGACCTGCTCCCTGTTGGTAGTTGGTGGGATATGCTAGAAGGGATTTCACAAGGGGTAGTGGGGAGGAGTGGGGGGGGGGAGATGGAGTTAACTTTATCAGCCAGTAGATTTGCTATGTCACCTTTGTTAGCAATGTTTGTGTCATTTACCACCAGTTCCTCACACTGCTGAGTTTTACCTTTAAGGTTCCTGACAGAGCTAAAGAAGGCCTTGTGATTGTCCTTAGCCTGGGAAGCTGTTTGACCTCATAATTGGCCTTGTTGGACTTTATTAGACCTCTTAGTTTCTTGTTTAGTTGAATCACTTGTCTTTCTGAAAGCTGTTCTTTCTTATTTTGGCCATGACTTTCGTCTTTTTTTGTATATTTGGTTAAGGTCAGTGGTTTGTTTTGGGTGTTAAATCTGGGCTTACTTCTGGATGGTATGGGAGCCTCAGTGCAGCCATTTACATTTTTGCACATGATTTCTGTAAATAATTCTGCAGAAGTAGTAGTGCTCTTAAGGTTTGGGGGAGCCATGAATTTTGCGAAGCTGCTGTGTAATTGGATGTAGTTTGCTTTATAATAGTCCCTTGGGTTATTTGGGTTGATTTTTATTTCAAGGGAGACAGCTTTGTGGTCCAATCTCATTAATGTGACATAGGGGTTGGGGTGCAGATCATCCATCTCCCATGTTGGTGAGTACTAGGTCCAATATATTTGATCCTCTGGTTGGAGTATGCACTACCCGGTATAAGGTGTTTATGATGATAAAGTTCAGGAAACATTGTATCGGTGAGAAGCAGTGTACTTTTCCCAGTCTATAGATGGGCAGTTAAATTCTGAGATGAATTGGTCATTTGATTGGATGGTGAGTGCCTCTAGTAGGTCTAGGTAAGTATTGTGAGTTACATGGGTCATAGAGGGTGATCTGTAGCTGGCCATGACATGGTAAGAAACCTTGCTTGTGGAGACTTGGCTGTGGATGAACTCCAGGGAATCATCCTGTTTAAACAACCTGAAGTTGTATTGATTACTAGTGTGGATCGAGACACCTAGTTTTGGTAACAGCACAGATGTCTACATTTTCAAGATTGAGGACAGCTTGTAAGGTGTGAAGTTTCTTGCTTTGGCTCCTAGCATTGAGCAGCAACACCTTAAAGTTGCTTTGAAGTTTTTTTTTTTTTTTTTTTTGCTATGTTGGCAATTTTGTCATTTTGATAGTGCCTGAAAATGCTCTAAGATAATAGATAAAGATTTAGCCAAATCCAAAACCAGGGATGGGGGGATAGGTACATGCCATTCTTGGCAAAACAATGTGGTCTGTTAACAATGCTTCTCTTGCTGATAGATACTGAGTTCCCCTGGAGTGAGACCAGAAATTATGCCAATTATTAAAATCAGTCATTTTCTGTTCATACTGTGGCATCATCCTTGGCAATGGAGAATGCTGGTTAGTGCAAGGCATGTGTCTGTCTGTGATACATATTCAGAGAGATCCATATTGTTTGTTTTCATATAGTCCAGTGAAGTACATACCAGGTAATTTAGATCTACATGGACTATGACAGAATCTGTTGTGTAGTGACTTGAGTGCATGCATGATATTGCAGATCTTAGCTCCAGCAAGGGAACTAACCATTATCTTCACCTTCTCCAGCCTGGTAAAAGGGGCATCAGAGTGTTCTACAACAGAATCCCCTATGACTAGAGTTTATGGACTTTGTTTTTGGGGATCATTGGGTGTAGGCTTATGGGTGGTGTTAGGTGTTGCTTTTGGTGTATGTTTTAGTGATTACTGAGGATAGGTGTTGCCATATGATTGCTTATGAAGAATTTGTGATTTGGAAAGGTTTCTTTTAAGTACCTCAGCATAAGAAAGTCTTTGTGTGTGGTGAGTGGTATGTGTGAAGGATGTAGTGTGTGTGTTCTTGACAACCTCGTTTGTAAGCAAGATTTTTGCCTCCAAGAAAGTTATATATGTGCATCTCTCACAGACTGCGTTAATGAATTTAAGGATTAAAAGGTTGCCTGAGTATATGAGACAATCGTTACATTGTCTCAGAATGCCCATATCTACTGAGATGGCCACAGTGACATTAGGAAATTACAAATCCATGTTGTCAGATCTGTATTAGGAATGGGCTAATGTGGATTAAGGACTTGGTTTTACAAGGGTCATCTGAGTGATGTCTAGGGTTTAGGCTATATGTTAGATAGTGCTCTGATCTGTTGTTACTGCTGTCTGATGCACTAATTAGCTTCTCTAAGTTTAGCTCCATGCAAATCATTTCTGTGTTGCAGGCTAAAATCCTAAATACTAGCTTTATAGGTTTGCTACTATATAGGGTACTGATAAACTCCACTGTGTGGTGTACAGCTCTGCACAAATGCACCTAATTTATAGAGGACAGAAAAAAAATGAAAACTAACTCCTGTGCCCTTTAGCCCACAAACAACTTTGCTGTGAGGTGCATGGAGTTCTTTCCAACCCAGATTAACCAGGTAAACACCTGACACAAGATGGATGAGCCTGGAACTTCTTAATGTAATAGGACAGCAAAAGTAGTTCTCATGTGCATGTTAACACCAAACAACTAAGTACTTAAAAAGTCCTCTGGCTGATGAAACAATCTCACTTTAAGCCAACCTGTGTATTTCCTCACTCAGGCAGACCAGGCTGGCTACCTTACTGCTGCCACTAGAATAGCAGTCCCAGTCTTCTTAATATAAAACACACCTTAATTAGCCAAAAGTGAATAGGTGTCAGAAACAAGTCAACTAGCTGCAACAAGTTTGTTTTAAGCCTAGCGGTCAGTATGCCAGCTCAGACAGACCAGGCTACCTTTCTACAAACCACTAGAATTGCAGTTTCTGACTTTTTAATGTAGAAACACACTTTAGTTAGCCAAATGTGAAATGGGGAAAATATATGCCCTTATTGGGACAGAGTTTAGGGAAGAAAGCGACGGTTTTATTAATGAGGTCGCTTACCTACAGATTAATTTCAAAAGGGCTTTAATTATTTAATATAACACATATGCTAGAGCAATCAAAAATATTATTAAGAAAAATTGAATCATCAATGTCTTTCTGATGTATAAGGAGATTTTAAGTGTTGAACCCATATTTGTATAGAAAACTGCTTTTAATTTTAAACAATATATGGAGTTCAACAATGGAAGGTTAGACATTACCCCAGTAATGAGTGGGACTATGAGATATGGTACTTGCAAGCAATGCCCACATATTATGACCAATGAGCTGATTATTTTAATCAATGGTATTAATTAGCATTATTAGATTAAGGTAATTGTAAGACAACTGGGGTAATGTACATTCCACTTTGTACCTATTGTTTAAGTTTTTACATAGGGAAAACAGAACAGGCGTTTAGTAAAAGAATTTATGAACACCTTGATGACATTAAGGTGAAGAACAATAATAACGCACTATATGAACATTCCCTAAGCTGTGGGAGACCTTGTGATTTCAAATTTGCTATTCTTGAAAAAGTCAACATGCAGCCCAGAGGGGGGACTGGTCACTGAAGTTGAAATTTAAAGAACTCATTTGGCAAATCAGGTTAAGTGCCACTGAGCCTCTGGGGTTGAATGAGAAAGTTTCCATTTCTTCAGTTTTAAAGCTGTGGTCAGTAAAGTTATTAAAGAATGAGCCTGGGTGCTATATTATATTTTATATATATATATTTATATATATATATATATATATATATATATATATATATATATATAAAGAGAGAGAGAGAGAGAGAAAGAGAGAGAGAAAGAATATATATGCTATATATATATATATATATATATATATATATATATATATATATATATATATATATATATATATATATATATATATATATATATATATATATATATATGCATATTATATCAGTTGCCAAGTTTTGCACTTTTATTATCTTATCTCTTCATTTATTATGCATTATTGATGTATCTGCACATCATTTGTCTTCAATTGATATCTATCCCAGCAGAGTGCTGCCCCCCTGACATCTCAGATGCTCAGGTAAGAGCTGCCCTCTCCAAAGCAAAAAACACAGCATCAATGGGACCAGATGGTGTCCCGGGCTGCGTCCTACATGAACTCCAAGAAGAGCTAAACCCAAACATAAAACTACTGTTCAATCTCAGCCTTACTACAGGATATGTGCCCAAAGAGTGGCGTACAGCAACAGTGGTCCCTCTCCATAAAGGTGGTGCCTCAACGGATCCTGGAAACTATCAAAATAGTTTTTTTTAGTTTTAGTTTAGTTTTTTTTAGTTCATAAGCCTGACTAGCTTGGTCTGCAAAGCTAGGGAAAGGATCATCATGGACCTCATAAATAAAGATATCGGGGACCTATAGACACTGGATCCTACCCAGTTCGGCTTTGTTAAGGGCAGAGCCTGCCTCTTAAACCTGGTTGATTTCTTTGAAACAGTCACCAAGGCCATTGACGAGGGGAAGGTGGTCCACACAGCCTACCTGGACCTCGCAAAAGCCTTCGATACAATACCCCACTCGGGCATTATAGATAAGCTCACCAGCTTAAATATAAACCCCTATGTCACTAGATGGATTGCAAACTGGCTCAAGGACAGAACCCACATGGTTAGAATTGCTGGAGCCATGTCAGACTCCAAACCAGTTACAAGTGGTGTCCCACAAGGCTCAGTCCTGGGACCTCTCTTGTTCGGTATATATTTCTCGGAGGTACAGGCCAACACGGAAGGACTGTGGCTGACCAAGTTCGCAGATGACTGCAAACTGGGCGCCATAATCGACTCTCCAGCTGACACAAGCATCCTCCAAAAGGGCCTCATAGAAACAGACAACTGGTGCCAGAGCCATGGCCTCAAGCTAAATGCCAAAAAGTGTATAGTCATCCCCTTTGGCAAAAACGAAGTGCCCATGAATTACCACATAGGTGGTAATCCATTAAGTACAGAAGAAGTAATTAGGGACCTGGGGACCCAAGTTGATAGCAGTCTCTCATTTGACAACCACATGGCCAAAGTGGTCAGAAAAACATTTTATATAGCCCACCTAATCATGAAGGGATTCACATCTAGATCAGGGGAGGTCATCGTGCCTCTTTACTCATCCCTCATCAGGCCCATAATTGAGTACAATGTCCCTTTTCGGATGTACCTTACCAGACACCTGCAGCAACTGGAAAGACCCCAAAAGTACCTCACCAAGAGGATCAAAGGGCTCAAACAGATGCCATATGCTGCCCGGTTAAAGAAACTCCAGCTCTACTCAGTGGCATACCGCCTGTTCAGAGGCGATCTGTGCCTGATGTATAAAGCCATGTCCAACCCAGAATTAATGGACATGCTGCACCTCAGAAAATCCAAATCCCATCGAGCTACGCGCTAAATAAATAGGACATGCTGGAGGGACAGATTCATAACCCAGAGGCTCCCTTCACTCTGGAATAAAATCCCAGTCCAGGTTAGGCAGAGTCCCTCACTGACTCTCTTCAAGAGGAATCTTGATGAGTGGATGGGAGATTGTAGGTTTACCCCGGGTATCACTTCTGTGTCACTGTTAGACAGAGGCACAGTATACTAACCTTGAAAAAGAGCATAGCAAAATAAATTTAAAATGGGTGGCGAACGCCAAACACATTCTGGCTAGGCTTATAAATGCCCTAGGGCAGATAGCCTAGTATGAACCTATGAACCTATGAACCTATGAATTTTCGGATGGCTTATGGTACTCACTTTTCAGTTATTATACACTACTTAAAATGATGTTTGCATAAGCCTAGGAGAACCCAGTTGATAGTATTTATGTTTTAGCCCATTTACATTTAATGTTTTGTGAATATTTGTGTCTGTCCCTGTTAGTGAAGGGTTCTTAACAATGTAACAAAGGATAAGGGCAGATTCTGATGAAGTTTTGGTTCCACAGAATGTTTTTGTCTTTCGGCTTTTCCCGGTTAGGGGTTGCCACAGCAGAACTCCGTTCCGCTAATGATTGGCAGTAGATTTTCACAAATGCCAAGTTGCCAGCTCAGCGTTCAACCTTCAACAAAGGCACGCCCATTTACGCATGTCTTTCGAACGCCCTTCCAACTGCAGGGATGACATGCAGACTCCACACAGAAGGCACTCCCCACTCTCCAACCGAGAATCATACAGGAGAACCTCTTGCTGTGAGGCAACAATGCTACCGCTGCACCACCTTGGTTTCACAGAATGAACAGTTATTTTTGGACTATTGATTAATAAGGACTATTTTACACTTATGTCATGTGCATTGGTGGCTGATGAACCACCAGGTGGAAGGTGACACCGTGACACTGTGTTATTCTGGTTATGGCATTGATTTTGGTTACTGGTAAAAGTGAAAAGTTACCAGAACAAATCCAGCAACTAGCTACAAGTAATTACACAGCAATTTAAAAGTAGAAATGCCAGCAATGAGGAACATACACACTTTAAGGCAATTTCAAAGTACAACAATAGTCAAAGGGGAGGAACTTCATGGTTTCTTCTGTCAATAACCAGTATGATTAGTAGAGAAGATAAGACCAGCAGGAGGTTCTAGGGCTGGGTGTACAGAAGATAAGACTGGGAGAAGCTTCTACAGCCAGATATACAGTAGGGTTTGGCAGCGCAAAAGCCCCCAAGTTTAAAAGCACAACAGGAAAAGAGTGGATGGGAAAAACTTCAGAAAACAACAAGAAAAATGCAATAAAATGAGGGCTTTCTCAGAGCACCTAGGTCCAGCACAGAAAACACTTCAGAAACACTGCAGACTATAAAAATGCCTTAAATTAATACCTATAACTTCAGATAAACAGCAAACACAACACACACAAAACTGATTTAAATAGTAAGATAAGTGTGGTATTTGTATTCTAAATGTAGTTGAAATGTACTTCCCTGGATGCAAAATGTAGTTCAAATGCTTTGTTTTCAACTCCCTTCTCCCATCTCCCTTATGTGGTCTGATTCTCCTATGAGAAAGCCACCATTTATCAACATTTCTAGTTCCCTTACTGTCTCTTGTCCCTCACTAGTATAGATAACAGGCAGGGTAGTTTGTTTACATGCTTTATTACATAGAAACACATCAGGATGGACAGCAACTTTACAAAATATAAACAAACTGATTAATTTGCAGACTATACAGACATACATGCTTACATCTCAACAACTAACTACAAAATGGCAGTCAGTCTCACATGTGCTCATTATTTATACACTTGTGCAAGTCCCTGGAAAGCTTCATAAAGACATATATACATATTGATCTACATCCTCCCTCTTAAATATATTGCCCTCAATGAAATGACATTAGAATAAGGCACTCAATAATATAGACATTAGAAACAAACACAATGTTCATGTCCAAGTTGCCATGTCTGTATCATGATCTGGAAATGCAACCTGATCTACCAATATAGTAATCAGAACTGGGTTTAGCAACAGGAACAGTCATTGTTGAACAACTTGTATCAAGAATTTCAGGATTCATCTCAGGAACAAGGATATTTACTAGAACATCCTCTGGAACTGGAACACTGGACAATGCACTATGAGATAAAGAGCCTTTTTCATATGCTAAATGCTGTGGTATAGGCTGGAACACCAGCATCAAATGTTTCTGATTCCAATTAAACTCTACTCTTTGTGATTTCGCAATGTACGATGTCAGCTCTGGGCAAATATTCTAAATGACTCCAATCCAATCATAAACTTTGCACATTTGCATTCTTACTGTCTCTCCTTCACTTAATGGATTGAGCGGTTTGCTGGACTTGTCATAATAAGACTTCTGGGCTAAGTACTTCTTTGACAGATGGGCTTTCACTGATCTGTTGTTCTTAGCACTTGGAACCAATAAACTATTACTGACTGGTAATGTAGTTCTGGTTTGTCTCGACAGAAGTCTTTGGGCAGGTGAATCAAGATGTTTATCATGAGTAATATTTCTCAGATTCAAGAGATTCAGGAAAACATCACTATTGTCTAATTTCAACTTCTGTAGTAATTGTTTTGCACTTTGAACTGAATGTTCTGCCAAGCCATTTGACTGCAGGTAGTCAGGACTATTTGTAACATGAATAAAGTCCCATTCTTCAGTGAATCTTTTGAATTGCTGGCTTGTAAACTTTGTACCATTGTCAGAAATGTGCAAACTACCATGGACTACAAAATAATGCTTCATCTTAGTAATGACAGTACTGGATGCTAGATTAGGGAGTAGGTCAATCTTGAACCAATTGGAATAAGAGTCTATTAACACCAAGTAATTTTGACCAATCCACTCAAAAATGTCAGTGGCTACTGTCAACCAAGGTAGTTCAGAAATATGCTTTAGCTGAAGTGGTTCCTTCTGTTGATGTGGCTTTGTACTATTACATACAGAACAAGATGAAAGTACTCTCTCAATATCTTGTGACATAGAAGGCCAAAATACTAGTCTGCTTGCTCTTCTTTTGGTAGAATCATTCCCTGGCTGGCCATGATGCAAGACTGTAATATACTCATAATGCAAGGACTTTTGAACAATTACTTTTGGACTTTTCATAACGATAGCATTGTCAGACAAAATCTCATCTCTATAAGAAAAATAAGGTTACACTTCTTGAGGTAAACTAGATTGCTTTGATGGCCATAATTGAGTGATAAAGTAGTTGAGCTTCTGTAAAACTGGATCTGTGACTTTATGATTTCTAAGCTCATCAAGACGTGTGGAAGAAAAATTTCTCACTTCCATGACTTCAAAATCAAGTTGCTCATTGTCATGCTGTTCAGTGGTATGTCTGGGTGATCTGGATAATGTATCAGCAAGATAAAGAAGTTTGCCTTTCATGTAGAGAAGATTGAAATTATACTTTTGTAATCTCAACATTATGCATTGTAATCTGGCAGGAGCTGCATGCATAGGCTTTCTCAAAATAGTGACTAGTGGTTGGTGATCAGTTTCAATCTGGATAGATCTACCATAAATATAATCATGTTTGAACATGCAAACACAATTGCCAAGATTTCTTTCTCTATCTGAGCATACTGAATTTCAGTTTGAGTTAGAGTTCTGGATGCGTAGGGAAGAGGTTGATCCTCCTAAAGAATGACAACACCAAGACCAAATTCTGAAGCATCACATGAAAGAGTAACTGGTTTGTGAACATCATAGTACCTAACAGTTGGTGGACTTGCAGTATCTTGTTTCAGGACATCAAATGCTCTTCGCTGTTGTTCCCACCATGACCAGGGAACATCTTTACTTGTTAAATCTCTGAGCAGTGCTGCTATCTGACTCACATCTGGAATTAACTTGCCTAGATAGTTAACCATGCCAAAAAAAAAAACATTGTAGGGCTTGAACATTGTCTGGAGCTGGCATCTCAAGAATAACTCTTTGCTTAGAAGGGACTGGTCGTAAGCCTGAACTGGTAAACAAAATGCCAAAATAAGTAACTTCTCATAATCTGAATTTGCACTTCTGAGGATTCAGCTTAAGATTCACTTCATGAGCTCTTTCCAGAACTTTCTTGAGGTTTCTGTCATGCTCAGCTTCACTATTACCTCCTACTAGAATATCATTTACTATAATTTGGACTATAATAACACATGGATACCCATAAAAAATTTGTTCCATTGCATGCTGAAACACTTCACTGGCATAATTTATCCCAAATGGAATTCTAAAAAATCTGTACCTGCCAAGCAGATTACTGAAAGTAGTTAGTAATAAAGATTTTCTATTAAGCAAAATTTGCCAAAATGAACTATTTGCGTCTAAGACAGAAAAAAACAGTGGTATTTGGCATAAGAGCTACAACTTCTTTGACTGTCTGCATTGGATGGTGAGGTCTTTTTAGTACTTTGTTCAAATCTCATGGCTCAATACATATTCTGATATCATCTGAGCTTTTCTTATGAGCTACCACCATGAAGGATACCCACTCAGTTGGTTCATCTATTGGACAAATAACACCTTGTTCCACCATTTTTTCTAGCTCGGCTTTAACTATGTTCTGCATAGCTACTGGAACTTTCTGGGCTGGCCTGACAACTGGGCTGCCATCTGAGTTTAACTTCATGGAGTACACAACTGGAAGCTTGCCTAGTTTGTCTTCAAAAAGATAAGCATAGCTAGAGAAAATATACTGGGAGAAATTAGAATAGTGGTCTTTTAAGCATACATGATGAACTTCCTTATTAAATGAAAGCAGTCCCATTTTCAAACTGTCTCTGAGTCTTAATAATGACTGTATGTGACTTTTGACCACATACAATAACAAGGTGTAGCTTGTCCCAGCACCATAACATGAAAGCACCACTGAGTCTTCAGTTTGAATTTCTTCACCACCATAAGCAACAAACTTCGCACACTTTGTCAACTCAAGCTTCTCAACAGCACATACTCTAGCATATGTTTCTGCAGACATAACATAGCGCTTTGAACTTTGTCAACTTTGAGCTCTGTGAGAGACCCATTTATCCAAACAGTACAAAATACTTTATTCTTTGCCCATAAATCTACTGCATTGAGTGTTTCATGAAGCCACAGACACACCATCAACATAAAAAGTAGGATCACAGATTTCTAATTGATCAACTTGTTTCTTGGAATGTTCCTTTTTAATAAAATAATATGTCCCTTTCGATTTACAAAACCTTTGAAAATGATTCCACTTTTTACATCTGTGTCATTGCTGACCAAAAGCTAAACATTTTTTTCTGTTTTAGACTCATGGTTTCCACCACAATTATGACAGTTAACAATAAAACTGGGAGAGGGCCCATTCTTTGAGTTTGCTGACTTACTCTTGTGTTTCACTGAGACTGTGCATACTCTGGAATTTGCTAGAAAACTCTGGGGTTCACCACCAATGACTGCTGCAGGGGTTCCAGTTGCTGCCATGTGCTTAGGCTTGTTTCTTTTAACCATGTGCAGCATCTATCAACATTGGTTTTACTGCGTACCTTCCAAGGCCAGTTTCATTTGTAAGTATGCATTTCTTATTTGTAAGCATATTTGTGTGGTTTTCTGTAAGCTCATATATCTGACAAATCTCAATGGCCTTATTCAAAATTAAACCACTGCCACAAAACAAAATCTTTCTCACAGCATCACCTTTAATACCACACACAAGTCTGCCTTTTATCAATTCATCCCTTAAATCACCAAATCTGCACGTTTTAGCTTTGTTTCTCAAATCAGTTACATATGTTGCAAAAGTTTCACCAGGCTTTTGGCCCCTTGTGTAAAATAAGTACCTTTCCATTGTAATGTTCATTTGGGGGTTACACATTTCTCTAAATTTACATTTCAAGCACTCAGGGTCTTCCCCTGACTCAGCTGTTACAACTATATGATGATTTTCTCCTTCTCCTGCAAACAAAGCAGGTACATACACAAATAAACACTCTTTATCTATGGCTTCTGAACCAACTAAATTAAGCAGAATAAACTCCTTTGTATGGTCATCTTTATCAGAAAATGCAACCTGTATGAAAATATCGTATTCTTGCTCAAACTCTCTTCAATTCTCTGCAATATTATCATTAAACACAAGTGGACCTGTTTTTCAAAATCCATCTGCCATGCCAAAAAATTATACCCAAACACACTGTAAAAATATGGCCCTTGTAATTATATAAGAACAAGCTGCTATGTGTACTTGTAATAACATTCAAATGCACAATAAAGTCTTAAAAAGTTCTTTGAGAAATATGCTTTAAAATGGCTGTATTTTGTAAATAACTGTACTGTAATACTGCACAAACATGTGAACACTTCATACACTTCAAATATCTGCAATAGCTTTAATTAATGTGAAAAAGTATGTGCTCTGTGCTACTTTGAAAAAAAATGTGGTCTTTTTCTTTATTTTATTCGTTTTATGCAATTTGGACATTATTTCAAAAATGTCTGCAGTTATTTCAAATATTTCTATCAATATGTCACAGTTTCAGACATTTTGTTTACTTAGAAAATAGTTTAGAGCATTCTGAATGCTTTTTTCATATTTTCTGAATAAGAAATTATTTGAGCAAGTTTTAGTACCTGAAATTTTTTTCTGACCTGTTTTGCGAGTTATACCTGCAGTAGGGATGCGTTACTCTTGTATATTCCCCCAATCTTAACAGACTACCTCTCAGTCTTGAATCTGGAGAATCTGGATCCCATTCTGGCACCATGTCAATCATCCCTCTCTAGGATAGATGACGAACAGGCGAGGTAGTTTGTTTACATGCTTTATTACATAGAAACACATCAGGATGGACAGCAGCATTACAAAATATAAAGAAATTGATTGACAGACCATACAGACATGCATGCTTACATCTCAACAGCTTACTAAAAAATGGCAGTCAGGGTCACACATGCTCAGCATGTATACACTTGTGCAAGCCTCCTGGAAAGCTTATTAAAGGTATACATACATACATATTGATCTACACTTACTTTTACCTTTGTCTCTTCTAGAAAACAGATGTCTACCTCTTCTCTTGTATATTTTTGATTACTCAACTCCTCTTGATTGGGTTTGACACTGCCCCCCGCATTCTAGGTAATGTCTTAGTGTTTTACTTCCCCCTTGGAATAGATGCTTACTCCCTCCTTTCAACTACCCTTTGGAAATGTAGGTACTTATGCCTATATGTATGCTCTGCCTCAAGAGGGTCTAACACAGACAAATTACTGGTGCCAAAGTCATGGACTGAAACTCAATGCATTATAGTACCTTTTGGGAAAACCAGGCTAATTACTCCATCAGTAACATACCCCATAAGACCTGACCTGGTAGTCAGGGATCTGGAAACATATGCAGACAGAAATCTGTCCTTTGACCAACATCTGACCAAGGTATAAAGAAAATCATTCTATGTCACCTAACTTATAAGCAAGGACATGGCATGGCAGTCATCCTGTTCCAAGGTAGTCATAGTGCCATTACTATTGGCCTGTATCAGACCCATCATTGAATATAATGCCCCTATTGGCATCTACCTGACCAGATATATGCAACAGTTGGAATGTCCACAAAGGTTCCTTACCAGGAGAATCCAAGATATAAGTACATTGTCCTATATAGATCACCTTAAAGCCCTTTTTCTATATTCTGTCTCCTACAGATGACTGACAGGCGATCTATGCCTGGCATACAAGGGATCCCCTGATCCAGCTCTGATGGACCTTTTGCACATCCAAAAAATGAACAGCATCAGATCCACTAGATCCAAGTATTTAAATTTTGCTTGTGACATAAATAAGACATATTTATGAGACAGGTATGTGTCAAAGAGGATCCTCATGTTCTCAAACAGGCTCTCCATTCACATGAAGTAGAGTCCATCACTAATAGTCCAAACAAAACTAACTCATATTCTGGAGTGCTGAATATTTGATCTGACTTCTGCACTCATGATCGAGTGTCTGTACTGCAAAGACTTTATGCATGTCAGTCCAAATTAAATAACTCAAATTCTGGAATCATGGATATTTGACTAGACTTCTTCATTCATGGTCGACTTTCTAAACTACAAATATTTTCTGCCTGTCAGTCCAAATGAACTAACTAACTTACCGTATCTGAAATATTTCCTAATAATACCCAAACCCCATTCTATACTTCTCTTTAGCCTTGGTTCACAAGCCTTGTAGCATAAACACAAGATGTGTGTGTATTCAAATGTACAGCACATTCTGTTCTTAGTATTCTTGACTGAAGGTAATTTTCACTGATTTTATTGAAACTGTATGTAAACTGTGAAGCTTGCTTTAATATGGCAGCATTTCTAGACTTATGCAAAGAGAATACTGTATTTTTTGTACATTCAAATGACACCTGACCTAACAACTCCTCTTGTAGATACCTGAGCACACACACACACACACACACACACACACACACACACACACACACACACACACACACACACACACACACACAGACATACACACACACACACACACACACACACACACGTATCTTCATTATGTAGTTACTTTAAAATATTCTACTAACTGTACTCATGTAGGATTTATTCTGTAACAATTTTCTCTGCAATTACTGAAATGAGATTTACTTTTGTAATTACTTTATAAATCTCTTAATGTGGTCTACAAAGGATACTACAATAATCACTAGAACTAGTATAAAATAAGTTTCCTTTATCTGGGAAATAAACGTGCAATTTTAATTTTGACCACAAGGTGTCACTTGAGCTTTTATGGTCTGTTTGGACTGAAGTCTCTTAACTTTATGATTTAATTTTAATTGGGTGATTCTTTAATGTGTTATTACTGGTAAACTCTCTTTTTTTACACTTATAATATATGTATCTTAAAGCATAATTACTATTTACTGTATTAACTTGTGTCTGTAATACTTCAGCTGCATTTGTTACTAATAATCCTGTCTATTTACCTTTTTAGTTTCTGTGTGTTATAATAAATGTTGGCTGTTAAATCTGTGTCTTAAATATCTTGTAAATCTTGTATCTATTTGCTGAAATTGTAGAAGTACTTTTACTAAAATGTATGCTTTCTGTATTTCAGATAGAATAATTATTAACACTTTGGTTGGGAGGGTGGCCTAATTGTTAAGGTGTTTGCCTTACAAGCACAAGGTGCAGCGTTTGAGTCTCACAAGGGACAACTGCTAGGCTTAAAATTGCTCGCAAGGGCAGTTAGCTTAGTACTAATCTATGAACCTATGTAAGGTGGGCTTTATTCTGTAAAGTAATCAACAAAACAAGCCTGACCTGTTATACCTTGAATATATATACTAACTATTACTACTTATTCTTTAGATAACTTATCTTAATAAGCCTGTTACAAATAATTATGTCACTTTATCCTTAAACTAATGACTGAATAATGTGAAGTAATGCTGTTAGAAATGCATAACTGAGTATGAATTTTATATTCTGAAATCTGAGTGAAATGTATTATAGTGAACTACACCTATGTTACTAATAAATACATTCTTGCAAGTCTGTAACTGAACTGATAATGTACTACTTCATTATTAAATCAAATGGAAACATCAGTGGCATTGTTTTCCTTGTCAAAACCTCAAATGAAACTAAATTAATAATGTGACACTGTATTATTATTTTAACATTTTTTTGCATTTCTGCACCTCTATAAAATTAATCTTAACTGTTGAACTTTCTATCTTTACTCTGTGACCCACATTTATTCTGTGTGTAAATCTCCACCCACTGTCTTAACATAGCCAGTCCTTTAGCTGACATCATTTAATTTTTCAGTACTACTGAATGCTGCAAGGATGTATCATTACTGTCTACAATTGTCTTGGATAAATAGTAAGAATTGCTACTGCATAAAACTGCCACTGATAATATTAAACTGATCTTTACCGCACTATTTTATGCCATGCAGTTGTTGCTGTGTCTTTTGGCTTTTCCCGGTTAGGTACTGTCTTTAATTCAGCTCGCTGAGCTGGCCTGTAATCTGATAACTCAGTTACTTAAGTCTGTGCCTCTGGTGTGCTTGGTAAACTGGTAAACTGCAATTTCCGCATGAAATATATACAATTTTAACTGTTTACAAATACATATTTATTATTAGAGTTGAATGGATCTAATTCTGGAACTTTATTGTCTGCCCTTTATACAAGTATAACATAGGAGTTGAGCACGTGCATTTAATGATACATAACATTTATGATGCATGCTTTTCTTGCATGGGATTTGAACTTTTGACTGTACTTTCATTCTAAATTGTAGCACTGACTTTAAGTTTTATATTCTGCAAATTAGCAAAACATCAGTTAATGTCTGTGAATGCTTTTTTGTCTCTGTATCAAGATATTTGCAAAACCTTACTACCATAATTAAAAGGTCTTAACAATGTTTGTTAAAGAAAATAATAAAACAAAAATTTCATTTGCCAGATCTGTAACTGTAAATCCTTTATTCTGCGAATTACTTGACTGCCATTTCTGGTATACCATACACATTTAATTCCGGAATGGTAAATGTGTACTGTTAACTTTTTTTCTTACTGGCCACTTCCAACCTATGAACTTCTCTTCCTTTGCCATCCTGCCTGACCTTTTCTTTTGGGTTTCCTTCTTTTTTCTCCTCTATTCACATTTCCTTTCCAATGTAGTGGACTTGTCTTTTTTTCTGGTATTTCTGCTTGTTTCATCTTGTCTTCTATACCTCTCTTCTCTTTTACTTCTGTTTCTTTTTCTCTGTGTTTCCTACCTCTTTTCCATTTTTTGTCTCTACTACTTTATTTCTTTTTTCTCTCAAAGTTCCCTTCACTCATTTTCCTGTTTTATTTTCTTTGTCCTTTTTTCCCTTTCCTCACATTTCCCTTTCCTTTCTTTTCCCTCACTTTATTTCATTTTCCTTTGTCTTTCCTCCTTCTTCCCCTTCTTTCTTTTTCTTTTTATTTCATTTTTCTTCTGTTTCCTCTTTCTTTCCCATTCTTTCTTTCTCCATTTTCTTTCCTTTTCTTTTTCATTGCCCATAACACTTTCCCAACTCTGTATAGGTTCATAGGTTCATAGGTTCATACTAGGCTATCTGCCCAAGGGCATTTATAAGCCTAGCCCATAGTAGATTAGTATTGTAGATTTTAACTTCATGGCTATAACGTCAGGACAGTTTAAAAAATATTTAACACAGTATAGACTGCATCACCTTTTTACATTTTTGCAACATTCTTCACATTACTTAAAATGGATATAATAAGTGTACACACCCCTGTTAAAATTCCAATTTTTTGTGATATAAAAAATGAAACAACAATAAATAATTTCAAAACTTTTCCCATCTTTAATTTGACCTATATCCTGTACAACTCAATTGAAAAACAAACAAATCTATTAGGGGAAAAATATAAAAAATGAAAAACATACAATATGCTGGTTGCATAAGTGTGCACACCCTTAAACTAATACTTTGTTGTGTGTGCACACCCTTAAACTTATACTTTATTGAAGCACCTTTTGATTTAATTACAGCATTCAGTCTTCTTGGGTACACAACTGTCATCAATTAAATAGACTCTTACTAACCCCAAATAAAGTGCAGCTGTCCTAGTAGGATTTTCCTAACATTGACTCAGCTGCCTGCTACAGCAAAATCCATGGTTTGCAGAGAGCTTATAAAGCATCAGAGGGATCTCGTTGAAAGGTATCAGTCAGGAGAAGGGTACAAAAAAATTTCCACAGCATTGGATATACCACGCTATATATTTTCCCCTAACAAATTTGCTTGTTTTTCAATTGAATTGTACAAGTTATAGGTCACATTAAAGTTGGAAAAAGTTCTGAAATGATTTATTGTGGTCTCATTTTTTATACCACAAAAACCTGGCCCGGGATTCTTGAAGCTTGGTGCAAGCCCGGCATTAGGCTTGCGCCAACCGTGCAGCATGTAGATGGTGCAGTAGCACCATATGCATATTAATGAAGGTGCACTGCTGCCACAGCCATGTGCATAGGAAATGAACGAGAGTGCATAGGGCGTGTCGAAGTGCCACGCGGAGGCATGGAAATGTCGGCTGTCGACGTGCAACCTAAAATTCTTGAATATAACAATCTGCCTGCAATAGTAATCACACCTGTCAGTGTCCGTGGATACTGAAACGTATGCAAAGCATGCAAGACAGTTCTTGCGAACAGAAAATTAAGAAGCAAACACAAATGCACGGTAGCGAATATCGAGTCTCCATCCCTCGAACAAATGACATTTAAAACCGTGGGCCCATATTCTAACGCAGTGTAGATAGTTATACCAAGTGGAAGTGAAACGCATCATGTTAGAGCACCGTCAATAGCTACGTCTAGCCCAGTGGTCAGGGTTACCACCTGTCCAACATTGTGAGGAATAGTACACAGCTGGGCAGTTGTGTCCATACCAAAACCATTATAAATGTAAAATATCCAACAACCGTATGACATAATTATATCCCACATCTCATATAATAGTCACATACAATAGTTATGTCCGTATGTAACATACCACATGTGACAAGAAATAGAATAAGCAAGAAAATGAAACAGAAGGAGCATATAAACTGCTACAACAATAAGCTAACATGTAGGCAGAAAACAAATGTATTATCCGTAGTACTGACCGTGGGTATGTGTTGTCCTGTAAAATCTGATTTGTGTCCGGAAAATATCCCATCCTGGCCATATGAAAAGGTGGCAACCCTACCAATGGTCAGAGCATTCGGCCAAAATCCGCCCATATGTGGTCCAAGCCATTCTTGTCAGGATGTGTCACAGTTGAACGGGTATTACCCAGGTGTACCTATGATGTCATGAAAGTTAAGTATGTGCGTGTACCTATGTGCATGATGTACAGCATGTGGAAGGTGAAAAATGCCAGGGTAGTCCACACAACCATACAGGTACCTGACATATGTAGTGTATGCAATGTGTTCCCTTGACCGTGTCATGGGCCGTCAACCAAAGAAGGGATGAATGGAGTGTCAGGAATATGTGTGTGTGTGGGGGGGTAATGGTATAATCCACAAAGGCGAGACTGTGTTGGATGCACAATAGGTGAACTGGAGGTGTATGAGGGAGCAGCGGGTGAATCAGAAAGAAACACAAAGAACAAGCATATACATCTGCAATACAACCTGACAGGCCATACTGTAGAACACAATCACACAAACATATGAATATTAAAATGTGAGATACACATGTACAGAAACGTCACCGGCACATACCCACAGAATGGTCTGGATGGAACTGGCCCATCCAAATGCAACACACCTGGATGCATAATTGAATACCCATCATCCCCTCCACAGCACACAACCCACCCCCATACCTGAATGTCCACCAAATCCAGCCATACTCGGGCTACTAGCTTGGTGCAGCCATCTCTACACATAGTGAACACTACTCATATATAGTAGGCAGTGTCAGGATTGCAAACTATGTATCCCTTGCATGTAAAACTCCAACACATTTTCATAAATCCAAAAGAATAGATGGTATTTGGCTTGTTTAATTATTGGATATCCCTCATGGGATAAGTAACCTGTGTAAACATCAGACTTGGTATCACGACACGATGTCCAGTCCTGTAGACATCTGGACACAAGTTGAATGTGCAGTAGTGGTGCACGAGACTGTTCAGCCTCTAGACGGTCATGCAGAACCTACTACCCAGGATCAAACACCTACCCATGACGCACGTCTCCCCACATGAATAATCGAGAGAATATATTGTACACATTGGCATAATGGCACTTGGAAATAGGGTGATTAAGGCACTGACATAAACAGGGTACCTCCTGACCCACTGTGTGAGGGACAGTCACTGTTTGGGTAGGTGTGTCCTGACCAAGAATGATACAATGGCAAATGTCCTGTGATTGTAGGAAATAACTATGTCGATACAAAAACAAAAAATGAAAGCAGAGATAATCAGCAAAAGGCACGGACTGTTTCGGCCAAGGAAATACCCCAGCCTTCTTCAGACTAAAACAATACTACACACAGCTGCTCACCTTAAATACATCCACATTGATCAATTAAACACCAATAAATCAATTAAACATAAAACTTGATTTACAGAATATAAATATATTTTAAAAGTGTTAATAATTATATAAAAACATTTAATGTAGAGTATTAATTTTTATTCTGTAAATCAAGTTTCATGTTTAATTGATTTAGTGGTGTTTAATTGATCAATGTGGATGTATTTAAGGTGAGCAGCTGTGTGTGGTATTGTTTTAGTCTGAAGAAGGCTGGGGTATTTCCTTGGCCGAAAGTGCTTACTCTATTAAACAGTCCGTGCCTTTTGCTGATTATCTCCGCTTTCATTTTTTTTTTTGTATCGGTTTAGTTTTGTTCTTGTGATTTTTACACAGGAAATAACTATGTACCATACTTCATGTAACAGTTGCCTAAAGCAGTTATTTCTGGATATAAAATACATAAATCGTACAAGAAACAGAATAAGCAACTAAAGTGCTAAAGGAATAGGCTCTCAGCTAGGAAAATATTGAATGTTCTAAACCCTGCACTGACCGTGGGTATGTGTTGGCCTAAACAATCTGGTGTCTCCAGAATACATCCCATCCTGTACATATGAAAATGTGGTAACCCAACCAATGATCAGAGCATTCGCACAATAACTGTCCAGTCTCTTAATCACTCACAAAACCAGTGACCTTTGGAGGAAAGGTGTTGAATGAGAATGACTAATGACAATAATTAAGAGTAATAGACGCTTTTAATTGCAGAAAATAAGTAGTAATACATATGTCTCCGAATCTGTCAACACGTTTCAAGTTAATAGTACTAATATTGTAGAAGTTTCCGTGATTGTCCCTGATTTGTCATTGCCTTGTCCCTGTCACTGTTGAAATTAGTCCCCGAGTATCACAGAGGTCCATATACATATGTACATCAACCGTCACATTTGTTGACAGTACTATTGCATACCTGTAGTAAATTCGTAAGTGATGTCCAGAATAATATTCATCATATATATGAATGAATAAAATAGTCAAATGTGAAGGGAAACACCAGTGGAAACACCCCCAACCCTTTATTATGTAGTGCCAACCTAATAATGTGGTCAGAGGTGCTCAAACCGCTGCGTCTGTAAACACAGGTAGAATGTTAAAATCGGGACCAACTCTGTCCATGTGCTATGTCTGACATTTGAACAGGTACAGAGCAGTTCCAGTCACCAGTCAGACAAGCCTAAACCCAGACCAGCACATGAACACCCTGACAATCAAACACACGTATGTGCCAGGACTATAAGCGTTGGAGTTCTGAATATCCTTGGAGTGAGTAAACATGCAGCACTGGTCCAGAGCAGTAGGGAATAGGGAATGTCGCATGTGTAGTACTGTGGTTTTCCCAGCAGGAGAATGGATGCCTGCTATAT